>NC_143021.1:24157812-24475156 GCF_055824585.1 Amblyomma mixtum | reverse complement strand
ATAACCCAGAGGTCCGTGGATCGAAACCACGCTCTGCTACTTTTTTTCTTTTTCTATTTTACGTGTCCTACTCATTGAGAAGGGTTGTTTTGTAGGCCAGTTGGTCATACATATTTCAAGAAATGCTTCGGCGCGGCAGACAAGGACAAAACGTAGAATAACACCACAGAGCGCCAACTAACAACTGATTTTATTGGAACCCGCGTCAACGAATATATGCTTTGCGCTCATCAATGACAACAGAAAAAAGATAACATGCAGTGAAGACAGCATTAGGCAAAAAATGATCAGCACCCATGGCACGTGTGGCACACGCGTACATCGTCATGCCCCGAATCTAATCATTCTGATAGGAATTCTAATTCTCTCTTGGAAGCGTCACTGATGGATTGCTCACGCATGTGTTTGTCCCCGAACGAAGGATGACTGCTGCTTCAAAAATTTCTCTTTGAAGCTTGTCTTTTCTGCGGCCTTAAATAACTGTACCGCTGAGGAGCGGGAAACAGCCACATTATTTGCAGTGCGCCGGCAGGTGCTCCCCAGTGCGGTTCTTGAGAGAGTTTGAGTGTTCTCTTAGTCTGTCATTTATGCACCTGCAAGTTGGTCCAACATAAAACTGACCACAGGTGAACTTGATTTTGTAGATCACGCCTACTGCACATGGGATGAAAGGATTTTGGTGTTTTATGCCGCAGACTATTCTTTTTGATTGCACCCTGCCAACCATCGGGCATAGTGCTGACAGTTTACAAGGTGCAGTAAAAAACACCATAAAACACCAAAATCCTTTCATCCCATGTGCAGTAGGCGTGATCTACAAAATCAAGTTCACCTGTGGTCAGTTTTATGTTGGACAAACCGGCAGGTGCATAAATGACAGACTAAGAGAACACTCAAACTCTCTCAAGAACCGCACTGGGGAGCACCTGCCGGCGCACTGCAAAGAATGTGGCTGTTTCCCGCTCCTCAGCGGTACAGTTATTTTAGGCCGCAGAAAAGACAATCTTCAAAGAGAAATTTTTGAAGCAGCAGTCATCCTTCGTTCGGGGACAAACACATGCGTGAGCAATCCATCAGTGACGCTTCTCAAGAGAGAATTAGAATTCCTATCAGATTGATTAGATTTGGGGCATGACGATGTACGCGTGTGCCACACGTGCCATGGGTGCTGATCATTTTTTGCCTAATGCTGTCTTCACTGCATGTTATCTTTTTTCTGTTGTCATTGATGAGCGCAAAGCATATATTCGTTGACGCGGGTTCCAATAAAATCAGTTGTTAGTTGGCGCTCTGTGGTGTTATTCTACGTTTTGTCCTTGTCTGCCGCGCCGAAGCATTTCCTACTCATTTATCTGGCCACCAAGCTGATTCAAAGTGAAATACCTAGAACTTTTCGCTGCCTCCTCGCCCAGCAGAGTGGCGCAGTGGAAGCGTGCTGGGCCCATAACCCAGAGGTCCGTGGATCGAAACCGCGCTCTGCTACTTTTTTTCTTTTTCTATTTTACGTGTCCTACTCATTTATCTGGCCACCAAGCTGATTCAAAGTGAAATACCTAGAACTTTTCACTGCCTCCTCGCCCAGCAGAGTGCCGCATCATTCTACTTCCGGCCACCGAGCGTGACGGACGCAGGATCATGAGCTCCCACGGAGCGGCGACAGCGGCCCTTGCCGGCCGCGGAAACAGGCTAGATGTAAAAGATGATAATGACTACCAGATTATTTTGCCGCAGCTGCCCAACGGGCGTGTCGTGTTAAACACGGTTTTCTTGCATGGTGACGTGCGTGCGAGGCCCTTTCGGGTCGAAGATTTTCGTGAAGCCTTGGTCGAGACTGGTACGCTCCCCGACGTGGTGGCTTTGGGGGCGTATCAGGTGAACCACGTCTGGGCGGTGACTCTCAGTAGCGCGGAGGCAACGAAGCGCCTTCTCGCTTTCAAGGAGGTTCAGGTGAAAGACCGCCGGTGCATCATTATCAACCCAGAGGACCAACAGGTGAGACTGCGACTGCATTGGATGTTGCATGGCGTGGCAAACGAAGACATAAGGACGGCCCTCGCGGCATTCGGAACAGTTACCGAAGTCACTCGGGAGCGCTGGCGGGTTCAAGGTTTCCACCAGAAAGGGTCGACTACAAGAGCCGTGCTCATGAAGCTGAAAGCTGGCATGAAAGTGAACGACCTCCCGCATCAAATCCGAGTCGCGGGTGAGCTGGCTCTCGTTGTCGTGCCCGGAAGGCCAATGTAATGTCTGCGGTGTGGAGGCAAGGGCCACGTCCGCAGGGATTGCAAGGTACCGCGATGTACCCAATGTAGACGGTACGGTCATGTTGCGGCGGACTGCGTGCGGACCTACGCAGCGGCGACAGGGTCGACGGCAAGGGACGAGTCGGTAGACCTGCTGATGGACGTAGACGAGGCTGAAGCTGCTGCGAAGGGTGCCGGAGGTGACGAAGGGCTGGCAGCGACGAAGCATTCATCGGTGTCTACGGGGGAAGAGAGCGAGGTGACCGACAGCGCGGAGACGCAGACTGCGGCAGCGGTATCACCCGAGACAGCTGAAAGAGCGTCAACTGAGGGTGGGAGCCCTGAGATTGACGAGTCGCTGAAACAAATGGACTGTGAGGCCGCGACGCGAAAGGACAACACTATCGTGACCAGTGTCTCCGGCCCCGCAAAACGCTCCCACGCACAGACCGACAGTGAAGAAGACCAGGCGGCCGCGACTAACGCAGAGGAGCCGCCTGCAAAAGCACCTCCAGTACGACGACCACCTTTCAAGCCGCGGCCAAATGTCGCGACGGAAAGACGGCCGGCGGATATGCCGGCACCGCAGCAGAGTGACCCTGGTCCACCCGATGACTCAGGGGCAAAAGACGGCGTCTAGCTTAGTGCTAGGCGTGAAAGGTATAGCACCAGGCTTCCGGCCTCTTTTTTCGCTACCAAAATGTATTCGGAGTAGAGCACTGCACGGGCCTGAATTTGAGGCCCGAGCCCGGCCCGGGCCCGCGACCTGAAGCCCGAGCCCGGCCCAGGCCCGTGGCTTCAAGCCCGGGCCCGGCCCGGACCCGCTAAATTATCGCTCTAGTGAGCCCGGCCCGGCCCGTGAATCCCGGAGTGAAGCCCAGCCCGAGCCCGGCCCGTCCCGTTTCACATTAACTGAGCAAGTAGACTGCTACTACACCGATAAGGAACTGGCCGACAAAGGTTCTGAAACCGCAGTTTGGCTTAAAGAAAGTTGGTTATTTTTAACCCAGAAGGAAGTGATGAAGAGTAGTTCTCGCCAGGCCCGTCTTTTGGAGACTGATCTCGTGTAGGTGGGCAAAGATAAACTCGGAAGTTCCGAGAGCCAAATAAAAAGAGCTGCATACACACGTATTAGTCTACTCTGCGTTCCCCCATGATTGTAATCAGTTATATTCTGCCGCCTGCGAAGTAATATTAAAGCTGCCTAGCAAGCAGTAGGATGACATTTTTTTACTGAACGCGATCTCACAGGTTAAGCTCATAGCCGAACTGGTCACCTTTCAGCAGAAACGAAAAGCTAAAAGGCTTGAGTATTTCATGGCATGTGCTTGAAGACCATAAGCGTCCTAAACTAATATGTTCTTCCTAATGCATTTCTAATAGTGTATAGGTATGTTTTGGGAACGCGAATGATCAATGGCCAATTAAGGCTGGTTGAATTTTACTCTTACTGCACCGCGGCGTGGAAATAAGGAAATAAAGAAGTCAATGAATAAAGCTTAGTTTTTTTCTCAGCGCGTACTATAACTCATAGCTCATCCGTGTCGCTGCTTCAATGCCGCAGGTCTGCACTTCACTCTGCAATATTGAATGAAAAGTCGGACACCAGCCGTTTCTGTACGGACCGAAGCCTGGCTCGGGCCCGCAGCTTTAAGCCCGAGCCCGGCCCGGGCCCGCAACTTCAGGCCCGGGCCCGGCCCAGGCCCGGCAAAATAAATCATGTCCCGGCCCGCGGGCCGGGCCGGGCCGGGCCCGGGCTTTCGGGCTGGCCCGAGCCCGTGCAGTGCACTAATCCGGAGTCGTGCTTTAATTTCGCCACGCTTAACGTAAGGGGCATGAGCGGGAAGCGAAAACAGAGTCAAGTGCTCCGCCTTTTGACGGACAGAGACATAGATGTACTAACCATTCAAGAAACCAAAGTGGAAGGGGAGGTGGAGACTGGAGGCATGGTGCAACGATTCACGTCGAGGTACTATGCAATTGTGAGCCATGCGATTGGCAACTCTGCTGGGTGTGCTGTGTTTGTGAAAAAGTTGCCTGGACTCGAAATACAGGCGTATTTTTCTTCTCAATCGGGCCGCTACGTAGTATGCGATTTTTTATACTGCAACGTTGAGTGGCGTGTGCTGTGCATTTATGCGCCAAACGTAGTGGAAGACAGGGCAACGTTTTTTGAGAACCTGCAACAGTATCTTCTTTCCGACAAACAAATAGTTCTCATGGGTGACTTTAACTGTGTTTTGAGCGCTCGCGATAAGAGTAGCACCCGAGCCTTCAGGGACAGAAGTACTGAGGTTTTAAATCAAATGATAGACGAATACGCCTTGGAAGATGTTGCCGAATGCTTAGAGGGCGCACGCGATGTGCAGTACACGCACTTTCAACGTGTCAGTCACGCGCGCCTCGACCGCATATATATGTGACTTGATTTATTGCCGAAATGTCATAAGTACAACGTTTTGCCTGTGTCCTGCTCTGATCACTGTGTAGTCGAGTGCTCTGTAGGATCGAAGAAGCGAAATAACAGCTTTTCGTGGGACCTATGGAAACTAAACTCTAACCTGCTAAGTGACAAAACTTTCACTGATGCCGTGGTGGAAAATATTAATAAAATAGAGAGGGAGGGAAAAAACGAAGCCGGGTTGCAGTGGGAACTAGCGAAACAAGACATTAAAATGAAGGTTATAGAACGGTCCACCGTTCTAAGGCACGAAGAACGATTACAAGAAAGGCAGCTGAAAGTTATGCTAGAATAATTGTTAGCTCAAGAATGCAAACAACCGGGCATATTTATGGAAGACATCAAGAAAACAAAGCAAAAGCTGGAAATTATCGAAGAAAAACGGTATCAGGGAGCGCTGGTTCGGGCGCGAGCGGCAGATTTGGTCGCGGAAGAAACGCCCACTAAGCGGGCGCTTGGAATGGAAAAGGCGCACGCTCGACGAAACCAGATTCACGAGGTAGAATGGGCAGGCACCTCAGTCTCTGATAATGATAGCAAATAGCTGGCCTTCTTTGAGCACTTTCAGACAATCTTCGCGCAACATGAAGTCGACTCGAATGCATTTAGAGACGAGTTTTTGAAAGATATGCCACGGCTGGATGACGAGCAAAAAGTAATTTTAGAGCAGCAGATTACGCAGCAAGAAGTGGAACGCGCTATTGAAAGCTTAAACCCTGTGAAGTCTCCAGGCCCGGATGGTTTATGTGCTGTGTTTTATAAAGTGTTTAAGAGTGAATTAACCCCTTTGCTGACTTCTTTATTTAACGAAGCCTACAATCGTAATGCTCTGCCTCCATCCTACGGTACGTCCCATACAGTACTCATTCCTAAAACAGATGACGCGCAGAAACTTAAACTGGTTACAGCATATAGGCCCATCTCGCTGACGAACGTCGATTACAAAATTTTTATGAAGGTGCTAGCTGCCAGACTTCAGATGGTAATTAAAGAAATCATTGGCCCTCATCAAACGTGTGGCATCAAGGGGCGGTCTATAGCTTATAATATTCACAAAGCAAGAAGTGTGTTGGAGTGCTGTGACGCCATTGGCGCTCGTGTGGCAGTTCTCCAACTAGATTTAGAAAAAGCTTTTGACTGTGTTGCGCATGACATATTGTTTTCTATCCTTCATCATGTTAATTTAGGCATTATTATCACTGAGGGTGTGGCCTTGGCGTACAGAAATTGCACTACCAGGTTAATTGTTAATAAATCGTTGGGGGCCCCCATTAACGTTCAGCGTTCTGTTCGCCAGGGTTGCCCCCTCAGTCCTCTTTTGTTTTGTATCTATATAGAAACTTTGTGTAAGCACATTATAAGAAATAATGCTGTTCAAGGTTTTCGGCTACAGACGGCTGAAGTCAAGATCCTAGCATATGCAGATGATGTTGCTGTTTTTGGCGTGAGTCACGATAGCATTCGTAACGCGGTCGACGGGGTCAAGCGTTTCAGCACTGTGACGGGGAGCAGGGTTAACTGGGGGAAGTGTGTGAGGTTCTGGCATGGACAGTGGCCAGTGACCCCAAAAAATTTTGCTAACGTGACCTGGCACACGACTCCTGTGAAATACTTGGGTGTCCCGCTGGAAAATTACCGCGACAGCGAACCGTATTGGACACGGCAGGTGCAAGAAACACGCGATAAGGCTGAAAAGTGGAAAGCGTCCTATTTATATATATTTGCGAGAGCCACAGTGTGCAATCTGTTTTTCATCAGCAAACTGTGGTATGTGATGCAAGTGATGCATTGTTCGCGAATTAATGTACAAAAGTTTCATCGTATTTTTGCTGTTTTTGTGTGGGCGTCGAAATGGGAGAGGTGTACGCGAACCAATTTGTTCAGAAGAGTGAGGGATGGAGGACTCGGGCGTGGACATTTATTTGCGAAGCAATTGGTCAATAGATTCTTGTTTTTGCGCGATGTTAATGATCCTTTTCTGCGCACAGTGTGCCAAGTAAGGCTCGGTAGGACTTTGCCAGACTTTGTGATTTCAACTGAGTATACGGCGGGTGGCATATTTGGGTTTTTCAATGAGATAGTTGCCAGCGTCCGATTTTTGAATGCTAGATTTTCAAAACAATATTTGAGTGATGTGAGCCGGAAAGATATGTACAAGGATTTGTGTGACATCCTCTTTCCGGTGCCCTTGTACAGGGCCATGTACTGTGGAGGGCCGGGCTACAACGTATCGAAAAGAGTAAAGAAAATGAAGGTACCACCGGGAGTCAAGAGTTTCTTCTTTAAGTTGCACTCTGGAACTTTACCTGTGAAAACTTTTCTTGAGGCAAAACAGATATTTCTTCCTTGGGGGTCGCATTGTCTCATATGCGAACAGCCGGAGCCAATTGATCACGTCTTTTTGCACTGTTGGGAAGGGGTCTATTTGTGGGACGTGCTGCAGAGGACTTTAAAGAAACAGCTGCCAATCCACTCATACGGAATAAGGTTTTTGCCAACCAAGAACGAGGATGGGGTACCGTTAGACTTAGTCATGCTGGTGGGCCTCCACAGTATATGGCGCTCCCGCATGGCAGGGTATCATTGTGACCATGACGCACGGCCAGCCGGTATGTATTTTAGAGAAAGTATGCACAAGTTTCTGGAAGAACAAAAGCTAATAGTGGAGGTTCCTGAGTGGTTACCAAGGCTGGAACCTCTCGTAACTTTAAGAGAATTTTAACCTAAGTCAGGCCCACTCTTTGGGATCCTAACTAACTGTGTATACTGTATGTACATATTATTATGTTCTGTTTCGTAATGTCGAAGCCCGGCAATAAAGAAAAAAAAAACAGCAGAGTGGCGCAGTGGAAGCGTGCTGGGCCCATAACCCAGAGGTCCGTGGATCGAAACCACGCTCTGATACTTTTTTTTCTTTTTCTATTTTACGTGTCCTAGTCATTTATCTGGCCACCAAGCTGATTCAAAGTGAAATACCTAGAACTTTTCACTGCCTCCTCGCCCAGCAGAGTGGCGCATTCTGCTTCCGGCAGCCGAGCTAAACGGATCGCAGGGTCATGGGCTCCAGCGGAGCGGCGATAGCGGCCTTTGACGGCCGCGGAAACAGGATCGATGACTGCAGTGATAAGGATTACCAGATTATTTTGCCGACACTGCCAACAGGACGTGTTGTTTTCAACACCGTTTTTCTTCACGGCGACGTGCGAGCGAGGCCGTCTCTGGTCGAGGATTTCCGTGACGCCCTGGCCGAGACCGGTACGCTCCCCGACGTGGTCGCGTTGGGGGCGTACCAAATCAACCACGTGTGGGCGGTTACCCTGCGGAACACGGAGGCAGCAAAGAAGTTGCTCGCCTTCAACGAGCTGCAAGTTAAGAAACGCCGCTGCCTCATTATCGACCCGGAAGACCAGCAGGTAAAGCTGCGGCTACACTGGATGCTTCACGGTGTGGCCGACGACGACATCCGGACGGCATTCGCGGCGTTTGGCAAAGTGACCGACGTTACGCGTGAGCGGTGGCGGATACAAGGCGTCAATGACAAGAGCTCAACGACAAGAACGGTCCTACTGAAGTTGAAGCCCGGCTTGAAAGTGGATGACCTGCCACACCAGGTACGTGTCGCCGGAGAGTTGGCTCTTGTCGTGGCGCCTGGGCGTCCAATGCAGTGCTTGCGCTGCCACGTGCGGCGTGAATGCAAGGTTCCCCGCTGTACGAAATGCCGGCGGTACGGCCACGCGGATAATGAGTGTGTCCGCACTTACGCGGTGGCTACGGGCGGGGCGTCGAAAGACGACTCTGCGGAACTCCTGATGGATGTTGTCGAGGCCGAAGAATCTGCGAAAGGCATAGAGGAACCCGAAAAGCAAGCAGGATCGACGGGCTCTTCGGGACCCTCCAGCAGCGATGCCGGTCGCAAACCTGAAGGGGCAGAACCTTCTAGAAAGGAGACGGAGGCGTCGAGTGATAAAGTAAGCGTGCCAGCGCTCCAAGAAACCGAGCCAGCGACTCTGACCGAGGAGAACCTTGACCAGAGCGGCGCCCGCACGACCGGCGTCCCTGCCCCAGCGAAGCGGCCACACGCCGAGACCGGAACCGAAGGAGACAAGGCGGAAGCCCCCAGCGTCGAGGAGCCGCCGGCAAAAACGACCCAAGGACGGCGGTCGTCCATCCGGCCACGACCAAATGTGTCGACGGAGTGGAGAGCCCTTGACAAGCCGCCCCCGCAGCCAGGCCAGTTACCAGCACCGGATGGCTCCGGTGTCAATGATGTCGTCTAGCCAAGCGCTAGACGTGAAGGGTAAGCACCATGTTCCCGGCCTCTTTCTTCTGCTTTAAAATGGCTCATGCGTTCCCCATGAAAGTCGGTACACTTAATGTCAGGGGACTGGCAAGTAAGAAGAAGCAGAGCCAGGTGTACCGCCTTTTAACTGAGCATGACATTGACGTCCTGGCAGTGCAGGAAACGAAAATTGACGGGGAAGAAGAGACCGGGAGCATGGTGCGACGTTTCACGTCTAGGTTTTTTGCAGTTGTCGCCCACGCTGTAGGAACGTCTGCGGGTTGTGTCATCTTTGTAAAGAATGTACCGGGACTTGAGGTTCAGGCATATACGGCGTGTCCTTCGGGTCGATTTGTTTTGGTTGACTTCCTGTACGACAAGACATGTTGGCGCATCATCTGTGTGTACGCCCCAAATGCGGTGGATGAGAGGACATTCTTTTTTGAAAACGTACAAAAGTACTTTATTTGTGAGAGATCCCTGATCGTCATGGGTGACTTCAATTGCGTCCTGCGAGGCTGCGACAAAACCAGTGCAAGGGCATTTAGGGACAGAAGCACTGAAGTACTCTCAGAAATTATAGACACGTGCAACCTCGATGATGTGGCCGAATGTTTAGAAGGCGAGCGTTGTGTGAGACTCACACATTTTCAACGGTCAAGCCATGCACGGCTAGATCGCATTTATGTGTCACCGAACGTTATTTCAAAATGCAGTAGCTACAATGTAGTACCGGTATCATTTTCGGATCATTGTTTAGTGCTGTGTGGGATAGGGACAAAGAAACGAGGAAATCAGTTTTCTTGGGAGATGTGGAAATTAAATAATAAGCTCATTACAGACGACATCTTTAGCAGGAAAGTAAACGAAGAAATCAGTAAATTAAAGCCGAGCGGGGAACTGACAGTATGGCAGCAGTGGGAACTTTGCAAACAGCAAATAAAAATAGCCGCAATCGACAGGTCAAGCTGCAAACGACAAGAGGAGAAGCGTGAGGAGGACAATTTAAGATCTTTACTAGCTAGACTTCTCGAAAAAGAAAGCGAAGAGCCTGGGAAATGGATGGACGACATTAGAAAAATAAAGCATAAGATTGAACTCTTTGAAGAAGAACGCTATCGCGGTGCACTTGTGCGGGCTAGGGCGCAAGGTATAGCTGATGGGGAGACACCTTCAAAACGAGCGCTAGGAATGGAAAAAACGCATGCTCAACGAAACCACATTGAACAGATTGAATGGGGCGGGGCGTTATCTGGAGAAAGCGGGCATATCCAGCAGGCATTTCTTGAATATTATCAGGCGCTGTTTGCAAAGCAAGAAGTGGATGTGAGCGCATTCAAGGAAAAGTTTCTTGGTGCTTTGCCGCGATTAGATGACGAACAGAAAGAAAGGCTGGAGCTGTCGATAACTGCGTCGCAGGTCGAGGAAGCGATAGGAAATCTGAACCAGGGAAAATCTCTTGGACCTGATGGGTTAAGCGCCGCTTTTTACAAAGCATATAAACACGAAATAGTGCCAGTACTGACAGCAGTTTTCAACGAAGCCTACAAAGAAAATGAATTGCCCCCGTCTTATGGTAGATCCCATACAGTGCTAATCCCTAAATCCGATGACGCAGAAAAGTTACAACAGGTCACAGCATATCGTCCTATCGCCCTCACAAACGTAGATTATAAAGTTTTCATGAAGATTTTAGCCCGTAGACTACGGTCACTAATTCAAGATATAGTCGGTCCCCACCAGACTTGTGGGATCAAGGGACGCTCGATTGTTTCCAATATTCATAGAGCGAGGTGTGTGCTGGAATGTTGTGATAACACAAATAGCTGTGTAGCCATCCTTCAGCTAGATCTTGAGAAGGCATTTGATTGTGTTTCGCATGATATCTTGTTCTGCATACTCGACCATGTGAATGTAGGGTCCATTATTTGCGAGGGAGTGGCCTTGGCGTACCGGAGCTGCACGACAAGATTAATTGTAAATAAGAGTTTGGGGGCCCCCATAAGCCTGCAGCGTTCGGTGCGCCAGGGTTGTCCCCTCAGCCCTCTTCTATTCTGCATATACATTGAAGCGTTATGTTTAAAAATCATGGAAAGTGAAAAAATTCGAGGCTTCCAGCTACAGGCGGCAGAAGTTAAGCTGCTGGCTTATGCGGATGATGTCGCGGTGTTCACAGTAAACCGGGAAGGTGTAACCGAGGCCGTGGCATGCGTAAAAGAATTCACCAAGGTCACCGGTAGTAAAGTGAATAGGTCAAAGTCCCTGGGGCTTTGGCACGGAGAATGGCCAACGAAGTCCGGCAACTTTGCAAACGTGTCCTGGGTGACGACCCCAGTAAAGTACTTAGGCGTCCCACTGGATGGTTATCGCGATAGCGATTCGTACTGGAAAGCGCAGACGCAAGCCACGCGTGAAAAGGTGGAGAGGTGGAAAGGGCGACATCTTTCAATTTTCGTAAGGGCCACAGTGTGTAATCTGTTTTTTATGTCTAGGCTGTGGTACGTGATGCAAGTGTTGCATTGTGCAAGGATGAACGTACAGAGACTGCACCGGATCTTTGCCGTTTTTGTGTGGGCTGCTGACTGTGAACGCTGCAGCCGGACCAATTTGTTTAGGCGGGTGAAGGACGGTGGCCTGAGTCTGGGACACTTATTTCTGCGGCAGATTGTAAGCAGATTTTGTTTTGTGCGCGATGTAAGCGATCCATTTTGGCGTACTGTGTGCCAATTAAGGCTCGGAAATGCACTGCCGGACTTTGTTGTCTCAACCGAAAGTTTCTCGGGACGTATTTTTGGTTACTTTAGAGAGGTTGTCGCGAGTGTTCGATTCCTGTCTGTTCGATTTTCGTATGAATATTTATCTTCTGTTAGCAGGAAGAAGTTGTACCAGGATTTGTGCGATGTAGTTCTTCCACAACCTATGTACAGGGCCTTATACAATGGAGGCCTGGGACGCGACGTACTTAAGCGTGTGAAGGCGATGCAGGTGCCGCCAACTGCAAAAACTTTTTTCTTTAAATTACATACCGGAACACTACCAGTAAAGGAATTCTTGGAAAGGAAGCATTTATTTCTACCTTGGGGATCACATTGTTTAATTTGTAAACAACCTGAAACAATAGACCATGTTTTTTTGCACTGTTGGGAGGGGGTATACTTCTGGGACATCTTACAAAGGACTTTAAAAAAGGAATTACCGCTGGACTCCCATGGTATTCGGTACTTGCCTGTAGAGAGTGAGGATGGGACACCATTTGACCTTATTATGCTAATGGGCCTCCATTGTATTTGGCGCTCAAGAATGGCAGGATATCATCGCGACCCTGATGCACGGCCAGCACGGATCTATTTTCGGGAGTGCATGCATAAGTATATTGAAGTTCAGAAACTTGCTCCTGAAGCTCCCGATTGGCTCGAAAGAGTCGAGCCTTTGGTGACACTTAAAGAGTTTTAACGTGACGAAGCCACGCCCCACCAGGCGGATAGTGTTGTTAATTATTGCTCATTGTTCTCTGTAAGTGTATTTGTGTACTGTGGTTCTGGCCGAAGTCAGGCAATAAAGAAAAAAAAAAGCAGAGTGGCGCAGTGGAAGCGTGCTGGGCCCATAACCCAGAGGTCCGTGGATCGAAACCACGCTCTGCTACTTTTTTTTCTTTTTCTATTTTACGTGTCCTACTCAATTATCTGGCCACCAAGCTGATTCAAAGTGAAATACCTAGAACTTTTCACTGCCTCCTCGCCCAGCAGAGTGGCGCAGTGGCATTCTAGTTCCGGCCACGCCAGTGAACGGTCGCAGAATCATGAGCTCCGGTGGAGCGGCGATAGCGGCCCTTGCTGGCCGCGGAAACAGGTCCGACATTGAAGCAGATAAGGATTACGAGATTATTTTGCCTACTCTGCCAACAGGACGTGTTGTTCTCAACACGGTGTTTTTGCGCGGCGACGTGCGAGCGCGGCCTTACAAGGTCGAAGACTTTCGTGACGCCCTCGCCCAAGCGGGTGCGCTCCCCGACATTGTGGCGTTGGGGGCGTACCAAATCAACCATGTTTTGGCGGTGACACTCAACAGCGCTGAAGCAACGAAGCGATTGGCGGCTTTCAAGGAGCTTCCAGTTAAAGGACGCCGGTGTCTTATATTCGAACCCGAGGACCACGTGCTGAAACTGCGGCTACACTGGATGCTGCACGGCGTCGCCGACGAAGATATCCGGACTGCGTTTGCGGCCTTCGGGAACGTGACTGAGGTAACCCGTGAGCGTTGGCGAGTGCAAGGAGTGAAAGAAAAGGGCTCCACAACAAGGATAGTTGTGCTCAAGCTGAAGCCTGGAATGAAGGCGGACGACCTCCCCCACCAGATAAGAGTCGCCGGCGAGCTTGCCCTTGTGGTCGTGCCTGGGCGGCCCATGCAGTGTTTGCGTTGTCAGGGAAGCGGTCATGTCCGACGTGACTGCAAGATACCTCGCTGCCCACGCTGCCGACGCTTCGGACATTCGGAAGATGGGTGTGTCCGCACATACGCTGCCGCAACGGTGCCAGCGCTTAGAGAGGAGACACCGGAAGACGTTATGGACGTCGTCGAGGCTGAGGAAGCAGCCAAGGGGACCGATGGTGTGGAAAGCTCTGCGGTGGCCCCCAGCGTGATAACTCCGACGACCACTGAAAAAGAGGCGGGCGAGGGCATGGACAAGAAACAGGTACTGCCATCCGTTGTTTCGGAGGTGCCTGTGAGCGAGGAAGCGCCCCTTCAAGGGACAAGTGCTCCGGCGGCATCGGCGGATGAGAACACCAATGCGGAGAACGGCGGCCGGTCAACGAGCGCTGGCAGTGCGCCGAAGCGCCGGCACGCCGACGCTGGTGACGGAGCGGAAAAGCAGCTCCCTGGCAACGCCGAGGAACCACCAGCGAAAACTGTGCAGGGACGACGACCTTCCTTCAGACCGCAACCTAACGTCGCGACGGGCCGGAGGGCAGCCGAAAAGCCGCTCTCGCAGCACGTCCAGCCCGATAATTACGATGGCGGCGGGACTTCTGGAAGCGTCTAGCGACGTGCTAGGCGCGAAAGGTAAGCACTATGCTCCCTGCGTCCTTCTAAAGTACGAAAATGGCGATGCAACAGTCACTGAGCGTAGCAACGCTTAACGTCCGTGGGTTTGCATCGAAAAGAAAGCAAAGTCAAGTATACCGTATTTTAACCGACCAGAACGTGGACGTGTTGGCGGTTCAGGAAACCAAAATAGAAGGGGAAGAGGACACGGGGAGCATGGTGCAGCGTTTCACGTCGAGGTACGATGTGGCTGTTAGTCACGCGGTTGGCACATCGGCCGGGTGCCTTCTGTTCGTTAAGAAGTTGCCAGGACTGACAGTGCAAGAAGTGATTTCATGTATGCAAGGTCGCTTTATTGTTTGTGACTTCGTTTTTCATAACAGCGAATGGCGCGTTCTTTGTGTTTATGCACCGAATGCGGCTGATGAAAGGTTAAATTTTTTCGTGAGCATCCAGCGATATGTAAATAGTGGGCGACAACTCGTCGTTATGGGCGATTTCAATTGTGCCTTAAGTGTTCAAGATAAGACAAGTAGCCGCGCCTTTAGAGACGCAAGCACGGATGTTTTGTCGCAGCTAGTTGGCGAATTTGCTCTAGATGATGTAGCGGAGTGTTTGGAGGGAGCGCGCAGCGTGAAATACACGCATTTTCAAGGTTGTAGTCATGCCCGGCTCGACCGTATTTATTTATCGTTGGATGCGATTCCGAAATGCCAAAATTATGTCGTTATGCCAGTGTCTTTTTCGGATCACTGTCTTGTGAAATGTGCAATCGGCCCTAGAAACCGAAAGAAAAAATTTCTGTGGGGACTGTGGAAGCTAAACTCCAAACTCTTAGAAGATGAAGCTTTAGTCGAAATAATTGCAGGGAAGCTTAAAGAGATAGAACAACGGCCTTGCACCACCATTGGAGAGCAGTGGGAATGGTGCAAACAAGAAATTAAGATGAAAGCTAGAGAAAGAGGCAGTTGTATTCGACATGACGAAAAACGAGAAGAAGCTTGTTTAAGGGCGACACTAAATCAGTTAATAGCGCACGAGTGCAAAGAGCCAGGGGTCTATAATGACGATATCAGAAAACTGAAAAAGAAAATTGAGTTATTAGAAGAGGATCGTTATGGAGGAGCGCTCGTTCGCGCCAGGGCCGAAAGATGCGCAGCAGGCGAGACGCCCACTAAACGGGCTCTCGGTCTCGAGAAAGCGCATGGTCGTCGAAACGACATAGAAGAGATAGAGTGGAACGGCAACCTCGTGACAGATAAAGACGGCATTGCACGTAAGTTTTACGAATGCTATCAGCAACTGTTTGCATTTCGCGACATGAACATGGACAGGTTTAAGCGCGTGTTTCTTTCTTCCTTGCCACGACTAGATGCTGACACAACAGAAAGGTTGGAGCTGCCGATTTCCGAACATTAAGTTGAGCGTGCCATTGATAATCTAAATCCAGGGAAGTCGCCAGGGCCTGATGGCTTGAGCGCGGCTTTTTATAAAGCATTTAAAAAAGTGTTGTCCCCATTGTTAGCTGCAGTATTTAACGAAGGCTACGATCTTAACTTGTTGCCGCCTTCTTTTGCGTCGTCACGTACTGTACTAATCCCTGAAACAGAACAAACTGAGAAATTGAGATTGGTGACGTCATACAGGCCAATAGCCCTAACAAATGTTGATTACAAGATACTAATGAAAGTACTAGCAGCCAGATTACAGACCGTTATTAAGGAGATTGTTGGGCCTCACCAGACTTGCGGGATCAAGGGAAGGACCATTGCTACGAACATACATAAGGCGAGATGCGTACTGGAGTGTTGTGATGCAACATGCGGTAGCGTTGCGGTTCTGCAACTCGACCTTGAAAAAGCGTTTGATTGTGTTTCACATGATGCCTTGTTTCCAGTTCTAGATTACATTAATGTGGGTTCTGTTATCAGCGAGGGCGTAGCCTTGGCGTACCGAAACTGCACTACAAGATTAATTGTCAACAAGGAACTTGGTGCACCCGTAAATGTGCGACGTTCGGTGCGTCAGGGTTGCCCCCTCAGCCCGCTTCTGTTCTGCATATATATTGAAACTTTGTGCTTGCCAATCCTTGAGAATGAATCTGTACAGGGCTTCCAAGTCCACATGACGGAGGTCAAACTTTTGGCGTATGCTGATGACGTAGCCGTCTTCTGTACGAACAGAGAGAGCGTTAGCGTGGCAGTCGAAGCCGTGAAAGATTTCAGCACGACCACTGGAAGTCCGGTGAATTGGGAAAAGTGTCTAGGGTTCTGGCACGGAGAGTGGCCATCGACGCCTTACACGTTTGCCAACGTGACTTGGGCCACAACACGGGTTAAGTACTTGGGTGTGCCTCTAGAATGCTATGAAGACAGTGAGCCATTTTGGCGCGATCAAGCCCAAGAAATCCGTGAGCAGGCTGACAAATGGAGCGGTGTGCCGCTGTCTATCTTTGCACGCGCAACGGTGTGTAATCTGTTTTTTGTTGCCAAGTTGTGGTATGTAATGCAAACGCTTCACTGTTCCAGGTTAAACATTCAGAGGCTGCATCGGGTATTTGCCGCTTTTGTTTGGGCGTCGAATTGGGAACGGTGTAGACGGGATAACTTGTTTCGGCGTGTCAAAGCGGCGTGTTTCGGCGTGTCTTGGGCTAGCACACTTATTCGCCCGACAGCTTGTAAACAGATTCATTTTCTTCCGCGACGTAAATGATCCATTTCTGCGCACTGTTTGCCAAGTAAGGCTCGTGCGGGCGTTGCCAAATTTTGTTGTTGCCACAGAAAGTATGCCAGGGCGCCTTTTTGGTTTTTTTAAGAGAAGTCGTAAACAGCGTCAGAATTTTCACAACTCGTTTTTCGGTTCAATATTTGTGTTCAGTCAATAGGAAAAAATTGTATAACGATGTGTGCGATGACTTTTTCTCCGTTCCTGTGTACAGAGCCTTGTACAACGGCTATCCAGGTCAAGATGTATTGAAGCGGGTCAAAAGGATGCCAGTTTCCCCAGGAGTAAAAACGTTTTTCTTTAAGCTGCATACTGGAACGTTGTCGGTAAAAAGATTTCTTGAAGACAGGGGTTTTTTTCTGCCATGGGGGTCGCTTTGTTTAATATGCAAACAGCCTGAGACAATAGATCATGTTTTTCTACACTGTTGAGAGGGGGTTTATTTTTGGGACGTGCTGCAAAGAACCCTTAAAAAAGACTTACCGTTAGATACACATAGCATCAGGTTCCTATCAACAGATGACGAACACGGCATACCTTTTGATACCGTCATGTTAATCGGTCTGCACAGCCTCTGGCGGTCCCGGATGGCTGGGTATCATTTAGACCCCGATGCTCGCCCTGCAAGGCTCTACTTTCGTGAAAGTATGCATGCCTTTGTTGAAATGCACAAATTGAAGTGTACAGTTCCAGAATGACTGCCAAGATTAGAGCCCTTGATCCATTTGAGAGAATTTTAAAACGACAACGTCATCCCACCTAAGGATGACAGCTTCCTTATTACTATCATTTCCACGTGAACTTTTGGCTGTGAGTTCGCTTTATTTTTTCCCTGTACGATTTTGTACTGTGTAAGTATCCGGAAATAAAGAAAAAAAAATCTTTGCCGTTTTTGTGTGGGCTGCGGACTGGGAACGCTGCAGCCGGACCAATTTGTTTAGGCGGGTGAAGGATGGCGGCCCGAGTCTGGGACACTTATTTCTGCGGCAGATTGTAAGCAGATTTTGTTTTGTGCGCGATGTAAGCGATCCGTTTTTGCGCACTGTGTGCCAATTAAGGCTCGGAAATGCACTGCCGGACTTTGTTGTCTCAACCGAAAGTTTCTCGGGACGTATTTTTGGTTACTTTAGAGAGGTTGTCGCGAGTGTTCAATTCCTGTCTGTTCGATTTTCGTATGAATATTTATCTTCTGTTAGCAGGAAGAAGTTGTATAAAGATTTGTGCGATGTAGTTCTTCCACAATCTATGTACAGGGCCTTATACAATGGAGGCCTGGGACGCGACGTACAGTCGGGGACAAAAGTCTCCGGACCACGTGTTCCTCTAACGAAGCCGATAGCTCTGTTATTAGTCGGCGGCTAGAGGCCACACTTGTGGAGGTAAAAGTTAAATTTTTGTTCTTTCATCACCACAAGTACGGTCTCCAGCCGCTGTCTGATAGTTGGGCTATAAGCTTCGTTTGAGGAACACATGGTCCGGAGACTTTTGTCCCTGACTGTACTTAAGCGTGTGAAGGCGATGCAGGTGCCGCCAACTGCAAAAACTTTTTTCTTTAAATTACATACCGGAACACTACCAGTAAAGGAATTCTTGGAAAGGAAGCATTTATTTCTACCTTGGGGATCACATTGTTTAATTTGTAAACAACCAGAAACAATAGACCACGTTTTTTTGCACTGTTGGGAGGGGGTATACTTTTGGGACATCTTACAACGGACTTTAAAAAAGGAATTTCCGCTCGACGCTCATGGTTCACCAGGGTGGAAATTTGGGCAAGTCGGTATTGATCGATAACGTAAGAGTAGCGCAAAACCAGGACGACGGACACAAGGGGAGAGAACACAGACCAACAACACAGGCGCTAACTTCCGACTGACGAAGAAAACCAAACCCAACCAAGTGAACGGAACCTGGGCAAGAGTAGCGCATGCGCTGACCTAAGATAAAAAATCGAAAAAAAAGAAGAAACGAGAGGCAAGGTGGCTGTCATTCCTTACGTCCATTGTCTCGCGCACAATCTCAAGAAAATAGGGGAAAAGGCAAACGTTCGCGTGGTGTTTTCAGCTCCACAAAAGCTCAGTGTTTTATGCAAAAGGTCCGTGCCCTCCGCACATAGCTCCCAAAAGCAGCAGTGTACCATCCGCCACAGGAAAAGATCTGTTAAATGTACTGAGGGCATTGTGTACAACATTCCGCTCTCCTGTGGCAAGCAGCATATTGGGCAATCCGGCAGGTGCCTGAACGATAGGCTTCGAGAGCACAATAATAACATGAAGACTTATACCGGCAGCAATCTAGCTTTGAACTGCAAAGATTGCAAGTGCGTGCCTTTTTTGGACAAATGCTCAGTCGTTGCTAAGAGTAGAGATAAGCTAACTCGCGAAATTGTGGAAGCTGCACAGATTGCTGCCTTACAAGATAACTGCGTTAGTACTCCGTCCATTTCCTTGTCTAAACGAGAGCTGGCCTTCTTGGGTTCAAAACATCCGTGATCTCACATTTTTTATCGCATTTTTCGCACCTTTTTTTTTCGATTTTTTTATCTTAGGTCAGCGCATGCGCTACTTTTGCCCAGGTTCCGTTCACTTGGTTGGGTTTGGTTTTCTTTGTCAGTCGGAAGTTAGCGCCTGTGTTGTTGGTGTGTGTTCTCTCCCCTTGTGTCCGTCGTCCTGGTTTTGCGCTACTCTTACGTTATTGACGCTCATGGTATTCGGTACTTGCCTGTAGAGAGTGAGGATGGGACACCATTCGACCTCATTATGCTAATGGGCCTCCATTGTATTTGGCGCTCCAGAATGGCAGGATATCATCGCGATCCTGATGCACGGCCAGCACGGATCTATTTTCGGGAGTGCATGCATAAGTATATTGAAGTTCAGAAACTTGCTCCTGAAGCTCCCGAGTGGCTCGAAGGAGTCGAGCCTTTGGTGACGCTTAAGGAGTTTTAACGTGACGAAGCCACGCACCCCCAGGCGGATAGTGTTGTTAATTATTGCTCATTGTGCTCTGTAAGTGTATTTGTGTACTGTGATTCTTGCCGAAGTCAGGCAATAAAGAAAAAAAAAAGCAGAGTGGCGCAGTGGAAGCGTCCTGGGCCCATAACCCAGAGGTCCGTGGATCGAAACCACGCTCTGCTACTTTTTTCTTTTTCTATTTTACGTGTCCTTTTCATTTATCTGGCCACCAAGCTGATTCAAAGTAAATACCTAGAACTTTTCACTGCCTCCTCGCCCAGCAGAGTGGCGCAGTGGAAGCGTGCTGGGCCCATAACCCAGAGGTCCGTGGATCGAAACCACGCTCTGCTAATTTTTTCCTTTTTCTATTTTACGTGTCCTACTCATTTATATGGCCACCAAGCTGATTCAAAGTGAAATACCTAGAACTTTTCACTGCCTCCTCGCCCAGCAGAGTGGCGCAGTCGATTCTGCTTCCGGCCACGACAGTGAACGGACGCAGGATGCAGGGCTCCGATGGAGCGGCTTCAGCGGCCGTGTCAGGCCGCGGTGACAGGGCCAGTCAACAGGAAAATACTTACCAGGTTGTTTTGCCAGCACTGCCTACAGCTCGGTTCGTTTTGAATACGGTTTTTTTTTTGCACGCCGATATCAGGGCCCGCCCGTGCCGGGTGGAAGATTTCCGCGACGCTTTAGCATAGCAGTCGCTGCTCCCCAATGTTATCGCAATGGGTGCGTATCGGATGAGCCACGTCTGGGCCGTCACTTTCAAGGATGCTGAAGCGGTGACCAAGATTATTAGTGTCAGTGAGCTGGTAGTGAAAAAAGGCCGCTGCTTGGTGATTGACCCGGCCAACCAAGACGTGCGACTGAAACTTCACTGGCTGCTACACAACGTGCCCGACGAGGATGTTCGGGCTGCCTTTGCGCCGTACGGAAAAGTGACGGAAGTTGCCCGCGAGCGCTGGTGCGTGAGTGGTATGTCAGAAAAAGGCTCGACTACTAGACTCGTCACGTTGAAGTTGAGAGCTGGCGTGAAGCTGGACGACCTGCTGCACCAGCTGAACGTTAGCGGTGAGCTGGCGCTCGTTGTTGTACCGGGCAGACCACCGTTGTGCCTACGCTGTCGGAGTACGGGACACATCCGTAAGGAATGCCGAGTCCCGCGTTGCGGAGCCTGTCGACGGTTCGGCCACGAAGACGGACAGTGTGCCCGCACTTACGCGAGCATTACCGGCCCCGGTGCAGTAGTAGACTCGTCTGAGTTGCTGATGGACGATGCTGATGCGGAAGATGCAGCCCGTGCAGACGGGCAACCAGACGCGAGGGAAGGGCCGTCGCTTACGGTTTTCGCGAAGCAGAAGGCGACGTCAAGTGAGGTACCGGCGAGTGTAGTACAAGTTCAGAGTGCCCTTCAACAGGATGGCGATGGCGCGCCGAAGGGCGCGACAGAAGCCGCGGCGGAAGCTCCGGACAGCGCTGAACCTGCCAACACCGAAGGCATGGACTTCAGTGAGGAGGCTGGCACCCTAACGGCTGGAAAACGCTCCCGCGAGGAAAGCGCCGGCGAAAAGACGCATCTTGATGGTGGCAGCGACGAACCGCCGTCGAAGACCCCGGGAATCCGGCGTCCGATGTTCAAGCCGCGGCCGGACGTCATGGCCGAGACAAGGCAGGCGGGGAAACCGCCTCCGTAGTTCTGCAATGTGCATTTGTGGTGTTTTTTCTTGTTTTTCTTTTTTTCCTTGTTTTTTTTTGTGAGGAGTGGTACCCATCAGACTGTGTGCGCGGATCTGGAACTGCTGGCGAAGGAATTACCCATGGGTTCCCGATGCCTGCACGCGGATATCTGGAAAGGCGACACCGTACATGCACAGTGAGTTTAAGAACACTGCTCGGCTGACTATGAGGGGTACTGTGGGACTCAAGTCTCCTTTTCATAGGGCATGGCGATGAAACTAGAAACAACTTTACATGTAGCAACTTTGAATGTGAGAGGCCTTGGTGCACGACGGCGTCAGTGCCAGCTTAACCGCCTGCTTGCTGAAAACGCGCTTGACATAGTTGCAGTCCAAGAGACTAAGATCGAAAGTGAGGAATCCACTGATCGCATGGTGTCCACCTTTCGTGCAGCCTTTAACGTTTGTGTTTGCCATTCCGTTGGCACCTCGGGTGGGTGCGTATTATTTGTCCTAAATAATTTAGGCATCACTGTCGAGTCTGTTTTTTCTTGCCCTAGTGGACGGCTTATTGTTGTAGATTTTTCTTTTTCCAGTTTATGTTGGCGCATTATATGTGTGTATGCTCCAAATGTTGAATCTGAGCGTTTTGATCTCTTTACCCGTTTGGAGCCCTACCTTGTTTGCGACCGAGTGTTGTTGCTGTTGGGAGATTTTAATTGTGTGTGGGCCGCTAATGATCGAGTGAAGGGTACACCTGTGCATGATAAGAGTGCTCAATTGCTTCAATCTCTGGCTTATGATAATAGCTTAGAGGATATTGGCAGTATATTTACCGAAGGGAATCGACCTCAGTTCACTCATTTTCAACGTAATAGTCATGCCAGGTTGGACAGAATTTATGCATCCATAGATCTCGTGTCTCTTTGCACGAGTTGCAAAGTTATACCTGTAGCTTTTAGTGATCATTGCCTAGTGATCGCAAGTTTCGGCATAAAGCAAAGAAAGACAAGATTTAACTGGAATCTCTGGAAATTTAATGTAAAGCTCTTAGAGGACGAGGAATTCGTAACTGATATTGCGGATGGAATGCAGAAGCTGCTTGAGGAGCGACCCAGCGTTGTTGCGGTTCAATGGGAAGATTTCAAGGAGTGGATAAAAAGAAGGGCCATTGAAAAAAGTTGATTGAAGCGATACGAAGAAAAACAGGATGAAAAAGCAGCTCGCGAACAACTGCAATTTTTAATAGGCATGGAAAGCTCCGAGCCTGGGAAGTATTCCAAGGACCTAAGGGAGGTGAAAAGCCTGCTCGAACGCTTAGACACTGAAAGGTATAAAGCTGCCGTTATACGCGCAAGGACACAGAAACTGTGGGCTGGTGAAACGCCGACGACGCGAGCTTTGTGTGACGAAAAGCGTTATGCTCTCCAAAACGAAATCAGGCAGATAAGGAACGGAGATGAAGTCACGAGTGACGCTTTTACAATCAAGCAGCTATTTGAAGAGCAGTACATTGAGCTTCTTGGACATACGCGTGACATGAATGAGGCCTTCCTGGTTGACTTTTTGCCTCTCCTGCCGAGACTTCAGGACGAAGTAAAGGAGCGTCTTGAGCAGCCCATAACTGCAAAAGAAATAGAGATTGCAATCGAAGACCTGCAAGCGGGAAAAGCTACAGGACCTGATGGAATAGGGGCCGAATTTTACAAAGCGTTTAAGTCCACAGTCGCTCAGTTACTGCTAAGAGTTCTAGATGAAGCTTATGAAAGAAAACAAGTGCCACTATCATTCACCACGTCGTACATAGTATTGATTCCGAAATCAGATGTCCCAGAAAAGAGGTTGTTGGCGGGGAACTATCGCCCGATAAGCCTCACCAACGTGGACTATAAACTGTACATGAAGGTTTTAGCAAACAGATTGCAGAGCATAATTACGAAATTGGTTGGGCTGCACCAGACTTGCGGAATCAAAGGTAGGAGTATCGTCACAAATGTGCACGTCGCACGGACCGTGCTGGAATGTTGCGTTGTGCTCGCGGACCGCATCGCTATGATGCAACTAGATCTGGCAAAAGCCTTCGATCGCGTTTCCCATGATGTCGTTTTCAGCATTTTGGAGCACGCTAATGTAGGCCGTATTATTGCAGAAGGTGTCAAGATGGCATATGCAAACTGCACCACGCGCATTATTGTTTATGGTGACCTCACAGACAGGATAGCAGTTCATTCGTCGGTAAGGCAGGGATGCCCGCTATCGCCTCTGCTGTTTGCGGCCTACTTGGAGCCATTGTGCTTAGCTATCATCAGAAGTGAGAGCATCACGGGCTTTCGATTGCAGTCGACTCACGTCAAAATCCTTGCTTATGCGGACGATATTGCGGTATTCTGTTCTGACAGAGGCAGCATTACCGAGGTGATCAGCACGGTGGATAAATTTTGCAAACAAACGGGGTGTCTCATAAACTGGGACAAAAGCTCTGGCTTTTGGCATGGCGACTGGGAAGCGATGCCTGAACACTTTTCCAGGATGCGATGGTCGTCTTTGCCGACGCAATATCTCGGCGTCCCCCTAGTGCATTATCGCGATGCAAGTGAACACTGGAATGAGGATATGTCAAGGGCGAGGGAGAAAGCAGATGCCTGGAAAGGGAGGCAGTTATCAATGTTTGCGCGAGCCTCCGTCTGCAATCTTTTCCTTGTATCCAAAGTATGGTATTTGATGAATGTGCTGTGCGCATCTCGGGCCAGTATTCAAAAGATGCATCGAGTATTTGCTGTTTTCATTTGGTCGTCAAACTGGGAGAGAACCAGTCGTACCAATCTGTTTCTTTCAGTGAAAAAAGGAGGCCTCGGCCTTGTGCATTTATTTCTGCGTCAAGTTGTTTCGCGTTTTTTTCTTTCTCCGAAATCAAAGGGATAATTTTCTTATGACTGTTATCCAAGTGCGGTTGCAGAGACTTCTTCCTGAATTTGTCGTCTCATCTTGTGCGAATATGTGTGGCACTGTCAATGGTTACATGCGAGAGGTTGTACTCTCTTTTAGGCTGCTCCATGTGCGATTTTCCCTTGAGTACTTATCTAAAGTGTCAAAGCAAAAGCTGTATAAGGATCTTGTGGACACCATGTTACCGACCCCAATCTGCCGGTTACCTTATCGTGGAGGCCCAGGACACGATGTATTAAAGAGAGTTAAAAATATGCCTGTGAACCCATCTACGAAATCTTTTTTCTTTAAATTGCACTCGAATACACTTCCTGTTAAAACGTGGCTGCACGAAAAGGGAATTTTTGTCCCATGGACCACAAACTGTCTATTATGCAAAAAACCCGAGACAGGAGAACATGTATTTCTGGACAGTTGGGACCCTATTTTCTATTGGGATGTGCTCCAACGAAGAGTCAAAAAAGGTTTTCCCTGGACCCCTACGGCATCAGATTCTTGCCAATTCAGAATGAAGCAGGAGTACCGTATGATTTAATCATGCTTCTGGGCCTCCACAGCCTCTGGAGGACACGGATGCACGTGCGACACGCGGATGTTAACGTTCGCTCGGTGCGCGAAAACTTTATTGAAAGTGTTGCGAGCTTGAGAGAAATGTACCGAGCACAAGCTGGCCCACCTGAATGGATTACTGTATTTGATAAACTGGTCGCATTGAGAAGATTTTAAGCCCTGATACGTCAGCCAAGTTAGACTGATGTTTTTATCATTTGTACCTTTTTGTTTTGATGTCACAGACGGCAATAAAGAAAAAAAAAGCAGAGTGGCGCAGTGGAAGCGTGCTGGGCCCATAACCCAGAGGTCCGTGGATCGAAACCACGCTCTGCTAATTTTTTTCTTTTTCTATTTTACGTGTCCTACTCATTTATCTGGCCACCAAGCTGATTCAAAGTAAAATACCTAGAACTTTTCACTGCCTCCTCGCCCAGCAGAGTGGCGCAGTGGAAGCGTGCTGGGCCCATAACCCAGAGGTCCGTGGATCGAAACCACGCTCTGCTACTTTTTTTCGTTTTCTATTTTACGTGTCTTTTTCATTTATCTGGCCACCAAGCTGATTCAAAGTGAAATACGTAGAACTTTTCACTGCCTCCTCGCCCAGCAGAGTGGCGCTGCAAGCCTGGGCTCGACGCCAGGCTTGCTGCGCCACTCTGCTGGGCGAGGAGGCAACAAGGATTTATTACGTACTCCAGGTCCTTCACTGCGCCAGACATTACATACAGCGTTTCCATCGTATATTTGCGACGTTTATTTGGTCCTCCAAATTTGAGCCCATGCGGCGCGATAACCTTTTCAGGCCTGTTTGTGGCCTGGGCCTAGAGCACCTGTATGTGAGACAGTTGGTTGCCCGTTTCTTCTTTTTTCGTGCTTGTTCCCTTCCGATTATTAGAGCATTCCTGCAGGTTAACTTCATGACTCTACTTCCGAACTTAGTAGTTTCTTGCAATTTTACTGAACGACCCCGTTTACTAGGCTTTATGCAGGAAGTTTATGTCTCCGTGCGTTTTTTGACAGTTCGGTTTTCAAATGAGTACTTATATTTTGTTTCACGCAAAAATCTGTACAGGGATTTGATATCCATGCTCTTCCCGCCCCCACGGTATCGTTCCGTCTACGTTGGGCTCATGGGTCATGATGTTTTAAAGCGAGTGCGTAAAATGCCAATTTCTCCTTGCACCAAAACATTTTTCTATAAATTACACACTGAAACTCTACCTGTCAAGACGAGGCTCGATAGGAAAAACATTTTTGTGTCTTCTGTAAACTGTCGCTTGTGCAATGTGCCTGAAACAATTGAACATTGTTTTATAGACTGCAAAGACGCGATTTTGTTTTGGGATGTGTTGCGAAGGACGCTACAGAAAGATTTTCTCCTAAATTCCTACAGTGTGCGCTACATTGTTGTTTCCCAACCTGACTCAAATCCTTATGATATGATTCTTCTGATTGGACTTCATAGTCTTTGGAAAACGCGCATGCAAGATCGCAACGTTGAACCTGTTGTTTCGCCCAGAATTCACTTTAGCCGAATGTTGCTGCAGGTAACGGACATTTACAAAAAATTGGCCTTTGTACCGGATTGGTTTCCTCTCCTGATGCGCTGTATATCCTTACCGGCCTTTTAGTTATAATATGTTACTATTATGTTTCTGCCACGTAGCGCCTACCTAGGTGCTCTGTAAATAGTTGTTTTTGTGTGTGTATATACACACACACATATGTATATATATCCTTTGTATACAAAACCATGTAAATAAATACCATGAAAAAAAAAACCCAGCAGAGTGGCGCAGTGGCATTCTACTTCCGGCTACCGTTCGGTGAGGACGCAGAATCATGGGCTCCAACGGAGCAGCGACAGCGGCCCTTTCCGGCCGCGGTAACAGGATTGAACACGCTGAAGATGAGTATCAGATTATTGTGCCGACTTTGCCTACAGGACGTGTTGTTCTCAACAACGTTTTTTTGCACGCTGACGTGCGAATGCGACCGTACAAGGTCGAAGATTTCAGGGATGCTCTCGCCAACGTTGGCGCGCTCCCCGACGTGGTAGCGTTGGGGTCGTACCATATCAACCACGTCTGGGTGGTGACGTTCGACTCTGCGGATGGTGCTAAGAAATTGGCTGCGCTGAAGGAGCTGAAGGTGAAAGAACGCCGTTGCCTGATCATCGACCCCGAGGACCAGCAGCTCAAGTTGCGGCTCCACTGGTTGCTGCACGGCGTACCCGATGAAGATGTCCGAACGGCTTTCGCGGCGTACGGAAAGGTGACGGAGGTGACGCGGGAGCGTTGGCGCGTCGAAGGCATCAAGGAGAAGGGCTCGACAACGAGGACCATTCTTCTGAAATTGAAACCTGGCATGAAAGTGGACGACCTGCCTCATCAGGTACGAGTCGGCGGCGAATTGTCCCTCGTTGTGGCGCCTGGACGCCCAATGCAATGCCTACGTTGTCGCGGCACAGGACACGTCCGACGCGAGTGCAAGGTGCCCCGGTGCTCAAAATGCCGGCGGTTCGGCCACACTGACGTCGAGTGCGTTCGCACGTACGCGACAGCTACAGGGCCTGTACTCACGGACGAGGCGGCTGATTTGACCATGGACGTGGTTGAGGCAAAGGATGCGGCGAAAGGCACTGACTCAGCCGAAAAGGGCCAGGCAGTGACGGCCTCTTCAAAACCGGGCAGCGGTGACGCCAAGGGCAACGACGCAAGCAGAGAGGCGAAGGGCGCCGAACCGTCAAGGAGTGCGGATAACCCAGACAAGGGCGGCGCACACACTGCTAGCGTCACCGCAGCAGCTAAGCGACCCCACGACCAGACCGGCGGCGATGGAGGCAAAGTGACAGTAACCAACGTCGAGGAGCCGCCAGCGAAAACGGTCCAAGGGCGGCGGCCCAGTTTCAAGCCGCGGCCTAATGTCTCGTCGGAAAAGCGGTTCAACGACAAGGGGCCTGTGCAGCAGAGCCAGGCTCTTGCACCGGATGGTTCTAGTGGCGGCGACGGCGTCTAGCTGCGTGCTAGACGTGAGCGGTAAGCACCGATCTCTCGGTCTCTTCACTCTCTATAAAAATGGCTACTGCGCATAAGCTCACGGTGGGTACGCTCAATGTGAAAGGTCTAGCGGGTAAAAAGAAGCAGAGCCAAGTTTACCGCCTCCTAACAGACCATGGGATTGATGTTCTTGCTATCCAAGGAACAAAAGTGGAAGGGGACGAAGAGACCGGGATTTTGATGCAGCGTTTCACGGCCAGATATTACGCAGTCGTTAGCCACGCAAATGGCACATCGGCCGGATATACTATTTTTATTAAAAAACTGCCGAGTCTTGAGGTGCAGGCGCATTTTTCATGTCCATCGGGTCGATGTGCAGTGGTGGACTTTCGTTTCGCGAGGGTTGTATGGCGATTCATTTGCATTTATGCGCCCAATGTGCTGGAGGAGCGAGTTGTGTTTTTTGAAAGTATCCAGCAATATCTTAGCACTGAAAAACAGGTAGTTCTTCTGGGTGATTTTAACTGTGTTTTGAATGCTGCTGATAAAACCAGCACACGTTCCCACCGGGATGGAAGTACCGATGTTTTGAGCCAATTAACAGATCTTTTTGCCCTGGAGGACGTGGCTGAATGTGTGGAAAGCACGCGTAATGTTTGGTTCACGCATTTTCAACGCAGTAGTCATGCTCGTCTCGATAGAGTCTATGTATCTTTAGATCTGGTGCCAAAATGCAATAGTTATGATGTCGTGCCCGTGATTTTCTCAGATCACTGCATGGTGCAATGCAATATAGGAGTTAAAAGACGATCTAGTGTATTTCAGTGGGACTTATGGAAATTAAATAACCAGCTTTTACGGGACGGAACATTCACTCAGATGGTAAAAGTAGAAGTAAATAAAGTAACGTGCGATGGCATACACATATGGGGGATGCAATGGGACATTTGCAAATAACAAATTAAAATAAAAGCTATCGACAGAGCTAGCTGTATAAAATACCAAGAAAAGTTAAACGAAGCACAGTTAAGGTCCCTGCTTGACAAATTATTTGCTGAGGAGTGCAAATCACCGGGTACGTTCTTAGACAATATCAAAAAAATCAAGCAAAAGATAGAAGTGATTGAAGAAGACCGCTATAGAGGGGCGCTTGTGCGCGCGAGAGCCGAAGAATTTGCTACTTGTGAGACGCCCACAAAACGAGCACTGGGAATGGAAAGAGCGCGTGCACGGCGAAACCACGTAGCAGAAATTGAGAGGGGAGGCCAAACGGCGAAGGACAACGATGGTATCGCGCAAGCCTTTTTTGATCATTATCAAATGCTTTTTGCCCAGCATCGAGTAGATGTGGCACGGTTCAAAGAAGAATTTTTGGAGGCTATGCCTCGTGTAGACGATGAAGACAAACAAAGATTGGAGCGGGCGATTAGTGAAGCCGAAGTAGAACTGGCCATAGATAAATTGAACGCGGGAAAATCGCCGGGACCTGACGGGCTAAGCGCGGCGTTTTACAAAACGTTTAAGAACGATTTAGCACCAATACTAACTGCTGTGTTCAACGAAGCGTATAAATTACATTCACTTCCCGCATCGTACGCGTCATCTCACACCGTACTTATTCCGAAAACCGAGAAGGTAGAAAAATTAAGACAGGTGTCCTCTTACAGGCCGATCGCTTTGACAAATGTGGATTATAAGATATACATGAAGGTTCTAGCGGCCAGGTTACAAACCGTAATACGGGTATTAGTTGGCTCACACCAAACATGCGGGATAAAAGGGCGTTCCATTGTAAATAACATCCACATAGCAAAGTGCGTGCTCGAGTGCTGTGATACCACGCAAGACCGTGTGGCAGTCCTCCAGCTCGACCTCGAGAAAGCTTTTGATTGTGTGTCTCATGAACTTTTGTTTTGTGTTCTAGACCATATTAATGTCGGGTTTGTAATTAGTGAGGGAGTTGCCATGGCGTACCGTAACTGCAGTACAGCGTTAATTGTAAATAGGAAGTTGGGCGCCGCCATAAGCGTACAACGTTCGGTGCGCCAAGGCTGCCCCCTCAGCCCTCTGTTGTTTTGTATATATATTGAAGCATTGTGTCTAAGAATTATTGAAAATGATTCGATTCATGGTTTCCGAGTGCAGGCAGCGGAAGTGAAGTTGCTTGCATACGCTGACGACGTCGCTGTGTTTTGTACCGATCAGAGCAGTATAACCCATACGGTCGACATTTCAAGGCGCTTTAGTGCAGTTACCGGAAGCTTGGTGAACTGGCGGAAGTGTCTTGGATTCTGGCACGGTGATTGGCCATCAACCCCAGAAACTTTCGCCAATGTCTCATGGGTGACAGCACCCGTTAAGTACCTGGGCGTTCCGTTGGAATGTTATCAAGATTCTGAGCCTTATTGGCGAGAGCAAGTGAAAGAAACGCGTGAGAAGGCGGCAACATAGAAAAGCGCCCATTTGTCTATATTTTCGAGAGCCACAGTTTGCAATCTTTTTCTCATAAGTAAGCTGTGGTATGTAATGCAAGTGTTGCACTGTTCTCGGTTGAATGTGCAAAAGCTTCATCGTGTGTTCGCAGTTTTTATTTGGGCCTCAAGTTGGGAGAGGTGTAGTCGGTCGAATCTCTTCCGGAGCGTCAAAGTAGGCGGACTTGGACTCGGGCATTTGTTTTTGCGCCAAGTTGTAAATAGGATCTTTTTTTTCCGTGTTATTAAAGATCCCTTTCTTCGTACCATGTGCCAAGTAAGGCTCGGGCGCGCTTTACCGGAGTTTGTTGTCTCCACACAACAAATGACTGGACGAACTTCAGGGTTTTTTAGAGAGATTGTCCTCAGTGTTCGTTGTCTCACCGCCCGTTTTTCAATAGAATTTTTAAGCAATGTTAAGAGGAAAACGTTGTATAAGAGGCTATGTGAAACTGTTTTCGCGGAACCTATGTACAGAGCCTTATACTCTGGAGGCCCAGGAAGCGATGTCCTTAAACGAGTTAAAAATATGCATGTGCCGTCAGGGTAAAAACTTCTTTTTTTCAGGTTGCACACAGGCACTTTGAGTGTGAAATCATTTCAACAGGCTAAGGGGTTCTTTCTTCCATGGGGATCACATTGTCTTATATGCAAGCAACCAGAAACCATAGATCACGTTTTTCTTCATTGTTGGGAGGGAGTTTATTTCTGGGACGTCCTACAAAGTACCTTAAAGAAAGAATTACCGCTGCACCCCCAAGGGATCAGGTTTCTGCCTACAGAGAACGAAGGGGGCGTACCAGATGATCTTATCATGCTCGTGGGCCTTCACAGTATATGGCGCTCTCGAACGGCGGGGTACCACTGTGACCCGGACGCGAGGCCGGCTGGAATGTATTTCCGGGAAAACATCGACAAGTTTTGTGAGATAGTACAAACAAAACTATGTGTTCCTGAGTGGTTGTCAAAGTTAGAACTTTTGACGCATCTCAGAGAATTTTAACCTGACAACGCCTAACCAAAGTGGGTTTTAGGCTACTATTGTTCCAGTTTTTGTGATTGTCTTTGGTGCATCTTCTTTGTTTGACCTCTGTCGAAGTCCGGCAATAAAGAAAAAAGAAGAGTGGCGCAGTGGAAGCGTGCTGGGCCCATAGCCCAGAGGGCCGTTGATCGAAACCACGCTCTGCTAATTCTTTTTTTTTCTCTCTTTTTCTCTTTTGTGCAGGCTCTGCGCCATGACCACTATGTTGAACGAAATTGAAATACCTACAACTTTTCTCGGCCACCTCGTTTAGCAGAGTGGCGCAGAGGAATCGGCTTCCGGCCACCGAGCGTGACGGGCTCCGTTGGAGCGGCTACAGCGGCCATGTCTGGCCGCGGAAACAGGATTTTTGCCTCGGAAGATGAATATCAGGTGATTCTGCCTGCCCTTCCTACAGGAAATGTTGTGTTAAACCCAGTCTTTTTGCACGCTGACGTGCGGGCCCGCCACTATCGGGTCGAAGATTTCAGGGATGCGCTGGCTCAGCTGATGCTGCTCCCCGAGGTTATCGCCTTGGGGGTGTATCGCATGAGCCATTTGTGGGCTATTACCTTCACCAGTGCTGATGCGGTGAAGAAAATTCTTGCTGCCCGGGAAGTGAAAGTGAAGGACCGCCGCTGTCTAGTCATCGACTCGGCAAACCAAGACGTCCCCGTCAAGCTACACTGGCTGCTGCACAACGTGCCCGACGAAGACGTGAGGGTAGCCTTCGCCCCGTACGGCAAGGTGAGCGAAGTCACCAAGGAACTGTGGCGCGTCCAGGGTGTCGCCAGCAAGGGGTCGACGACGCGCTTGGTTTCATTGAAAATGAATCCTGGCGTGAAACTGGAAGACCTCCCTCACGAAGTCAGGGTTGGCGGTGAGCTGGCTCTCGTGGTTGTACCGGGCAGAGCTCCGCTGTGTCTGCGCTGCCACGGTACTGGGCACATTCGCCGTGAGTGCAAAGTTCCAAGGTGCGGCGCCTGTCGCCGTTACGGACACGAGGATAGCAGCTGTGTACGCACGTACGCGAGCGCTGCCGTCCCAGTCAGCAATGACGTCTCGTCCGAGCTTGTCATGGACGAGGCTGACGCGGAAGACGCTGCAGCAGAGGCACGTGACGGAGTGGAGAAGGAAAAATCCCCGGCTGTGTCGACTCCTGGAACATCTGCAACCGCGGAGAAGCTCAGCAGTAAGCTGCAGCCACAGGAAGCGCCGCCTGCAGATGTTAATACGTCAAAGAGCGAAGTCCTCTCGGGGAGTGGGGCGTCACCCCCCGTCGTTCCCCAATATGCTGAAAGCATGAAAGTGACGGATGCGTCAACCAGCAACCAAGGAGGAAAGCGACCGCATGAGCACAGTGCGAATGGAGAGCCTAAATCGAGCGAGGGCGACGAGCCACCGCAGAAGACTGTTGGTGTGAGGCGAGCTACGCTGAAACCGCGGCCGAATATACCGGCCGATCAACGAGCGGCGGCTAAGCCGCCGCCTTAGTTTGAGTGAGTGCGGTGTGAGTGGCTTCTGTGGACACGAGATGGCCCTTTTCGGTGACGGACTGCATGGGCTGGGTTTCCAGTCCGTACGCATGAGGCAGAGGTGCAAGAGACTTTGGAATACCGGCACTGTACCCATCGAGCACCATGGACTAGGCAAATCGCCCTCCACCGTCGCCTTGTGTCATGAGGTACGCACCATACGGCTCCTGTACCTAAACTAGATGGCTTCTACACCTGTTGGAGCGTTGCGCATTGCAACAATTAATGTCAGGGGACTGGCTTCCAAAAAGCGTCAGTACCAACTAAGCCGGTTGTTCCTCGATAATGACCTAGACATAATAGCCGTCCAGGAAACCAAAGTCGAAGGACAGGAACAGACGGACCGTATGGTGCAGTCTTTTACGACACGTTACAACATTTGTGTGTGCCATTCGTTTGGCACATCGGGGGGGTTGTGCTGTGTTTATTAGGAATTCCCTGGGGATTGTCGAACAAAATTTAACTTTGTGTCAAACTGGCCGTTTGCTTGTAGTTGATTTTCTTTATTGCAATTTACTATGGATGATCATATGTGTGTACGCCCCTAACAAAGATAACGAGCGCGAGGAATTTTTTGAGCGTCTTGAACAATACGTAGGCTGTGAGCGGGTAACTGTGCTTTTGGGTGACTTTAATTGCGTATGTAAAGCAGAGGACAGAACTACAAAAAGACTTGTCCGCGACAAAAGTGCGGAATTGTTGAATTCACTTGTACACGAAAATAGTTTAGATGATGTTGCTGAAGTTCTTTCGGTAGCATCGCATTTTACTCACTTTCAGGGTGGAAGTCACGCGAGATTGGACAGAGCGTATGTGTCCCTTGATCTTGTTCCTCTGTGCAACAGCTACGAGGTGAAAAACATGTCTTTTACCAACCACAGCTTAGTTACGTTTACCCTGGGAAAAAAAGAAAAGAAATCTCGTTTCTCGTGGGATCTTTGGAAGTTTAATGCACAGCTACTCGAGGATGAACATTTTGGTAGTAAAGTTAATGAATGTATTAAAGCATTGCTATCAGCAGAGCCTGGGAACTGGGTAATTAGATGGGAAGATTTCAAACAGCAAGTGAAAATGAACGCGATTGAAAGAGCAAGCGTTATTTGCCATGATAAACGTGCTGAAGAAAAGGAACTACATTGCCAACTTGACTTGCTCGTAAGCCTGGAAAGTTCCCAGCCGGGAAGATATAAGAAAGAGATAAGATAAACAAAAAGTAAACTTGAGATTATCGAAAAAAAACAAATATGCAGCTGCCATGATAAGGGCGCGTGCTGAACGTCTCTGGCTTGACCAAGTGCCTACTAAACGCTCGCTTAGTGACGAAAAGAAGTACGCGACTCAAAATGAAATAAAACAAATTAGGCACAGAAACGAGGTAACGAATGATAGCAAGGTTATTCAGTTAGCTTTTGTTGAGCAGTATAGGGAATTGTTTGGGCGCCGTCAGCTTGAAGAAGAGGGCTTTACAGATACGTTCTTGTCTCGTATGCCAAAGCTTGGAGATGAAATAAAACAAGGGCTGGAGGTACCAATCAGCGTAAGCGATGTGGGAAGAGCAATCGAAGAACTGACTACCGGAAAATCTCCTGGTCCTGACGGCCTAGGCAGCGACTTTTATAAGAGTTTCAAAGCCGAACTCACTCATGCTCTGCACTGCGTCTTCACCGAAATTTATGAAACAAAGAAAATGCCGCCGTCATTTAAAACAGCACACGTGGTTTTAGTGCCCAAGAGGGAAGACCAGGCTAAACTGCTGTCCGTTGGGGCTTATCGGCCGATAAGCCTTACCAACGTCGACTATGAAGTGTTTATGAAGGTTCTTGCCAATAGACTGCAAAAGGTTATAAAGGACCTTGTAGGGCCGCACCAAACGTGCGGTATTAAAGGTCGCACCATTGGAACGATTGTGCACATTGCTAGAACTGTTCTTGAATGTTGCGATGCGTTCGTGGGACGAGTTCCCATGATGCAGCTTGACTTGGCGAAGGCCTTCGATCGCGTGCCACACGAAATTCTTTTCGCCGTTCTAGATTATGTCAACGTCGGCTCTGTAATATTACAAGGCGTAAAGATGGCGTACGAAAACTGTGTTACGCGTATTATAGTGAACAAACAGCTTACTGAACCTGTGCCTGTCTGTTCCTCGGTCAGGCAGGGCTGCCCGCTCTCGCCTCTGCTCTTTGCGAAGGCTGCCCGCTCTCGCCTCTGCTCTTTGCGATCTATCTTGAGCCTTTTCTGTTATCGCTGTTACACAATGATGGGATCTGTGGTTTCACTCTTCAGTCGGTGCAAGTAAAAGTGCTTGCTTACGCTGACGATATTGCTGTTTTTTGCGCGGACCAAGAAAGCGTTAAAGAAGTTGTCAAAGTTGCGCGGGCCTATTGCAAAAAGACCGGGTGCGAAGTTAACTGGGATAAGTGCATTGGATTTTGGCACGGTGGTTGGGAGAGCACACCCGCAGTGTTTGCTAACATGCAATGGACGACCTCCCCTGCGAAGTATTTGGGGGTACCCTTAGAGCACTATAAGAACAGTACAGAGTTGTGGGGTGAGGTAACGCAGAGTGCAAGGAAAAAAGCGGATGGATGGAAAGGACGTGACCTTTCTGTTTTCGCGCGTGCAAGTGTGTGCAATGTATTTTTAATAGCCAGAATTTGGTATTTGTTGCAGTTCTTGCTCATCGCCCGCGCAAACGTGCAGAAGCTGCATAGAGTGTTTGCTGTTTTTATTTGGAGCTCGAATTGGGAGCGAACTAGTCGAGCTAATCTGTTCCTTCCGGTCAAAAGGGGTGGCCTTGGACTTTCCAATTTGTTTCTGAAACAAGTTGTCTCAAGATTTTTGTTTCTACGTGATCAAACCGATCCTTTGTTGCGCACAATGTTGCAGGTGCGCTTAGGAAATGTGTTACCGGAATTTGTTGTGTCCGGTTTCCCAGTCACGAATCGTGCTGTAACTGGTTTTTTACGTGAAGTCGTGGCTGCCTTTCACATTTTGAGCTCTCATTTTTCGACAGAGTATCTGACTTCTGTACCCAGGAAAAAATTGTACAAGGATTTGTTAGATATCTTTATACCTGTACCCTTATACCGATCCTTTTACTGCGGAGGCCCAGGCAAAGATGTGCTAAATCGAGTTAAGAAGATGCCGGTAAAACCGAACGTCAAATCCTTTTTCTTCAAACTACACTCTGGTACCCTACCGGTGAAAACATGGCTAAACGATAAAGGCATTTTCGTACCATGGAACATCGACTGCACACTGTGCAAAAAACCCGAGACCATCGAGCATGTGTTTATCGACTGCTGGGATCCGGTTTTCCACTGGGACATCTTGCAAGCAACTTTAAAAAAAGAACTACCTATTACTCCTTACGGCATCCGGTTTCTGCCAATAGAAAGTGACGAAGTGCCATATGACATGTTTATGCTACTGGGCCTCCACAGCATCTGGAAAACGAGGATGGCGGCTAGGCACGCAGACGCAAATGTACGACCGGTCAGAGAAAACTTTATAGAATGTGTAGCCTCTCTGAGAGATGTTCTCCGCAGTCAACCTCAGCCACCGGAGTGGGTGGCAGTTATGGAAAAACTGATCGGCATGAAAATGTTTTAATCCGTCGCCTCGGCCAAAGTTTGGCTAGCGATTTTTATTCGTATGCATGTATTGTTTACCGGCAATAAAGAAAAAAAAAGAGTGGCGCAGTGGAAGCGTGCTGGGCCCATAACCCAGAGGTCTGTGGATCGTAACCACGCTCTGCTAATTCTTTTTTTTTTCTATCTTTTATGGCAGACTCTTCGCCATGGCCACCATGTTCAATGAAATTGAAATACGTGAGAGTTTTCTCATCCTCCTCGTCCAGCAGAGTGGCGCAGTCATTCTACTTCCGGCCACTGTCGTGAACGGTCGCAGAATCATGAGCTCCGGTGGAGCGGCGATAGCGGCCCTTGCTGGCCGCGGAAACAGGTCCGACATGGAAGCCGATAAGGATTACGAGATTATTTTGCCGAACTTGCCAACAGGACGTGTTGTTCTCACCACCGTGTTTTTGCACGGCGACGTGCGAGCGCGGCCTTACAATGTCGAAGATTTTCGTGACGCCCTTGCCCAAGCGGGTGCGCTCCCCGACGTAGTGGCGTTGGGGGCGTACCAAATCAACCATGTTTGGGCGGTGACTCTCAACAGCGCTGAAGCAACAAAGCGATTGGCGGCTTTCAAGGAGCTTCCAGTTAAAGGACGCCGGTGTGTTATATTCGACCCCGAGGACCAGGTGCTGAAACTGCGGCTACACTGGATGCTGCACGGCGTCGCCGACGAAGATATCCGGACTGCGTTTGCGGCCTTCGGGAACGTGACAGAGGTAACCCGTGAGCGTTGGCGTGTGCAAGGTGTGAAAGAAAAGGGCTCCACCACAAGGATAGTGCTGCTCAAGCTGAAGCATGGAATGAAAGCGGACGACCTCCCCCACCAGATACGAGTCGCCGGTGAGCTGGCCCTTGTGGTCGTGCCTGGGCGGCCCATGCAGTGTCTGCGTTGTCAGGGCAGCGGACATGTCCGACGTGAATGCAAGGTACCTCGCTGCCCACGCTGCCGACGTTTCGGACATTCCGAAGATGGGTGTGTCCGCACATACGCTGCCGCAACGGTGCCAGCGCTCAATGAGGAGACACCGGAAGACATTATGGACGTCGTCGAGACTGAGGAGGCAGCCAAAGGGACCGATGGTGTGGAGAGCTCTGCGGTGGCCCCCAGCGTGACAACTCCGACGACCACGGAAAAGGAGGCGGGCGAGGGCGTGGACAAGACACAGGCACTGCCATCCGTTGTTTCGGAGGCGCCTGTGAGCGAGGAAGCGCCCCTTCAAGGGACAAGTACTCCGGAAACATCGGCGGCTGAGAACACGAATGCGGAAAACGGCGGCCGGTCAACGAGCGCTGGCAGTGCGCCGAAGCGCCCGCACGCCGACGCCGGTGACGGGGCGGATAAGCAGGCCCCTGGCAGCGCCGAGGAACCACCTACGAAAACTGTGCAGGGGCGACGACCTTCCTTCAGACCGCAACCTAACATCGGGACGGGCCGGAGGGCAGCCGAAAAGCCGCTCTCGCAGCACGTCGAGCCCGATAATTACGATGGCGGCGGGACTTCTGTAAGCGTCTAGCGACGTGCTAGGCGCGAAAGGTAAGCACCATGCTCCCAGCGTCCTTCTAAAGTACGAAAATGGCGATGCAACAGTCACTGAACGTAGCAACGCTTAACGTCCGTGGGTTTGCATCGAAAAGAAAGCAAAGTCAAGTATACCGTATTTTAACGGACCAGGACGTGGACGTGTTGGCGGTTCAGGAAACCAAAATAGAAGGGGAAGAGGACACGGGGAGCATGGTGCAGCGTTTCACGTCGAGGTACGATGTGGCTGTTAGTCACGCGGTTGGCACATCGGCCGGGTGCCTTCTGTTCGTTAAGAAGTTGCCAGGACTGACAGTGCAGGAAGTGATTTCATGTATGCAGGGTCGCTTTATTGTGTGTGACTTCGTTTTTCATAACAGTGAATGGCGCGTTCTTTGTGATTATGCACCGAATGCGGCTGATGAAAGGTTGAATTTTTTCGTGAGCATCCAGCGATATCTAAATACTGGGCGACAACTCGTCGTTATGGGCGATTTCAATTGTGTCTTAAGTGCTCGAGATAAGACAAGTAGCCGCGCCTTCAGAGACGCAAGCACGGATGTTTTGTCGCAGCTAGTTGGCGAATTTGCTCTAGATGATGTAGCGGAGTGTTTGGAGGGAGCGCGCAGCGTGAAATACACGCATTTTCAAGGTTCTAGTCATGCCAGGCTCGACCGTATTTATTTATCGTTGGATGCGATATCGAAATGCCAAAATTATGTCGTTATGCCAGTGTCTTTTTCGGATCACTGTTTTGTGAAATGTACAATCGGCCCTAGAAACCGAAGGAAAAAATTTGTGTGGGGACTGTGGAAGCTAAACTCCAAACTCTTAGAAGATGAAGCTTTAGTTGAAATAATTGCAGGGAAGCTTAAAGAGATAGAACAACGGCCTTGCACCACCATTGGAGAGCAGTGGGAATGGTGCAAACAAGAAATTAAGATGAAAGCTATAGAAAGAGCCAGTTGTATTCGACATGATGAAAAGCAAGAAGAAGCATGTTTAAGGGCGACACTAAATCAGTTAATAGCGCACGAGTGCAAAGAGCCAGGGGTCTATAATGAGGATATCAGAAAACTGAAAAAGAGAATTGAGTTATTAGAAGAGGATCGTTATCGAGGAGCGCTCGTTCGCGCCAGGGCCGAAAGATGCGCAGCAGGCGAGACGCCCACTAAACGGGCTCTCGGTCTCGAGAAAGCGCATGCTCGTCGAAACGACATAGAAGAAAGAGTGGAACGGCAACCTCGTGACAGATAAAGACAGCATTGCACGTGCGTTTTACGAATACTATCAGCAACTGTTTGCTTTCCGCGACATGAACATGGACAGGTTTAAGCGCGTGTTCCTTTCTTCCTTGCCACGACTAGATGCTGACACCACAGAAAGGTTGGAGCTGCCGATTTCCGAGTATGAAGTTGAGCGTGCCATTGATAATCTAAATCTAGGAAAGTCGCCAGGGCCTGACGGCTTGAGCGCGTCTTTTTATAAAGCATTTAAAAAAGTGTTGTCCCCATTGTTAGCTGCAGTATTTAACGAAGGCTATGATCTTAACATGTTGCCGCCTTCTTTTGCGTCGTCACATACTATACTAATCCCCAAAACAGAGCAAACTGAGAAATTGAGAATTGGTGACGTCATACAGGCCAATTGCCCTAACAAATGTTGATTACAAAATACTAATGAAAGTACTAGCAGCCAGATTACAGACCGTTATTAAGGAGATTGTTGGGCCTCACCAGACTTGCGGCATCAAGGGAAGGGCCATTGCTACCAACATACATAAGGCCAGATGCGTACTGGAGTGTTGCGACGCAACATGCGGTAGCGTCGCGGTTCTACAGCTCGACCTTGAAAAAGCGTTTGATTGTGTTTCACATGATCCCTTGTTTGCAGTTCTAGATTACATTAATGTGGGTTCTGTTATCATTGGGGGCGTGGCCTTGGCGTACCGAAACTGCACTACAAGATTAATTGTCAACAAGGAACTCGGTGCACCCGTAAACGTGCGACGTTCGGTGCGTCAGGGTTGCCCCCTCAGCCCGCTTCTGTTCTGCATTTATATTGAAACTTTGTGCTTGTCAATCCTTGAGAATGAAGATGTACAGGGCTTCCAAGTCCACATGACGGAGGTCAAACTTTTGGCGTATGCCGATGACGTAACCGTCTTCTGTGCGAACAGAGAGAGCGTTAGCGTGGCAGTCGATGCCGTGAAAGATTTCAGCACGACAACTGGAAGTCCAGTGAATTGGGGAAAGTGTCTAGGGTTTTGGCACGGAGAGTGGCCATCGACGCCTTGCACGTTTGCCAACGTGGCTTGGGTCACAACAACGGTTAAGTATTTGGGTGTGCCTTTAGACTGTTATGAAGACAGTGAGCCATTTTGGCGCGACCAAGCCCAAGAAATACGTGAGAAGGCTGACAAATGGAGCGGTGTGCCGCTGTCTATATTTGCACGCGCAACGGTCTGTAATCTGTTTTTTGTGGCCAAGTTGTGGTATGTAATGCAAACGCTTCACTGTTCCAGGTTAAACATTCAGAGGCTGCATCGGGTGTTTGCAGTTTTTGTTTGGGCGTCGAATTGGGAAAGGTGTAGACGGGATAACTTGTTTCGGAGTGTCAAAGACGGGGGTCTTGGGCTAGCACACTTATTCGCCCGACAGCTCGTAAACAGATTCCTTTTCTTCCGCGACGTCACTGATCCATTTCTGCGCACTATTTGCCAAGTAAGGCTCGTGCGGGCGTTGCCAAATTTTGTTGTTGCCACAGAAAGTATGCCAGGGCGCCTCTTTGGTTTTTTAAGAGAGGTCGTAAACAGTGTCAGAGTTTTGACAACTCGTTTTTCGGTTGAATATTTGTGCTCAGTCAATAGGAAAAAATTGTATAAGGATGTATGCGATGACTTTTTCTCCTTTCCTGTGTACAGAGCCTTGTACAGCGGCTATCCGGGTCAAGATGTATTGAAGCGGGTAAAAAGGATGCCAGTTTCCCCCGGAGTAAAAACGTTTTTCTTTAAGCTGCATTCTGGTACGTTATCGGTAAAACATTTCTTGAGGACAGGGGCTTTTTTTCTGCCATGGGGGTCACTTTGTTTAATATGTAAACAGCCTGAGACCATAGATCATGTTTTTCTACACTGTTGGGAGGGGGTTTATTTTTGGGACGTGCTGCAAAGAACCCTTAAAAAAGACTTACCGTTAGATACACGTAGCATCAGGTTCCTGTCAACAGATAACGAAGATGGCGTGCCTTTGGATACCGTCATGTTAATCGGTCTGCACAGCCTCTGGCGGTCCCGGATGGCTGGGTTTCATTTAGACCCCGATGCTCGCCCTGCAAGGCTCTACTTTCGTGAAAGTATGCATGCGTTTGTTGAAATGCACAAATTGAAGCGTACAGTTCCCGAATAGCTGCCAAGATTAGAACCCTTGATCCATTTGAGAGAATTTTAACACAACGTCATCCCACCTAAGGATGACAGCTTACTTATTACTATCATTTCTACGTGAACATTTGGCTGTGAGCTGGCTGATTTGTTCCGTGCACAATTTTGTAATGTGTCAGTGTCCGGTAATAAAGAAAAAAAAAAAAGCAGAGTGGCGCAGGAGATTCTACTTCCGGCCACCGAGCGTGACGGACGTGTGTATCATGGGCTGCCAAGGAGCGGATTTAGCGGCCCAGCCGGGCCGCGGTATCAGGACTACGATCAAACCGAACGAGGACTACCAGCTGATTTTGCCGCATTTGCCAACAGGTTCGAGCGTTTTGCATACTGTTTTTTTGCATGGCGACGTCCAAGCCAGGCCATACCGTGTTGAAAACTTTCGTGACGCTCTTGAGCGTCTGTCATTGCTGCCGGAAGTGGTTGCCCTCGGGGCATATCAGATGAATCATGTTTGGGCCGTGACATTCTGCAATGAAGAAGGAAAAAACAAAATGCTACATGCGGAGGCGTTCAACGTCAAGGACCACCGCTGTGTGGTCATTGACCCATGCATCCAGGGCGTCAGGCTGAAGCTGTTCTGGCTGCTACACGGCGTGAAAGATGACGACGTGAAGGCAGCTCTGGCGGCTTTTGGAAAAGTGACCGACATAACTCGGGACAAGTGGAGAGTCAAAGGCTGCGTCGACAAGTCGTCTACTACGCGCTCAGTGACATTGAAGCTGAAGGTGGGCGTTACCATCGAAGACTTACCGCACCAGCTGCGCGTTGGAGAGGACGTCGCACTCGTCCACGTTCCTGGCAGAGCTCCGCTCTGCCTCCGGTGCCGCGGCACCGGACACATACGTCGGGAGTGCCGTGTGCCACGTTGCGGGCTCTGTCGTCGCTTCGGCCACGACGACGCCCAGTGCGTGCGAACATATGCTACCGTAGCTGGTCCTGGTCGTAGGGATACTACTGAGGAGCATATTATGGACGAAGTCGACGCAGTAGAGGCGACCCGTGAGAGTCGGGAAGACGCAGTACCGAAAAGCATAGCCTCAGAAAAAGCAACGCTTCCCACGGAACATGAGGCTGCCAACTCAGAAGAACAACCTGTTCCTGACACCAGAACTGAGGCGGACGCGGGAAAAGCAGATGATGCTGCGGTAGGTGCCGCTGAGACGGTTTTGGAATCGACCGTCGAGAAGGACGTTGACACGGAGATGCCCGCGGCGTCAACTTTGCCAGCGAAGAGGACGCACGACGAAGCTGATGACAAGGCGACGAGCTACGACGGGACGGACCATGAGGAACCTCTTCCCAAAGCGCCTCCTGTTCGACGTGCGGCCTACAAGCCCAAGCCGAACATCCCTCCTGATCGTAGGACTTCGTCGGGTGTGCCTCCGCCTTAGCGGAGGTGCCTTGCAGGGTCTTCGTGTTGGTAACCCGGTCTTCGATCGGGTTCAGTGCTGACACCGCAGTACTTTGCAAGCTGGAAGGATTTTTGATGAGGTGAGCTGCAAACCGATGTCACTTTGAGAGCGGCGAATCCCAACCATTTAGATGGCGCCTCAATTAACATCTAGCTTGCGTATTGCCACACTGAACGTGAGAGGTCTTTCTGCGCGAAGAAGGCAAAATCAGCTTAAACGTCTCTTGTTCGAAAACGAAATCGATCTGTTGGCTGTTCAAGAGACAAAAATTGAAAGCGAAGAGTTGACAGATGCGATGGCAGAAATTTACCGTGCACAGTTCAGTGTTTGTGTGTGCCATGCAAAAGGAAAGTCGGGAGGGTGTCTGATTTTAACTCGAAACAGCAAAGTCGCTGTGGAAACTGTATTTTCCTGTGAAAGTGGCCGGATTGTAGCATGCGATTTTTACTTTTCTGGTGTAGAGTGGAGAGCTGTGTGTGTATATGCACCTAATAGAATTCCCGAACGAGATGCCTTTTTTCGCCGTGTTCAACCTTTCCTGCTGACAGAAAAGCGTGTACTATTGCTTGGAGATTTCAACTGCGTGTGTAGACCTGAAGATAGAACAAGCAACAAAACCCTGCAGGACACGAGTGCCGAGCTACTGTCTGAGATGATTAATGAAGCAGAATTGGAAGATATTGGCATTATAATGCAAGGTTCAGAACAAGCACAGTACACGCATTTCCAAGGCGTTAGTCACGCAAGGCTGGACAGAATTTATGTTCCTTCTGAAGTTGTGCCCTTGTGTTCCCAGTACCAGACTGTGCACGTCAGCTTCAGTGATCATTCTTTAGTCGTGATCACACTTGGGGAGAGGAAAAGGACTGTCAAGTTTAGTTGGGAATTATGGAAATTTAATGACTCATTGTTGCAGGATGACGAGTTTAGCAAGAAACTAAAAGACTCAGTCAAAAGCTTGTTAGAAAAAGAGACAGACTTTATACAAACTTGGGAACAATTTAAATGCGACGTGAAAGTGGCCGCTATAGAAAGAGCATGTGTTTTAAAGCGTAAAGAAAAACAGCTAGAAAAGGAACTTCGTACCGAGCTTGATTTCATGCTCAGCATGGAAGGCGTCAAGCCGGGGTTGTACAGACAAGAAATAAAAGAGACCAAAACTAAGCTTGAACTAATAGATGAAACGAAATATCGAGGTGCTGTGATAAGGGCACGCAGCGAAAGATTTTGGCTTGGGGAGACACCCACAAAAAGGGCGCTCAGCGACGAAAAACAGTATGCAGTTTCGAAAGAGATAAAGGAAATTTGTTATCGCAATGACGTAACTTCCGAATCTGAGGTGATTGAAAGGGCGTTTCTGGAATATTACCAAAACTTGTTCAGCCTTAAAACGCCTGATGTTGAACATTACAAAACTGCATTCCTGTCGCTAATGCCAAGAGTCGAGGAGGACCTGGCGCAGGTACTTGAGGCGCCCATAACGGCAGCAGAAATCGAAGCTGCAATACAGCAGCTGAGCTTGAACAAGTCGCCTGGGCCGGACGGCCTCGGTGCCGCACTTTACAAGTCTTTGAAAACAGAAATGGCAATAGCATTACAGCGCGTAATAAGCGAGTGTTACGAAAGAAAGTTAACTCCGCCGTCTTTTCGAACTTCCCACGTGGTGTTGATCCCAAAATCGGACGACCCGAGTAGGTTGCAGTCAGTTGAGTGTTACCGCCCAATAAGCTTAACTAACGTAGACTACAAAATTTATATGAAAGTGCTAGGCGGACGACTCCAAACAGTAATTAAGACCCTTGTTGGCCCACACCAGACCTGCGGCATAAAAGAAAGATCCATTTTTACTAACATACACGTAGCTAGAAGTGTCCTTGAATGCTGTGATGCAACGGAGGATCGTGTCGCCATGATGCAACTGGACCTGCATAAGGCGTTTGATAAAGTTGTGCATGAAATTTTGTTCGTGCTTTTGGAACATGTGAATGTAGGATGTATCATCACTGACGGCGTGAAAATGGTTTATGATGGCTGTACATCAAGGTTCATAATTAATAACCGCCTGAGTAATAGTATTCCTGTCTTGTCGTCAGTGAGGCAGGGTTGCCCTCTTTCTCCACTGCTTTTTGCACTTTACCTGGAGCCCTTTTGTTTAAAGCTGTTAACTACGCAAAACATTCGAGGTTACGCCTTTTGTCATAATGAAGTGAAGGTATTGGCATATGCAGATGATATAGCAGTGTTCTGCAGAGACCAGGAAAGCGTGCAAGAAGTGGTGAGAGAAGCCGTAAATTTTTGTGATGCAAGTGGCTGCGCGATAACCTGGCAGAAATGTTTTGGTTTTTGGCATGGAAAGTGGCAGGCCACGCCAGAAGTATTCTGTCGAATGAAGTGGGTAGACACGCCAGGAAAGTACCTCGGCGTGCCGCTAACCAACTACAGAGAAAGCAAAGAATATTGGGCCCATGAAACCGAACGAGTCAAAGCTCAGACAAGCAAATGGGGCGGTCACAACTTTTCCATGTTCGCAAGAGCTACGGTGTGCAACATTTTTTTAGTAGCGAGGATTTTTTACGTTCTGCAAGCGTTAACTTTGCCAAGGACTTCAGTGCAAAGGTTGCACAGAGTGTTTGCAACATTTATTTGGGCGTCAACATGGGAACGTACCAGCCGATGCAATCTGTTCCACAAGGTGCGGAACGGGGGGCTAGGGTTGTCAAATTTATTTCTGAGACAGATAGTCACTAGATTCTTTTTCTTGCGTCAAGATAATGATTTTCTGCGAACTGTTATACAAGTGCGATTGTCAGCATCACTGCCTGATTATGTTGTGTCATCTATGTCTGCAGGGCGGAGTGGGTTAAGTGCTTTTTTCCAAGAAGTTGTTGCAGCAGTCCGTATTCTTCGGTCAAAATTTTCCGATGAGTATCTAACCATTGTAACAAGGAAAAAGATGTACAAGGACCTGCTTGATGTGTTTCTGCCAGTGCCTGTTTATCGCAGTGCTTATCTTCTGGGTCCCGAAAGGGATGTGCTAAAAAGAGTCAAAAGAATGCCGGTGAAGCCTTCAGTGCGTTCTTTCTTTTTTCAGTTGCATACTGGAACCCTCCCAGTGAAGCCATGGTTGCAAAGCAAAGAAAGGCCTTTTTGTACCTTGGTCAGTAGAGTGTCTTATTTGCAAGAAAGTGGAAACTATAGAACATATCTTTATCGACTGTCATGACGCTGTTTTTCTTTGGGATGTGTTGAAGCGCACACTGAAAAAAGATTTCCCCCTGACTCCTTTTGGAATACGCTTCCTACCATGTGCAGAGCCAGGTGAAGTGCCTTGCGACCTGCTAATGTTGCTCTGCATGCACAGCCTATGGCGTACGCGAATGGATGTCAGGCATGAACATGTTGTTGTGAATCCGGCTCATCAGTATTTCATTGAGAGCATCATGTATACTCAGGAAGTTTACGGACAGCAAGCTCCTCAGCCTGAGTGGCTGCCTGTCCTCGACCAACTAAAATCATTTAACCCATTTTATCATCGTGCACTAGCTAGAAACTGACCTGTGCTTTTATTGTCATGTCATTGTATTTTTGTTTTGTTTGCCCGGCCAAGTCGGTAATAAAGGAAAAAAAAAAAGAGTGGCGCAGTGGAATCGTGCTGGGCCCATAACCCAGAGGTCCGTGGATCGAAACCACGCTCTGCTAATTCTTTTTTTTTCTCTATCTTTTGTGGCAAACTCTTCGCCATGACCACCATGTTGAATGAAATTGAAATACGTGGGACTTTTCTGGTCCTCCTCGTCCAGCAGAGCGGCGCAGTGGAAGCGTGCTGGGCCCATAACCCAGAGGTCCGTGTATCGAAACCACGCTGTGCTAATTGTTTATTTTTCTCTTTCTTTTGTGGCACTCTTTTTTTTTTTATGCGAAGCATATTGCTAGAGCTACCACTCACGCCGTCGCCGTGGGACCCCCACGTGACACCGTGACGTCACACCACGTGACATCGGATGAGAGAGCCGGCCTCCACCTCGCGCCGTCGCCGTGGGACCCCTAGCCGTCACACCCGCGCATTCCCGCGCATTTCGAACGCGCGTTCACACTCGGTGTAGGCGAAACGCTCGCTCCACCGGGCAGGCAGACGCGGCTTCCGTGGCAATCCAGGCGCTCACCCAACGCGCGTCTCGGGGTTAGTCGGCGTTCCGCTGTAGCCATGCCGTTGTCTTCCACCACGACGAAGGCTTCTAGTGGTTGCATTAAAATGACCAAGTATTCAATCAAGGAAAGCCATGTATTACCAAGCCTAGCCACTAATATGCTTCGCATTCCCCAGGCTTAGCCAAGCTGAGCCTCAGCAATTTTTTTTTCAGCGCTCTTTTTTTTTTATTCGAGCTGTTTGCCATCAGGCATAATGCAAAAGGAAAGAAAGTTATAAAAAGGAGTGCAAACAAGCCTCGCTTAAAAAGCGGCAAAAGTTCGTGATATAGCGATTATCTAGAGTCCACTTGGTATAGTCGTCTGTAACGTCCCATCGCAGGCCAACCTTTCTTAGTAAACGTCGTCTCACGGAAGCTGTAGCCGGGCAAGTCCACAGCAAGTGTTTTTCATCACACTGGTCGGGCGCAGCACCACAATGGGGACACTTGTCTGTCACTTCGTAACGTTTGTCACGCCACCGATGACGCACAGAAGGAGTCAGAGCCGCTCCTGCCCGAATCCGGCGCACAGATACCTCCTCCTCCCGAGTGAGACTCCGGGGGAGAGGGTACGAACACGGAGGAATTAGAGCGCGTGTTCGCTGACGCAAAGACTGTTTCTCGGAAACATGGGACAGGAACGGATCTGAGGGAAGAGGGGAAGGTGGCGGGATATTGGATGTGTCAAGGTGTGTGATTGCATCCACATGGATATTATGCGGATCCTGGGCATGCCCGCGAATCCAGTGTATACGCACAGGACAGGGGTATTTTGTGCAAAGTTGGTGAATGGATTGTGTAACTTGGAATGTGCGCCGGACAGCCTTAAGCTGCTTAAGGGCGGCAAGGGAGTCGGTGTAAATGTGTACAATATCGAAAGTAGGTACGACTGGAAGGGAAGCAATGGCATTGTGTATCGCCTGAAGCTCCAAGGCCAGGGGGGAGCAAGTATCCGTGCTATATGTAGCGCGGGAGTTGAGATGAGGATGTGAGGGACTGTAAACTGCAGTAACTCCCTGCACTGTTGTGTGTGATGCATCGGTGTATATTATGCACCCTGAAGGAAGATGGGCGGCTGATATCGGCGTCGAAGCAGAGGGGCGATTGTCTGTGAGCTGACAGTATTACCATGGAGGAAGAGTCTGTAAACGATGAAGCTGAAGCGACATCGTGCGTGCTCTGTTTGCCTCACGCTGGTCGATAAGTTCACTGAATGTATTAAGTTGAGCGTACTCTTGCAAAATGGGTATGGGTGTGATACGCGGAAGATAAGTTATGGCGCGCATAGCCTCCCGATTGATTGATTCAAGGGAGTCCCACTGTCGGCGGGTGAGGCGATGAAATTGCGCTTGGTACACTATCCGCGGCTGAAGGATGGAGCGCACGAGCTGACGGGCAGTATCAAAACGCGCTCCGCCAGAGCGCATAGCTATGCGTCGAATCAGACCGAGAGTAGCTTGAGCCGATTTACGGGTCGCGTTTAGCCACGGAGTCCCAGTCCCAGATGTATGAAGTAGAATACCTAGAACACGCACACTTTCAACTTGAGGAATTAGAGAATTATCTACCGTGAAGGTAAAAGGTGCTGCTTTCCGTAAGCCACTTCTGTTGCCAGTGCGAATGAAACAAGATTTATTACACGAGAGGGTCAGACCCAAAGGGGGTAGTCGTGATGTTAAGGCATCCAGCGCTTGCTGAAGCGCCGACTGTTGCACAGACGCATCTGGATTACAGGACCACAAGGTTATGTCGTCGGCGTACGCAAGGACGCGCACAGAAGGAATTTTCTCTAGGGCTCGGACAAGAGGTATAAAGGTTACATTAAATAATGTGGGGGCGAGGACGGAGCCCTGGGGTACACCGCGGTTGGAGGTAAAGTGACCAAAAGGCTTCCCATGGATACGTACACTGAAGGTTCTGTTTGTTAAAAATGAGTGAATTGAAAGGAGAAAGCGATGCGGGAGACCGAGATCTTGAAGGGTGTCAAGAATAGAAGAGTGCAGGACGTTGTCATATGCCTTTGTGATGTCAGTAGCGATCACCGTACGAACATGATGACTATGGGGAGAATGGTTTAGTACGTCCGCAGCCAAAACAGCCAGACCGTCTTCTGTTCCAATGTGAGGGCGGAACCCAATTTGAGATTCCGGATAACAATCATTCGATTCCAGCCACCACGACCAGCGAGCTGCTAGAATGTGTTCATAAAGCTTGCAGATAGTAGGCGTAAGTGAAATAGGGCGGAGGGCCGAAAGAGAAACCGGCGGCTGACCTGATTTGGGGATTGGGACAACGATGGAATGTTTCCACTCTGCAGGAATAACTCCAGAATGCCACACCTCATTGAATGTATCAAGGAGGGAATGTAGAGCAGGTCCTTCCAAGTTGCGAAACAACGAGTTAGGTACACCGTCATGCCCGGGAGCAGTGCTTGTTTTGAGGCGATCTATGGAGGCCAGCAGTTCTGCCATGGTAAAATCTGAAGTAACCTCATCAGGGGGCTCAGAAATCGATAATACGGGAGAAGGGGTAGGGAGGCAGTCATGATGTGGGAAAAACTGACGGGCTGCTTGTTGTGCAAATGAAGTTTCATCCATATTCAGAGCCAAGCGAATGCTTTCAGTATAATCAGCTACTTGAGAAGTGCGTTCCATGGCGTGAAATACCCGCCAAAGGTGTCTATTACCCTGTGTAGAGGAGAGGCGGGCACACCATGCAGCCTAGCGTTGTCTGCTAAGTCGCTTTGAGTAGCGCCGCGCACGTGCAGTAGCCCGATGAAGAGCTGGAAAAGCTGAAGGGTCGTCGGGATTACGAGAAGCATAATGATCCGCCCTGCGACGAAGAGCCCAGAGATTAAGGAGATGCATGTCCGGGTTCGGATCATCCTCATTTACAGTAGTGGCGAATGTATGAGTCGACAAAACAGCTGAGAGGGTAGACAGAACAGTAGATGGGTTCAGCATAGACAGCCTATTATCTGCGCGTACGGAATCCCATGATGTAAAGCGCACGCTGCGGCGTATTTTCCGGAGACGCGAAGTTGTGATGGAGATTAAAATAGGGCTGTGATCACTGCCCCAAGTGCCTGGTTCAACATTCCAATGAGGGTAGCCGGGCCCTAACCACCAAGACAAATCAGGCGAATACGGACCACCCCGAGGGCGCGTTGAAGTTTGCGGTTGATTTAGTAGTTGAAATGAATGATCTAGAAAGGTGCCATGAATGTGGGCACCCCGGAAGGAATCCAAAGGGTAGCCCCACGATGTGTGAGCGCCGTTGCAATCTCCGCCAACTAAAATAGGGGTGCCCGAGTAGTTATTACGGAGAAAACGAATCCAACCTAGGTTGGGAGACACTGTTCCCGGACGACCATAGAAAGATACAAGTATCAGTGGTGTATGTGCAGGTTTTACGAGAAGGCCAACGACCTCCTGGCGAGTGTTGCACCACCGTGAAAGATCGATCGGTGTATGGGGAACAGAACGATGAACATAGATTGCAGATTTACCGGGATGGAGGGAGGAAGCGATGCAGCGGCGATCAGGGATGGAAGGAGAATGGTACGCGCAGAAACCAGAGAGGCGAGGAAGGGAATTGTGCTCTTGAGTTTGCCGTCACGCAGGCGGATGTTCACTTCAGATGACTTATTGGCAAAGCCACGGCAGTTCCATTGCACCACCAGAGATGATGCACTAGCCATGGCGAGGCCGAAGAGCTTCAACGATCAGGGTGGTCAACTGCTGCATGAGTGCCATTATTTTCTCCACTGCCGGGGAGTGCACATTAGATGGGACCTCGGCGCCGTTATGTGGCTCAGTGCTGTTTGGAGATGATTCGTGAGGAGGTAGCTCGTTCGCTATGTTTCTTCGAGATGGCTGTGAGCGCCGCTGTTCTCGCGACGCTTAGTGAGATCCTCTAAGTGGCGACGAGCCTCTGCGATGGCATTGTCGAGAGTGGTGTCTTCATCTGTGGTGTCCGTGGCTTTACGTGTTGATGTGGGCTTCCTTCCTCGACGGTAAACAGCTTGTGCGTAGGAAAGTGGCTGAGCAGGCACGTTGATAGTCGGGGAGTCAGGTATAGGAAGTGCAGGGAAGTCGTCTTCAGCAGACGCTAGAGCAGCGAAGCGATTGCTTGTGCTGATGCCAGTGATGATTATGATGATGATGATGTCCTCGGGCTGAATGGCACATACCCACGGCGGGGGATTGGCCAGGGTGCATAGCGGATACATACGCACTCGTGTACAGGGAATGGAGTATAATTACATCTAAAATTTTGGGACGCAGAGCTCGAATTTGTACAAAACAAAAAATACGGAGAAAGAAAAGTTGTGAATTCACATTCTAGCAGAGGAATCTACCAGATGAAATTATATAATCGTGAATAGAATCGAACACTGGTTTCAGGGCATATCCCTTGGCGCTTGCCCCGAAGGATAAGAGAATCGGAATAGATAGAGGAAGCCCAAGCCGAGCGAGGGGGATCTCCAAGTAAACTCTACGGAGAGCAGCGAGCCGCCGGCAGGAGAGGAAAAAAATGTTCTATGGACTCAATTTCGCCACAAGACTCACAAAGGTTGGATATCGAAAGCCCCGATCGGCATAAATAAAGATTTCGCCGCGGTATCCTGCAGCGCAAAAGGGTCATGGACACCTCACATTGCCTCGAACTGCACATCCGCACACTCCAAGGAAATGCCAGGTGTTGAAAATCCGCTGCAGCGAGGAGAGGCTCATGGCTCCAGGTGTGGAAACGCTGGAATCGATGAAAGCGTGCTAGAGTCAAGTGAACAGTATTTGGGACGAAAGGGACAATAGGACCATCAAGGGCAGACTTTGCTAAAAAATCTGCCCTCTCATTAGAAACAATGCCACAGTGCCCAGGGACCCAGTGAAAGCGAACTTCTGAAACATGTGGAGGAATAAAAAATTAAAGGGAACGGCTCATAGGAGTATCACTCGAGGTTTCGAGCGCTGCCAAAATAGAAAGGTTGTCTGAGAGTATAATAACCCGAGTGATACTGCAGGGAATCCTTATTAAGGCCAACTCAATAGCCAGAAACTCAGCTACAAAAATAGGGGTATAGTCAGGGGCCCGAAATGAGTAGCTCCAATCAAGAGCCCTTGAGTAAATACCAATAGCGGCCTTTTCATTTTGCTGGGAGGCATCTGTATAGACGGCAATATGGTTAGGAAAATTGTCTAGGTACTCCTCTATGAGCCCATTTAACATATTGGCGGGCAGGTTCTTAGCATTCCTTGGGAGGGTGCTATCAAAGAAGACTGCCGTGTCAGCCCGCCTGTGGTTGACTAGTACTAAAGATCTCATTGAAACAGAAATATTTGACAGCAGGGAGTTAGTGAACACCACCTGAGGGAGCTTATACCGAGGCCAGGGAGTACCAAAGAAGAGAGTTGGGTTCGTTGTAAATATAGGGTTAGCCAATCCAGGAACAGGCTCCAAAGACCTTAAAAATGTCCGCACAGTGATAAGCTCAAACCGGGAATTGAGATCAGGTATTCGCGCCTCCAAGTACAGCACAGCATTAGCTACTGATTTAGGCAGACCTAAGCAAAGGCGCAGAGCGCGTCGCTCCATAACAAACAGGGGTTCACGCTTGTACTTTGGGCACCCAGAAAAGAGAACGGAGCCGAATTCAAGGATTGGCCGTACATAGGTCTTATAAAGAAGTAGTAGAGTGTCTCGTCGCATACCGAATTTTTTGTTGCTGATCCTCACCAACCGGCCAAGGGCACGCTCACCCTTACGCGCAATGCTTCTAATGTGTGGCCGCCAGTCTAAATGCGGGTCATATATTATACCCAAGTATTTTGTTGAATAAACTTGCGGGATGAGGATGGAGTGATACGACAGAGATATGTAAAGAGGGGTTGCTTGTGGGAAAACAAGGACGGCACACTTGTTCACATTTAAAGTTAACTTTATGCTGTCTAGCCAAACTTCCAGAGCATTTAAATACTCTTGCAGCAATTGGTACAGGATATGAATGTCTTTGGCAGAAGCGAGAAAAGCAATATCATCCGCATACACATAGACTTTTACAGCTGGGTGGATAGTGCTCTCGGACGGCTTGTTCGACTTCTTTGCCTTCTTCTTTGGACAATTAGGAGAACGAATGTCGTGGCCTGGTAATTTGCACAGGGCACAAAGGCCTGCTGTCTGGTCCATATCGGCCACTGCTGCAGGATTGGGGCAGGTAGTCTGCATATGCCCTTCTTTATGACAGTGGTAGCAAAAGGTACGGCGTGGACGGAAGGGCTGCGGCTTGACAATGGCGCCGTAATAGGTCATGTAGTCTAGTAGATTGGACGGGCCTTGAAGGGTGAGGAGGTACGTGCCCCGGCACCCCATAGGCCGGGCATGGAGTACTGTGTGTGTAGAACAACGGATATTTGTTCTCACTTCCTGGGGAGGGCTAGTGCTGTCGATGTGGTAGACGATGCATCGGAGGGTGTCAGGCCCGGATGCATAATGTACTTGTACGGGGACATGTTTGCTTGAGTCCAGGGGGACCTGCGTCACACTGCACATTTTCTCAGCGGCCGCTAAGGTTGGTAGGTTCACTCTGATAGTGTTGGAAGGACGATGCACAACAAATCCACAATAGTTAGACGAGCCGAGAATGTGATCAATAGTGGCCTGAACATAACGGGGAGGGATAGCAGTAATGTCAAACCGCAATGTAGGCTTGATGGTGACGCGGAACAGTTTTGGGGTCGGTAGAAGCGCACCTGAGGCGCTACTCACCGGTGGTGTCAGTTGAGGTGGCAGGGGCTCAGTCGGTTCAATCTGTACGGGCGGCCTTGGTAAGGAAGACGCAACTGATTCTACAGGCGCAGTTCCTTGCGGTAGCTGACGAGGTGTAACGGGCTCAACCGGTACAGTTGACCTTGGAAGGGGAGACGAAACTGCAGCCACGGGAACAGTTCCTTGTGGCAATGCGAGAGACACGGGGGCGGTGGTGCAGTCCATGTCGCAAGTCGCAGAATCGGAAGACGCTCCAGCGGGCAAGTCTGTAGCCGCCGAGTCATGCACTGACGTGGAGGCAGCAGGCGGCCGCGTGGCCGCCACCAATGACACCGAATCCATGCCACAGGCGCGCAGCGCGGCCTCGCTCAGCAGCGCCGAGCTAAGCCTAGCTTGCGCCTGGGGTTGTCGGTTATGTTTTCGTACTTGAGATGTCACCCACCTTGCCGGAAATCTGTCCAGAGGGGTGTCCTTGACCTCCGGTGGTACAGAAGGCAGTTCGTAGACTCCAGAAGATGTCCGTGAACAAGAGAAACGAGAATGAAACATGGAGCTCAGAACAATCACGTCTCAGCTCGGGCTCAGCAAACTCTTCGCCATGACCACCATGTTCAATGAAATTGAAATACGTAGGACTTTTCTCATCCTCCTCGTCCAGCAGAGTGGCGCAGTGGAAGCGTGCTGGGCCCATAACCCAGAGGTCCGTGGATCGAAACTACGCTCTGCTAATTCTTTTTTTTCTATTTCTTTTGTGGCAGACTCTTCGCCATGACCACTATGTTGAATGAAATTGAAATACGTGGGACTTTTCTCATCCTCGTCGTCCAGCAGAGTGGCGCAGTGGAAGCGTGCTGGGCCCATAACCCGGAGGTCCGTGGATCGAAACCACGCCCTGCTAATTCTTTTTTTTTTCTCTTTCTTTTGTGGCAAACACTTCGCCATGGCCACCATGTTCAATGAAATTGAAATACGTGGGACTTTTCTCATCCTCCTCGTCCAGCAGAGTGGCGCAGTGGCATTCTGCTTCCAGCAGCCGAGCTGAACGCATCGCAGGGTCATGGGCTCCAGCGTAGCGGCGATAGCGGCCTTTGACGGCCGCGGAAACAGGATAGATGACTGCGGTGATAAGGATTACCAGAATATATTGCCGACACTGCCAACAGGACGTGTTGTTTTCAACACCGTTTTAGAGCGCAGCTCTTTGGCGTCCGTTCCTGGGTTTCGCGTCGTCGTCGGCCTCGTAACCAGCTCCGCCCCCCTTTCATCCCCCCAGCGCTAGCAGCGACCGACTGATACCGCTGGATGCCGCTGACGCCGCTAGAGAGTCAAGATAACGTGACTGCATAGAACACCGTCGCCGCCATGCAGAAAGAGGAGGAAAGGGTCCCCCCCCCCCCCCCCCCTGTTCTTGTGTGGCGGATAGGGTGCTCTTCAGTTGCCGACGCGCCGGTTATTTCACGTAGGCCCCGGCACGTCGACGAATACGTGACCACCTTCCCACGGCTACACCTGGTTCTTAGCGCTTTGGAAGCGAGGGTATCATATTGTTTGTGTCGGCATCGGCGGCGTTGTCCCTGAAACCAACTCCGCAGCTGGGGTTGACTCACTATCGAAAAGGTGAAACAGCTTATTTGCTGCGCTCAAATTTCGCATTAGGAAGTAACGTAATCGTCGGTAATTTTTTTATTCACGGCGACGTGCGAGCGAGGCCGTTCCGGGTCGAGGACTTCCGTGACGCCCTGGCCGAGACCGGTACGCTCCCCGACGTGGTCGTTTTGTGGGCGTACCAAATCAACCACGTGTGGGCGGTTACCCTGCGGAACACGGAGGCAGCAAAGAAGTTGCTCGCCTTCAACGAGCTGCAAGTTAAGAGACGCCGCTGCCTCGTTATCGACCCGGAAGACCAGCAGGTAAAGCTGCGGCTACACTGGATGCTTCACGGTGTGGCCGACGACGACATCAGGACGGCATTCGCGGCGTTTGGCAAAGTGACCGACGTTACGCGTGAGCGGTGGCGGATACAGGGCGTCAATTACAAGAGCTCAACGACAAGAACCGCCCTACTGAAGTTGAAGCTCGGCTTGAAAGTGGAAGACCTGCCACACCAGGTACGTGTCGCCGGGGAGTTGGCTCTTGTCGTGGCGCCTGGGCGTCCAATGCAGTGCTTGTGCTGCCATGGTACAGGCCACGTGCGGCGTGAATGCAAGGTTCCCCGCTGTGCGAAATGCCGGCGGTACGGCCACGCGGATAATGAGTGTGTCCGCACTTACGCGGTGGCTACGGGCGGGGCGTCGAAAGACGACTCTGCGGAGCTCCTGATGGATGTAGTCGAGGTCGAGGAATCTGCAAAAGGCATAGAGGAACCCGAAAAGCAAGCACGATCGACGGCCTCTTCGGGACCCTCCAGAGGCGATGCCGGACGCAAACCTGAAGGGGCAGAACCTTCTAGAAAGGAGACGGAGGCGTCGAGTGATGCAGTAAGCGTGCCAGCGCTCCAAGAAACCGAGCCAGCAACTCTGACCGAGGAGAACCTTGACCAGAGCGGCGCCCGCACGACCGGCGTCCCTGCCCCAGCGAAGCGGCTACACGCCCAGACCGGAACCGAAGGAGACAAGGCGGAAGCCCCCAGCGTCGAGGAGCCGCCGGCAAAAACGACCCAAGGACGGCGGTCGTCCATCCGGCCACGACCAAATGTGTCGACGGAGAGGAGAGCCCTTGAGAAGCCGCCCCCTCATCCAGGCCTGTTACCAGCACCGGATGGCTCCGGTGTCAATGATGTCGTCTAGCCAAGCGCTAAGCGTGAAGGGTAAGCACCATGTTCCCGGCCTCTTTTTTCTGCATTAAAATGGCTCATGCGTTCCCCATGAAAGTCGGTAAAATTAATGTCAGGGGACTGGCAAGTAAGAAGCAGAGCCACGTGTACCGCCTTTTAACTGAGCACGACATTGACGTCCTGGCAGTGCAGGAAACGAAAATTGACGGGGAAGAAGAGACCGGGAGCATGGTGCGACGTTTCACGTCTAGGTTTTTTGCAGTTGTCACCCACGCTGTAGGAACGTCTGCGGGTTGTGTCATCTTTGTAAAGAATGTACCGGGACTTGAGGTTCAGGCATATACGGCGTGTCCTTCGGGTCGATTTGTTTTGGTTGACTTCCTGTACGACAAAACATATTGGCGCATCATTTGTGTGTACGCCCCAAATGCGGTGGATGAGAGGACAGTTTTTTTTCAAAGCGTACAAAAGTACTTTTGTTGTGAGAAATCCCTGATCGTCATGGGCGACTTCACTTGCATCCTGAAAGGCTGTGACAAAACCAGTGCAAGGGCATTTAGGGACAGAAGCACTGAAGTACTCTCAGAAATTATAGACACGTGCCAACTCGACGATGTGGCCGAATGTTTAGAAGGCGAGCGTTGTGTGAGACTCACACATTTTCAACGGTCAAGCCATGCACGGCTAGATCGCATTTATGTGTCACCGAACGTTATTTCAAAATGCAGTAGCTACAATGTGGTACCGGTATCATTTTCGGATCATTGTTTAGTGCAGTGTGGGATAGGGATAAAGAAACGAGGAAATCAGTTTTCTTGGGAGATGTGGAAATTGAATAATAAGCTCATCACATACGACATCTTTAGCAGTAAAGTAAACGACGAAATCAGTAAATTAAAGCCGAGCGGGGAACTGAAAGTATGGCAGCAGTGGGAACTGTGCAAACAACAAATAAAGATAGCAGCAATCGAAAGGTCAAGCTGTATACGACAAGAGGAGAGGCGTGAGGAGGATAATTTAAGATCCTTACTGGCTAAACTTCTTGAAAAAGAAAGCGAACAGCCAGGCAAATGGATGGACGACATAAAAAAAAAACACAAAATTGATCTCTTCGAGGAAGAACGCTATCGCGGTGCACTTGTGCGGGCTAGGGTGCAAGATTTAGCTGTTGGGGAGACACCTTCAAAACGAGCTCTAGGAATCGAAAAAACGCATGCTCAGCGAAACCACATTGAAAAGATTGAATGGGGCGGGGCGTTATCTGGGGACAGCGGGCATATCCAGCAGGCATTTCTTGAATATTATCAGGCGCTGTTTGCAAGGCAAGAAGTGGATGTGAGCGCATTCAAGGAAAAGTTTCTTGGTGCTTTACCGCGATTAGATGACGAACAGAAAGAAAGGCTGGAGCTGTCGATAACTGCGTTGGAGGTCGAGCACGCGATAGAAAATTTGAACCTGGGAAGATCTCCTTGACCTGATGGGTTAAGCGCAGCTTTTTACAAAGCATATAAACACGAAATAGTGCCAGTACTGACAACAGTGTATAATGAAGCCTACAAAGTATATGAATTGCCCCCGTCTTATGGTAAATCCCATACAGTGCTAATTCCTAAATCCGACGAAGCAGAAAAGTTACAACAGGTCACTGCATATCGTCCTATCGCCCTCACAAACGTAGATTATAAAGTTTTCATGAAGATTTTAGGCCGTAGACTACAGTCAGTAATTCAAGATATAGTCGGTCCCCACCAGACGTGTGGGATCAAGGGACGCTCTATTGTTTCCAATATTCATAGAGCGAGGTGTGTGCTGGAATGCTGTGATAACACAAATAGCTTGTAGCCATCCTTCAGTTAGATCTTGAGAAGGCATTTGATTGTGTTTCGAGCGATATCCTGTTCTGCATACTCGACCATGTAAATGTAGGGTCCATTATTGGCGAGGGAGTGGCCTTGGCGTACCGGAGCTGCACGACAAGATTAATTGTAAATAAGAGTTTGGGGGCCCCCATTAGCCTGCAGCGTTCGGTGCGCCAGGGTTGTCCCCTCAGCCCTCTTCTATTCTGCATTTACATTGAAGCGTTGTGTTTGAATATCATGGAAAGTGAAAAAATTCGAGGCTTCCAGCTACAGGCGGCAGAAGTTAAGCTGCTGGCTTATGCGGATGATGTCGCGGTGTTCACAGTGAACCGGGAAGGTGTAACCGAGGCCGTGGCACGCGTAAAAGAATTCACCAAGGTCACCGGTAGTAAAGTGCATTGGTCAAACTCCCTGGGGCTTTGGCACGGAGAATGGCCAACGAAGCCCGGCAATTTTGCAAACGTGTCCTGGGTGGTGACCCCAGTAAAGTACTTAGGCGTCCCACTGGATGGTTATCGCGATAGCGATTCGTACTGGAAAGCCCAGACGCAAGGCACGCGTGAAAAGGTGGAGAGGTGGAAAGGGCGACATCTTTCAATTTTCGCGAGGGCCACAGTGTGTAATCTGTTTTTTATGTCTAGGCTGTGGTACGTGATGCAAGTGTTGCATTGTGCAAGGATGAACGTACAGAGACTACACCGGATCTTTGCCGTTCTTGTGTGGGCTGCGGACTGGGAACGCTGCAGCCGGACCAATTTGTTTAGGCGGGTGAAGGGCGGTGGCCTGAGTCTGGGACACTTATTTCTGCGGCAGATTGTAAGCAGATTTTGTTGTGTGCGCGATGTAAGCGATCCGTTTTTGCGCACTGTGTGCCAATTAAGGCTCGGAAATGCACTGCCGGACTTTGTTGTCTCAACCGAAAGTTTCTCGGGACGGATTTTTGGTTACTTTAGAGAGGTTGTCGCGAGTGTTCGATTCCTGTCTGTTCGATTTTCGTATGAATATTTATCTTCTGTTAGCAGGAAGAAGTTGTGTAAAGATTTGTGCGATGTAGTTCTGCCGCAACCTATGTACAGGGCCTTATACAATGGAGGCCTGGGACGCGACGTACTTAAGCGTGTGAAGGCGACGCAGGTGCCGCCAAGTGCAAAAACTTTTTTCTTTAAATTACATACCGGAACACTACCAGTAAAGGAATTCTTTATAAAGGAAGCATTTATTTCTACCTTGGGGATCACATTGTTTAATTTGTAAACAACCAGAAACAATAGACCATGGTTTTTTGCACTGTTGGGAGGGGTTATACTTTTGGGACATCTTACAAAGGACTTTAAAAAAGGAATTTCCGCTCGACTCTCATGGTATTCGGTACTTGCCTGTAGAGAGTGAGGATGGGACACCATTCGACCTTATTATACTAATGGACCTCCATTGTATTTGGCGCTCCAGAATGGCAGGATATCATCGCGATCCTGATGCACGGCCAGCACGGATCTATTTTCGGGAGTGCATGCATAGGTATATTGAAGGTCAAAAACTTGCTCCTAAAGCTCCCGAGTGGCTCGAAAGAGTCGAGCCTTTGGTGACGCTTAAGGAGTTTTAACGTGACGAAGCCACGCACCGCCAAGCGGATAGTGTTGTTAATTATTGCTCATTGTGCTCTGTAAGTGTATCTCTGTACTGTGGCTCTTGCCGAAGTCAGGCAATAAAGAAAAAAAAAAGCAGAGTGGCGCAGTGGAAGCGTGCTGGGCCCATAACCCAGAGGTCCGTGGATCGAAACCACGCTCTGCTACTTCTTTTTTTTCTCTCTCTTCCATGGCAGGCTCTCTTGCATGACCACCGTGCTGATTGAAATTGAAGTACCTGGAACATTTCTCTGCTCCCTCGTCCAGCAGAGTGGCGCAGTGGAAGCGTGCTGGGCCCATAACCCAGAGGTCCGTGGATCGAAACCACGCTCTGCTACTTCTTTTTTTTCTCTCTCTTCCATGGCAGGCTCTCTTGCATGACCACCGTGCTGATTGAAATTGAAGTACCTGGAACATTTCTCTGCTCCCTCGTCCAGCAGAGTGGCGCAGCGCAGAATCATGGGCTCCCACGGAGCGGCGATAGCGGCCGTTGCCGGCCGCGGAAACAGGTTTGCCAGCGACGCTGATAAGGACTACGAGATCGTTCTGCCTACCCTGCCCACCGGACGTGTTGTTTTAAACACGGTTTTTCTGCACGGCGACGTGCGTGTGCTACCCTACAGGGTCGAAGACTTCAGAGACGCCCTCGCTAACGTGGGTGCGCTCCCCGACGTCGTGGCGTTGGGGGCGTACCAGATTAATCACGTGTGGGCTGTGACCTTCAGCAGCGCCGACGCCGCAAAGAAACTGGCCGCCATGAAGGAGCTGGAAGTCAAGGGACGCCGCTGTATCGTGTTTGACCCAGAGGACCACCAGGTCAAGCTGCGACTGCACTGGATGCTTCACGGCGTCGCCGACGAGGACATCCGTACGGCATTCGCGGCGTTCGGCAACGTGACCGAGGTCACCCGGGAGCGTTGGCGCGTCGCTGGCATGAAGGAGAAGGGGTCCACCACGAGGACCGTGCTCCTAAAGATGAAGCCAGGCATTAAGGTAGACGATCTGCCCCACCAGGTTCGAGTTGCTGGCGAGTTGGCTCTCGTGGTGGTGCCCGGGCGGCCGATGCAGTGTCTGCGGTGCGGCGGCGCGGGGCACGTGCGCCGTGATTGCAAGGTGCCCAGGTGCTCGAAGTGCCGACGCTACGGTCACTCCGAGGCCGACTGCGTGCGAACCTACGCGTCGGCTACCGGGCGTGTAGCGGCGAGCGACTCCGCAGAGCTCATGGACGTTGTCGAGGCGGAGGAAGCAGCCAGCGGCATCGACGACACGGGCAAAACGACGGGGGTTGAGCCTGCGGTTTCGACCAGCAACACCGACGCGGCTGGCGCAAAGGAGAGCGGGTCGCCCATCTGTGACCAACCTTTGACGTCTCTGGAGACGCCCAAAGATAACCCGAGCCCCCCAGAGCACGTGGAAGCGGAAACAAAGGCGGCCAGCGAGAACCGCGACGAGAAGGCCGACGCCCGCGTGAACACCGGCGTGACCACCCCTGCGAAGCGTCCGCACACCGAGACCAAGGCCGACGGGGAGAAGGCAGCAGAGTCCAGCGTGGAGGAACCGCCGACAAAGACGCCCCAAGCACGACGACCCAGTCTGCGACCGCGCCCGAAGGTTCCGGATGACAGGCGTGGCAGCGGCAAGGCGCCGCCTGACCAGGTCCATGTGCTCGCGCCGGATGACACCAGCGGCGACGGCATCGTCTAGCGACATGCTAGGCGCGGGAGGTAAGCACCATGCTTTCGGTCCCTTCTTCTTAAGTTGAAATGGCTTCCGCAACTACGTTCAAAGTCGCCACCTTAAATGTCAGAGGCCTGGCAGGCAAAAGAAAACAAAGCCAGATGTACCGACTTTTAACGGAGCAAGATATTGATATATTAGCAGTGCAGGAAACTAAAGTCGATGGTGAGGAAGAGACCGGGAGCATGGTGCGACGTTTCACGTCTAGATATTTTGCCGTTGTCAGCCATGCGGTGGGCACATCGGCTGGTTGTGTTCTGTTTGTCAAGAAGTTGCCGGGGCTAGAGGTACACGGTCATCATTCGTGTTTGTCGGGTCGATACGTGTCGATAGATTTTTCGCTGTGCAACACTGACTGGCGCATTGTTTGTCTGTACGCTCCTAATGCGGTCGATGGCCGAGCAGCGTTTTTTGAAACTGTCGAAGAACGGCTTCGCACGGACAGGCAGCTCATTGTTATGGGCGATTACAACTGTGTCCTTAGTGCGCGCGACAAGACAAGCGTCCGAAATTTCCGAGATAAGAGCACTCAAGTGTTGTTGCGAATGATTGTGAACTGCAACCTCGAGGACGTGGCTGAGTGTCTTGAAGGAGCGCGTGCTGTAAAGTACACACGATTCGAGGGCTCAAGTCACGCACGGCTAGACCGCATTTATGCATCCGCTGATACTGTACCTAAATGCAATAGTTATGGAGTTTTGCCGGTTTCATTTTCTGACCACTGTTTAGTTCAATGTTGCATAGGAATCGTTAAGAAGGGGAATGGTTTTTCGTGGGAAATGTGGAAGCTAAACGACAAGCTACTTCAGGACGAATTTTATAACCGAGCTGTAAAGGAAGAAATAGCAAAAATAGAACCAAGTAGCAACATGAGGATTTGGCAGCAGTGGGAGCTCACTAAAGAAACTTTAAAATTAAAAGCCATAGAAAGAGCCACCTGTATACGTCATGAGGAAAAAAAGCAGGAAATGGAGCTAAAGGCACTGCTTCAGACGATGACAAAACAGGAATGCCGAGCGCCTGGTAAATGGATAGAAGACATAAGAAAAACCAAACAAAAGTTACAGCTTATCGAAGAAGAACGTTATCGGGGAGCGCTGGTGAGGGCAAGGGCAGAAGACATGGCAGCAGGGGAAGCGCCAACGAAACGAGCGCTTGGTTTAGAAAAGGCCCTTGTCGAAAGAAACCACATAAACGAAATAGAATGGAGAGGTGTGTCAAAAACAGACATCGATCACATCAAAGCAGCTTTTTTCGAGCATTACCAGGCGCTCTTCGCATTGCATCCGGTAGATGTTATCACATTTAAGGAGGCGTTTCTAGCCGAGATGCCGCGTCTGGACGACGAAAGTAAAGACAGATTAGAGCAGGAGATAACTCAATTGGAAGTCGAGCAAGCAATAGACAGTTTAAACCCAGGTAAGTCGCCTGGACCGGACGGGTTCAGCGCGGCATTCTACAAAGAATTTAAACATGTAATTTCCCCGGTCTTGACGGTCATCTTTAATGAAGCCTTTAAACTAAAATCACTGCCTCCGTCCTATGGCTCGTCCCATACTGTGCTGATTCCGAAAACGGATGACATAGACAGATTACGACTGGTAGCCGCATACCGACCCATAGCACTCACTAACGTTGAGTACAAAATTTACATGAAGGTTTTGGCCCGAAGGTTGCAGACCGTGATCCATTTATTAGTTGGTCCGCACCAGACCTGCGGGATTAAAGGGCGGTCCATTTTTACGAATATTCACATTGCGCGAAGTGTATTAGAATGTTGTGATGACACTAATGATCAGGTAGCTATACTCCAGATAGATTTAGAAAAGGCTTTTGACTGCGTTGCCCATGAACTTTTGTTTGCAGTATTAGGCCATGTTAATGTTGGTTCTGTTATCAGCGAGGGTGTGGCCCTGGCGTACCGGAACTGCACGACGAGATTGATCGTTAACAAGAGTCTGGGGGCCCCCATTAGAGTGCAGCGTTCGGTGCGCCAGGGCTGTCCCCTCAGCCCCCTTTTATTTTGTATTTATGTGGAGACCCTTTGTTTAAAGATTCTGAAAAACAGGAGTATTAACGGATTCACTTTACAAGCAGCCGAAGTAAAGCTCTTGGCGTATGCAGATGACATTGCTGTGTTTGCCGTTGACAAGAGAGGCATAAGCGAGGCTGTTCAATGTGTACGGGATTTCAGCCAAGCTACAGGCAGCGGGGTTAACTGGTCGAAGTGCCTCGGGCTTTGGCATGGACGGTGGGCATCTACGCCCGAACGGTTTGCTAGCGTGCCTTGGACGACGACACCAGATAAGTACTTGGGCGTTCCGCTCGATGCTTACCGTGACAGTGAACAGTATTGGACAGTACAGGTCAAGGAGATACGGGAGAGAGCGGATAAGTGGAAAGGAATGACCTTGTCGATATTCGCCAGAGCCACTGTTTGCAACTTGTTCTTTATCAGCAGGCTCTGGTACGTAATGCAGGTGTTGCACTGTTCACGGTTAAGTATTCAAAAGCTACACCGAATTTTCGCCGTCTTTATCTGGTCGTCTGAATGGGAGCGCTGCAGCCGGACCAACCTGTTCTGACGGGTACAAGACGGCGGGTTGGGATTGGGCCATTTGTTTTTGCGACAGCTGGTCAATCGTTTTTTGTTTTTTCGGGACACAAGAGACCCGTTTTTGCGTACCGTATGCCAAGTTCGGCTGCGGCATCTACTTCCAGAGTACATGGTCGGAACTGCTGAGGTGTATAGTAGGGTCACCGGTTTTTATCGGGAAATCGTAGCCAGTGTAAGGTTTCTTTCCGCGCGGTTTTCAAATGACTTTCTGTCGACTGTGAAACGAAAGAAACTGTACCATGCTTTGTGCGATGTTGTTTTCCCAGTGCCCTTGTACAGGGCCTTGTACAGTGGAGGCCAAGGCAAAGATGTTTTGAAGAGAGTGAAAAAAATGCAGGTGCCGCCAGGAACAAAAACCTTCTTTTTTAAGTTGCACACCGGGACCTTACCGGTTAAAAAATTTTTAGAGGGAAAGGAATTGTTTTTACCCTGGGGATCTCACTGTTTAATTTGCAGAAAGCCGGAAACAATAGACCATGTATTTTTACACTGTTGGGAAGGGGTCTATTTTTGGGATGTATTGCAGCGAACCCTAAAGAAAGAATTTCCACTAGACCCGTATGGCATCCGGTACTTATGCGTTGAAAATGAGGATGGGGTGCCTTTTGACTTAATAATGCTGACAGGCCTCCACTGTATATGGCGCTCCAGAATGGCAGGCTTTCATTGTGACCCAGACGCAAGACCTGCCAGGATTTACTTTCGCGAAAGCATGCACATGTTTCTGGCCATTAAGAAAGCCGCTGCGGAGCCTCCGGAGTGGCTCTCAAGGCTAGAGCCACTCTGCACTTTGAGTGAATTTTAAATTGACGAAGCCAGACTCATGCTGGCTGACCATGTGTGGTGTGTACATAGCGTTTTTTGTCTTTTGTTGATAGTTTGTTTTGTGCAATTTTCTGTGTCAAAGCCAGGCAATAAAGAAAAAAAAAAGTGGCGCAGTGGAAGCGTGCTGGGCCCATAACCCAGAGGTCCGTGGATCGAAACCACGCTCTGCTACTTCTTTTTTTTTCTCTCTCTTCCATGGCAGGCTCTCTTGCATGACCACCGTGCTGATTGAAATTGAAGTACCTGGAACATTTCTCTGCTCCCTCGTCCAGCAGAGTGGCGCAGTGGAGTGCTGCTTCCGGCCACGCCAGTGAACGGACGCAGGATGCAGGGCTCCGATGGAGCGGCTTCAGCGGCCGTGTCAGGCCGCGGTGACAGGGCTAGTCAACAGGAAAATACTTACCAGGTTGTTTTGCCAGCACTGCCTGCAGGTCGGTTCGTTTTGAATACGGTTTTTTTGCACGCCGATATCAGGGCCCGCCCGTACCGGGTGGAAGATTTCCGCGACGCTTTAGCAGAGCAGTCGCTGCTCCCCGATGTTATCGCAATGGGGGCGTATCGGATGAGCCACGTCTGGGCCGTCACTCTCAAGGATGCTGAAGCGGTGACCAAGATTATTAGTGTCGGTGGGCTGGTAGTGAAAAAAGGCCGCTGCTTGGTGATTGACCCGGCCAACCAAGATGTGCGACTGAAACTTCACTGGCTGCTACACAACGTGCCAGACGAGGATGTTCGGGCTGCCTTTGCGCCGTACGGAAAAGTGACGGAAGTTGCCCGCGAGCGCTGGCGCGTGAGTGGTATGTCAGAAAAAGGCTCGACTACTAGACTCGTCACGTTGAAGTTGAGAGCTGGCGTGAAGCTGGACGACCTACCGCACCAGCTGAATGTTAGCGGTGAGCTGGCGCTCGTTGCTGTACCGGGCAGACCACCGTTGTGCCTACGCTGTCGGAGTACGGGGCACATCCGTAAGGAATGCCGAGTCCCGCGTTGCGGAACCTGCCGACGGTTCGGCCATGAAGACGGACAGTGTGCCCGCACTTACGCGAGCATTACCGGCCCCGGTACAGGAGTAGACAAGTCTGAGTTGCTGATGGACGAGGCTGATGCGGAAGATGCAGCCCGTGCAGACGGGCAACCAGCAGCGAGGGAAGGGCCGTCGCTTACGGTTTTGACGAAGCAGAAGGCGACGTCAAGTGAGGTACCGGCGAGTGTAGTACAAGTTCAGAGTGCCGTTCAACAGGGTGGCGATGGCGCGCCGAAGGAAGCCGCGGCCGAAGCTCTGGACAGCGCTGAACCTGCCAACACCGAAGGCATGGACTTCACTGAGGAGGCTGGCACCCTAACGGCTGGAAAACGCTCCCGCGAGGAAAGCGCCGGCGAAAAGACGCATCTTGATGGTGGCAGCGACGAACCGCCGTCGAAGGCCCCGGGAATCCGGCGTCCGATGTTCAAGCCGCGGCCGAACGTCATGGCCGAGACAAGGCAGGCGGGGAAACCGCCTCCGTAGTTCTGCAATGTGCATTTGTGCTGTTTTTTTTCTTGCTTTTCTTTTTTTTTTCCTTGTTGTCTTTTTTTTTGGTGGGGAGTGGTACCCATCAGACTGTGTGCACGGATCTGGATCTGCTGGCGAAGGAATTACCCATGGGTTCCCGACGCCTGCACGCGGATATCTGGAAAGGCGACACCGTACATGCACAGTGAGTTTAAGAAGACTGCTCGGCTGACTATGAGGGGTACTGTGGGACTCAAGTCTCCTTTTCATAGGGCATGGCGATGAAACTAGACACAGCTTTACATGTAGCAACTTTGAATGTGAGAGGCCTTGGTGCACGACGGCGTCAGTGCCAGCTTAACCGCCTGCTTGCTGAAAACGCGCTTGACATAGTTGCAGTCCAAGAGACTAAGATCCAAAGTGAGGAATCCACTGATCGCATGGTGTCCACCTTTCGTGCAGCCTTTAACGTTTGTGTTTGCCATTCCGTTGGCACCTCGGGTGGGTGCGTATTATTTGTCCGAAATAATTTAGGCATCACTGTCGAGTCGGTTTTTTCTTGCCCTAGTGGACGGCTTATTGTTGTTGATTTTTCTTTTTCCAATTTATGTTGGCGCATTATATGTGTGTGTGCTCCAAATGTTGAATCTGAGCGTTTTGATCTCTTTACCCGTTTGGAGCCCTACCTTGTTTGCGACCGAGTGTTGTTGCTGTTGGGAGATTTTAATTGTGTGTGTGCCGCTAATGATCGAGTGAAGGGTACGCCTGTGCGTGACAAGAGTGCTCAATTGCTTCAATCTCTGGCTTATGATAATAGCTTAGAGGATATTGGCAGTATATTTACCGAAGGGAATCAACCTCAGTTCACTCATTTTCAGCGTAATAGTCATGCCAGGTTGGTTAGAATTTATGCATCCATTGATCTCGTGTCTCTTTGCACGAGTTTCAAAGTTATACCTGTAGCTTTTAGTGATCATTGCCTAGTGATCGCAAGTTTCGGCATAAAGCAAAGAAAAACAAAATTTAACTGGAATCTCTGGAAATTTAATGTAAAGCTTTTAGAGGACGAGGAATTCGTAACTGATATTGCGGATGAAATGCAGAAGCTGCTTGAGGAGCGACCCAGCGTTGTTGCGGTTGAGTGGGAAGATTTCAAGGAGTGGATAAAAAGAAGGGCCATTGAAAAAAGTTGCTTGAAGCGATACGAAGAAAAACAGGAAGAAAAAGCAGCTCGCGAGCAACTGCAATTTTTAATAGGCGTGGAAAGCTCCGAGCCTGGGAAGTTTTCTAAGGACCTAAGGGAGGTGAAAAGCCTGCTCGAACGCTTAGACACTGAAAGGTATAAAGCTGCCGTTATACGCGCAAGGACACAGAAACTGTGGGTTGGTGAAACGCCGACGAAGCGAGCTTTGTGTGACGAAAAGCGTTATGCTTGCCAAAACGAAATCAGGCAGATAAGGAACGGAGATGAAGTCACGAATGACGCTTTTACAATCAAGCAGCTATTTGAAGAGCAATACATTGAGCTTCTTGGACATACGCGTGACATGAATGAGGCCTTCCTGGTTGACTTTTTGCCTCTCCTGCCGAGACTTCAGGACGAAGTGAAGGAGCGTCTTGAGCAGCCCATAACTGCAAAAGAAATAGAGACTGCAATCGAAGACCTGCAAGCGGGAAAAGCTCCAGGACCTGATGGAATAGGGGCCGAATTTTACAAAGCATTTAAGCCCACAGTCGCTCAGTTACTGCTACGAGTTCTAGATGAAGCTTACGAAAGAAAACAAGTGCCACTCTCATTCACCACGTCGTACATAGTGCTGATTCCGAAATCAGATGCCCCAGAAAAGAAGTTGTTGGTGGGAAATTATCGCCCGATAAGCCTCACCAACGTGGACTATAAATTGTACATGAAGGTTTTAGCAAAGAGATTGCAGAGCATAATTACGAAATTGGTTGGGCCGCACCAGACTTGCGGAATCAAAGGTCGGAGTATCGCCACAAATGTGCACGTCGCACGGACCGTGCTGGAATGTTGCGATGTGCTCGGGGACCGCATCGCTATGATGCAGCTAGATCTGGCGAAAGCCTTCGATCGCGTTTCCCATGATGTCATTTTCAGCATTTTGGAGCACGCTAATGTAGGCCGTATTATTGCAGAAGGTGTTAAGATGGCATATGCAAACTGCACCACGCGCATTATTGTTAATGGTGACCTCACAGACAGGATAGCAGTTCATTCGTCAGTAAGGCAGGGATGCCCGCTATCGCCTCTGCTGTTTGCGGCCTACTTGGAGCCACTGTGCTTAGCTATCATCAAAAGTGAGAGCATCACGGGCTTTCGATTGCAGTCGACTCACGTCAAAATCGTTGCTTATGCGGACGATATTGCGGTATTCTGTTCAGACAGAGGCAGCATTACTGAGGTGATCAGCACGGTGGATAAATTCTGCAAACAAACGGGGTGTCTCATAAACTGGGACAAAAGCTCTGGCTTTTGGCATGGCGACTGGGAAGCGATGCCTGAACACTTTTCCAGGATGCGATGGTCGTCTTTGCCGACGCAATATCTCGGCGTCCCCCTAGTGCATTATCGCGATGCAAGTGAACACTGGAATGAAGATACGTCAAGGGCGAGGGAGAAAGCAGATGCCTGGAAAGGGAGGCAGTTATCAATGTTTGCGCGAGCCTCCGTCTGCAATCTTTTCCTTGTATCCAAAATATGGTATTTGATGAATGTGCTGTGCGCATCTCGGGCCAGTATTCAAAAGATGCATCGAGTGTTTGCTGTTTTTATTTGGTCGTCAAACTGGGAGAGAACCAGCCGTACCAATTTGTTTCTTTCAGTGAAAAAAGGAGGCCTCGGCCTTGTGCATTTATTTCTGCGTCAAGTTGTTTCGCGTTTTTTCTTTCTCCGAAATCAAAGGGATAATTTTCTTATGACTGTTATCCAAGTGCGGTTGCAGAGACTTCTTCCTGAATTTGTCGTCTCATCTTGTGCGAATATGTGTGGCACTGTCAATGGGTACATGCGAGAAGTTGTACTCTCTTTTAGGCTGCTCCATGTGCGATTTTCCCTTGAGTACTTATCTAAAGTATCAAAGCAAAAGCTGTATAAGGATCTGGTGGACACCATGTTACCGACCCCAATCTACCGGTTACCTTATCGTGGAGGCCCAGGGCACGATGTATTAAAGAGAGTTAAAAATATGCCTGTGAACCCATCTATGAAATCTTTTTTCTTTAAATTGCACTCGAATACACTTCCTGTTACAACGTGGCTGCACGAAAAGGAGATTTTTGTCCCATGGACCACAAACTGTCTCTTATGCAAAAAACCTGAGACAGTAGAACATGTATTTCTGGACTGTTGGGACCCCATTTTCTATTGGGATGTGCTACAACGAACAGTCAAAAAAGATTTTCCCCTGGACCCCTACGGCATCAGATTCCTGCCAATTCAGAATGAAGCAGGAGTACCGTATGATTTAATCATGCTTCTGGGCCTCCACAGCCTTTGGAGGACACGGATGCAAGTGCGACACGCGGATGTTAACGTTCGCTCGGTGCGCGAAAACTTTATTGAAAGTGTTGCGAGCTTGAGAGAAATGTACCGAGCACAAGCTGACCCACCTGAATGGATTACTGTATTTGATGAACTGGTCGCATTGAGAAGATTTTAAGCCCTGATACGTCAGCCGAATTAGGCTGATGTTTTTATCATTTGTACATTTTTGTTTTCATGTCACAGACGGCAATAAAGAAAAAAAAAGAGTGGCTTAGTGGAAGCGTGCTGGGCCCATAACCCAGAGGTCCGTGGATTGGTTGGTTGGTTGGCCTCGAGTAGAATGGCACATACCCACTACGGGGGAGTGGCCAAGACACAGGCGGTGAACTGTTGGAATGATTAGGAGCTTTAGAGGAAAAGGAGAATTAATAGGGTATAGGCTGACAGATTGGACGACGCAACGAAAGGGGTCCTGTGGATCTAAACCATGCTCTGCTACTTCTTTTTTTTCTCTCTCTTCCATGGCAGGCTCTCTTGCATGACCACCATGCTGATTGAAATTGAAATACCTGGAACATTTCTCTGCTCCCTCGTCCAGCAGAGTGGCGCAGTGGAAGCGTGCTGGGCCCATAACCCAGAGGTCCGTGGATCGAAACCACGCTCTGCTACTTCTTTTTTTTCTCTCTCTTCCATGGCAGGCTCTCTTGCATGACCACCATGCTGATTGAAATTGGAATACCTGGACCATTTCTCTGCTTCCTCGTCCAGCAGAGTGGCGCAGTGGAAGCGTGCTGGGCCCATAACCCAGAGGTCCGTGGATCGAAACCACGCTCTGCTACTTCTTTTTTTTCTCTCTCTTCCATGGCAGGCTCTCTTGCATGACCACCGTGCTGATTGAAATTGAAGTACCTGGAACATTTCTCTGCTCCCTCGTCCAGCAGAGTGGCGCAGTGGAAGCGTGCTGGGCCCATGACCCAGAGGTCCGTGGTTCGAAACCACGCTCTGCTACTTCTTTTTTCTCTCTCTCTTCCATGGCAGGCTCTCTTGCATGACCACCATGCTGATTGAAATTGAAATACCTGGAACATTTCTCTGCTCCCTCGTCCAGCAGAGTGGCGCAGTGGAAGCGTGCTGGGCCCATAACCCAGAGGTCCGTGGATCGAAACCACGCTCTGCTACTTCTTTTTTTTCTCTCTCTTCCATGGCAGGCTCTCTTGCATGACCACCATGCTGATTGAAATTGAAATACCTGGAACATTTCTCTGCTGCCTCGTCCAGCAGAGTGGCGCAGTGGAAGCGTGCTGGGCCCATAACCCAGAGGTCCGTGGATCGAAACCACGCTCTGCTACTTCTTTTTTTTCTCTCTCTTCCATGGCAGGCTCTCTTGCATGACCACCGTGCTGATTGAAATTGAAGTACCTGGAACATTTCTCTGCTCCCTCGTCCAGCAGAGTGGCGCGGCATTCTACTTCCGGCTAGAGTCACTGGAAAAAATTTCAGAGTACCGCATTTCTTTTCCCCGCGCCGCCGACGCGGTCATTGGCCCAACCGTACCACGTGGTCTTGGGGTGCCATATACCTTCCAAGCGCCGGTCGGGCCGGCTGAGAAGAGCACAGGTTCCCGACGTTTCTCGTGTTGCAACTGTCGCTCTCGTGTTTGATACTGAAGAAATCATGCCTGGCTGCTGCGCCTTCGGATGCAGCAACCGAACCGAGTCCGGAAAGACTTTTTTTCTCGATTCCGACCGGGCAAAATGACCGAGAGCGTCGTTCTGCGTAGTTGCACAGAATCGGCCGGGAGAACTTCAAGTTTTCAAAAAACACACGCTTGTGCGAGGTAAGTGCACCTTGCTTGTGCTTTTTGGTGTTGTTTTAGAAGATATGTAAGCGCAGTGCACGCGGTGTTAGCGATAGGATGCTAAGAAAATAGGTGTTCACAGCAAGACCGTCGCGCATGTCGCGCAGGGATCGTTCGCGGCTTGCCCGCTTGACGCGGGTACACGTGTACGCGCTTGTTACTCAACACACGCGGCTCTTCAGACTATTCCGTGCTTGTGGCACGTGAAGGCACATTTGTCGCGCGAGAATTCCGCGTCCTAACGTGCACCAAGCACTCGCACGATCTTTCCGCGCCTCCAGTCATTCGACCGATGGCACTTGTTTTTCGCGGACCGTGACGATCGCAGTCAATAAAAGCATGGTCGGGCATGTCTTACGTTCACGTAACGGCCGCTTTCTGTTCAGTTGTGTTGGGACTGGTAGAAAAATAGAAATGGGTCAAATGTTAGCAATCCTTGAAGCTGCGTGTTTGCGGCGACATGCGTGTTTACATCCCAAATAAGCTATTTTAAGTGTCACTGCGTAAACTTAGAAACCTTTAAAACGTATTCTTTTTCTTCGCCTCTTTATTTGGGTGTTTCAGCTTATTATTACAGCTATATTGCATGTTTTAGAGCGCAGCTCTTTGGCGTCCGTTCCTGGGTTTCGCGTCGTCGTCGGCGTCGGCCTCGTAACCAGCTCCGCCCCCCTTTCATCCCCCCAGCGCTATCGGCGTCAGCGGCATCAGTCAGTCGCTGCTATCTCTTCCCTCCTCCCTTTATCGTGTTGTCCGCTTGCTGCGCGCGCTTCTGCCCCCATCGTTTGCCGCTGGGTGTACACGCCGCCCCCCTCCCCCCTCTTCCTGCGAGTCTCAGGTTGTCAAAGCGCCGGCTCGAACTTAATTCCTTTCTTCGCTCCTCCTCCAATGCAACCCCTGTGCGGTGGCAATCAGAGAGCCAGATCGGTGGCGGCGGATCTGTATATGTGCACCGCCCGAGCCGAAATTGCGAATACGTGTGAAAAATAAAAAAAAAATTCTGTGATAGCGCATACATGTGTTGCTCGATTTCTTTGCCTCAATCTATCGAAAAGGTGAAACAGCTTATTTGCTGCGCTCAAATTTCGCATTAGGAAGTAACGTAATCGTCGGTAATTTTTTATAGGTCCTGCCTTTCCCAATATATTTCCAATATTGTGCCGATTAGCTACGCGGCTAGGGTGCAAGGCACTAAATAATTTTTTCTTTTTCCACGTATTTGAAACAGGGCTTCACTCGAAAAAGCCCTGGGAGCCTCCTTGGGCAGCCCAGCGTTCGGGTGACCAGCATCACTCTTCTAACTGTACAACAAACATTTGCAGGACCACTTTTGCGCTGAAGACTTCGAGGAGCCTAGAGTGGATGGGAAGAAGAAGCTAATGTCAATTAGTTTCGTCCTGCTTGAACGAGACGGCGGTCCCATGGCGGTCCACGATGCTCACTGCCCAAAAGCACGAGCTTGTCTCTTTGCTGCTCGGAGCGGCGAAATGTTTCCTACGTAGCTTGCTCCGCGGAACGGGAAAAAAGAGGCGTGCACAAGCTCCCGATAGCAGCGCTAAGATGCTGCTCACAATCATAGTACAGTTCCTGCAGTAAACGCAACCGCGGAGTAAAACAACCGCCGGCTGCATTACTTCGCACAAAATAACAATATTTTTTTCTCTTCTGAGTAACCATTGTCTCCGAGCACGAAGTATTTGCGCTTCAGTGAACACTCAGCACGATATGTCACCGAAAATCAAGCTCTTTCAACACGGTGACCTTCCTGCGACGCAGTCGGCTTGGAAGGTAAATGGCAGTGGCCGCTCAGTGTTGCCAGTCAAATTCCGACCTTTGCGGTACTCTGAAATTTTTTCCAGTGACTCTACTTCCGGCCACTGGCGTGTACGGACGCAGGATCATGAGCTCCCACGGAGCGGCGACGGCGGCCATCGATGGCCGCGGAAACAGGTTCAGCGCGGAAGACAAGGAGTATGAGATCTTTTTGCCTACCCTGCCCACCGGACGTGTTGTTCTAAACACAGTTTTTTTGCACGGAGATGTGCGTGTGAGACCTTACAGGGTCGAATACTTCAGGGACGCCCTCGCCAACACTGGTGCACTCCCCGACGTCGTGGCGTTGGGGGCGTACCAGGTAAACCACGTGTGGGCGGTAACCTTCAGCAGCCCAGAAGCCGCGAAGAAATTAGCCGCCTTGAAGGAGCTTGAGGTAAAGGGACGCCGGTGCATTGTTTTCGACCCGGAGGATCAGCAGGTAAAGCTGCGCCTGCATTGGATGCTGCACGGCGTCGCCGATGACGACATCCGGACTGCTTTCGCGGCGTTCGGAAACGTGACCGAGGTGACGCGGGAGCGTTGGCGCGTTCAAGGAATGAAAGAGAAGGGATCCACCACGAGAACAGTGCTGCTCAAGTTGAAGCCAGGTATGAAGGTGGACGACCTGCCCCACCAGGTTCGAGTCGCCGGCGAGTTAGCTCTCGTGGTGGTGCCCGGGCGGCCGATGCAGTGCCTGCGTTGCCACGGCGCGGGTCACGTTCGTCGCGACTGCAAGGTTCCCAGGTGCTCCAAGTGCAGGCGCTACGGACACGCGGACGAGGACTGCGTCCGTACCTACGCGTCTGCGACCGGGCTGGGAGGTAAAGGAGACAGCGCGGAGCTGATGGATGTCGCGGAGGCTGAGGACGCAGCGCGGGGTACCGACGAGTTGGGCAACCTCCCTGTGTCGCTGGACACGTCGGCGACTTCAAGCGGCGACGCCCCCCTTGCCAGTGCACCAGGACTCCAGCCACCAACGGGAGACTCGCCTCAGTCAAAGGAGGCGACTTCGGGCGATGCAAAAAGCCTACCAGTGCCGATGGACTTTGTAGCGAAGGAGCCTACCGAGGGTCATCGGCAGAACACCGGTGGCCGTGCGACCACTGTGGCTACGCCTGCGAGCGTCCCCATGGAGACACCAGCCCCGACGGCGACAAGGAGGCGGCGCCCAGCGTAGAGGAACCACCAGCAAAGACGCCTCAAGCAAGGCGGGCCAGTTTTCGGCCGCGCCCTAACCTTGCGAGCGAGAAGCGCGCCGGCGACAAGGCGCCTCCCGAGCTGGGCCAGGTGCACGCTCAGGATGACGCCGGCGGCGATGGCGGCGGTGGCGTCTAGCCATGTGCTGGACGCGAGAGGTAAGCACCACGCTTTCGGTCTCTTCTTCTTATATAGAAATGGCTCCTGCATCTCCGCTGAAAGTCGCCTCCCTGAATGTTAGAGGTCTGGCAGGAAAGAGAAAGCAAGGCCAGCTCTTTCGGCTTTTAACGGAGCACGGCATAGATGTACTGGCTGTGCAGGAGACGAAAGTAGACGGCGAAGAAGAGACCGGGAGCATGGTGCAACGTTTCACGTCCTCGTTTTTTGCTGTAGTCAGCCACGCTGTAGGCACATCTGCTGGCTGTGTTCTTTTTCTAAAGAAGTTGCCGGGGCTAGAAGTGCAAGCTCATTTCTCTTGTATGTCGGGCCGGTGTGTTTTCCTTGACTTTCGATTGAATAACGTCGAGTGGAGGATTATTTGTCTGTACGCGCCTAATGAAGCAGAAGAAAGGGCGCAGTTTTTTATAGCATCGAAGAGCGCCTTCGTAGTGACAGACAGCTGATCGTCCTGGGCGATTTTAATTGTGTACTTAGTGCGCGAGATAAGACAAGCCCTCGACCCTTTAGAGATGCCAGCACACAAGTGTTATCGCTAATGGTTGAGAAATGGAATATGGAAGATGTGGCAGAGTGTCTTGAGGGAACGCGTGCAGTAAAGCTCACACACTTTCAGGGTTCTAGCCATGCACGGCTGGACCGCATTTATGCATCCGTCGATGTCTTACCTGAATGTCATAGTTACGATGTTGTGCCAGTATCTTTTTCAGACCATTGTTTAGTTAAATGTTGTTTTGGGATGGTAAAGAGAGGGAATTCTTTTTCGTGGGAAATGTGGAAATTCAATAATAAACTCTTGCAGGACGAACTGTATACCAGCATAGTAAAAGATGAAATTGCAAAAATAGGCCCCGGTAAAAATATGCACATATGGCAACAGTGGGAGCTGTGCAAAGAAACTATAAAAATTAAAGCAATAGAGAGGGCTTCCTGTATACGGTTTCAAGAAAAACAGAAAGAGACAGAGTTAAAGAAGCTGCTCCATAGGCTGCTTCAACAGGAATCTCTAGCGCCGGGGAAATGGACTGAAGATGTAAGGAAAACAAAGCAAAAACTAGAATTGATGGAAGAAGAACGGTATCGGGGAGCGTTAGTAAGGGCAAGGGCAGAAGACATAGCTGCAGGGGAGACGCCATCAAAACGAGCGCTAGGGTTGGAAAAGGCAAACGCTGAAAGAAACCACATCGACAAAATAGAATGGGACGGTGTCTTGTCGGCGGACAACGACCACATAAAAGCAGCTTTCAACGAGCATTACCAAGCGCTCTTCGCTTCCCACGTGGTAGACACTATCACGTTTAAAGATAAGTTTCTGGCGGCGATGCCGCGTCTCGGTGATGACGTAAAAGAGAGATTAGAAATGGCTATCAGTGAAGCCGAAGTGGAGCATGCAATCGCAAGTTTAAACCCCGGTAAATCGCCGGGACCAGATGGGCTCAGCGCGCGTTTTTACAAAGAATTCAAGCACGAAATTGCCCCTATTTTGAACGTGATATTTAACGCAGCCTACACAGTAAATGCACTGCCTCCGTCATATGGGTCATCCCATACGGTGCTCATTCCTAAAACGGATCAAATAGATAAATTGCGACTGGTTACAGCCTACAGACCCATAGCACTTACGAATGTTGAATATAAAATTTTTATGAAGGTTTTGGCTCGGAGGTTGCAGACGGTGATTAAGGATATAGTTGGGCCACACCAGACGTGTGGGATAAAAGGGAGTTCAATAATGTCCAATATTCATAAGATGCGAAGTGTGCTTGAGTGTTGTGATGACTCGAATGGTCGGGTGGCCATTCTCCAGGTCGACCTTGAGAAAGCTTTTGACTGTGTCGATCACGAAATATTGTTTTCTATTTTGGACCATGCGAATGTTGGGTCAGTTATCCGCAAGGGCGTGGCCCTGGCGTACCGAAACTGCACGACGAGATTGATCGTAAATAAGAGTCTGGGGGCCCCCATTAGCGTGCAGCGTTCGGTGCGACAGGGCTGCCCTCTCAGCCCTCTTTTGTTTTGTATATATATTGAGACATTGTGTATTAAAATATTGAACAATGATAACGTAAAAGGGTTTAAGTTACAAGCAGCCGAGGTGAAGCTGCTGGCTTACGCGGACGATGTTGCACTTTGTACGGTTGACCATGAGAGTATAACCGAGGCGGTGAAATGTGTCCGTGAGTTCTCTCAGGTTACCGGAAGCGGGGTGAACTGGGCCAAGTGCCTTGGGTTCTGGCATGGACGGTGGCCATCGCAGCCTGACCACTTTGCAAATGTGACGTGTGCGAAAACCCCAACCAAGTACTTAGGTGTCGAGCTTGATGGTTACCGCCAAAGCGAGCAATATTGGCAAGAGCAGACGAAAGCGCTAAGGGAGAAAGCGGAGAAGTGGAAAGGTGCCAACTTATCGATTTTCGCCAGGGCTACTGTATGTAACCTTTTTTTTTATCAGTAAACTTTGGTTTGTTATGCAAGTTTTGCATTGTTCGCGTGTAAACATACAGAAGCTCCACAGGATTTTCGCTGTCTTTGTTTGGGCTGCAGAATGGGAACGCTGCAGCATCATCATCATCATCATCATCAGCCTGACTACACCCACTGCAGGGAAAAGGCCTCTCCCATGTCTCTCCAATTAACCCTGTCCTTTGTCAGTTGCCGCCACTGTATCCCCGCAAACTTCTTAATCTCATCCGCCCACCTAACTTTCTGCCGTCCCCTGCTACGTTTGCTTTCTCTTGGAATCCACTCCGTTACCCTTAAGGACCAGCGGTTATCTTGCCTTCGCATTACATGCCCTGCCCAAGCCCATTTCTTCCTCTTGATTTCAACTAAGATGTCATTAACCCGCGTTTGTTCCCTCACCCACTCCGCCCGCTTTCGATCTCTTAACGTTACACCTATCATTTTCCTTTCCATAGCTCGCTGCGTTGTTCTTAACTTAAGCTGAACCCTCTTTGTTAGCCTCCACGTTTCTGCCCCATAGGTGAGTACCGGTAGGATACAGCTGTTGTATACTTTTCTCTTCAGGGATATTGGTAAGCTACCATTCATTATCTGAGAGAACCTGCCATATGCGCTCCACCCCATTCTTATTCTTCTAGTTATTTCCCTCTCATGATCCGGATCTGCGGTCACTACCTGCCCTAAGTAGACATATTCTCTTACTACTTCCAGTACCTCGCTACCAATGGCGAACTGCTGTTCCCTTGCTAGGCTGTTGAACATTACTTTGGTTTTCTGCATGTTAATTCTTAGCCCCACCGTTCTGCTCTGCCTGTCTAACTGATTGATCATGCTTTGCAGTTCTTGTCCTGAGTGGCTTAGCAAGGCAATGTCATCAGCGAATCGCAAATTACTCAGGTATTCTCCATTAACTCTTATTCCCAACTGTTCCCATTCCAGTCCCCGGAATACCTCCTGTAAGCAGGCAGTGAAGAGCATTGGCGAGATCGTGTCTCCCTGCCTGACACCTTTCCGTATTGGAATTTTATTGCTGACTTTATGGAGAACTATAGTAGCTGTGCAATCGTTATAAATATCTTCCAATATTTTCACATAGCACTCTTCTACACCCTGATTCCGCAATGCCTGCATGACAGCTGAGGTTTCCACTGAGTCAAATGCTTTCTCGTAATCAATGAAGGCTATATATAGGGGTTGGTTATATTCTGCGCATTTCTCTATCACCTGATTGATAGTGTGAATGTGGTCTATTGTCGAGTATCCTTTACGAAAGCCTGCCTGATCATTTGGTTGACTAAAGTCAACGCTGCAGCAGAACAAATTTATTCCGTCGGGTAAAAGACGGCGGCTTGGGACTTGGACACCTCTTTTTGCGGCAAGTGGTCAATCGGTTTTTGTTTTTCCGCGACGTTTCTGACCCTTTCTTGCGCACTGTCTGCCAAGTTAGGCTGCGGCGCCTACTGCCGGAGTTTGTTGCCTCCACCGAAGAAGTTACGTGTGGTATTTTCGGCTATTACAGAGAGGTCGTCGCAAGTCTTAGATTTCTTTCAGTGCGTTTCTCTAATGAATATTTGCCCTGTGTAAAACGGAAAAAGCTGTACCACGATTTATGTGACACTGTTTTACCACAACCTTTGTATAGAGTCTTATACAGTGGAGGCCCAGGCTCGGACGTCTTAAAGAGGGTAAAGAAAATGCAGGTGCCGCCAGGAGCTAAGACCTTTTTCTTTAAATTACACACCGGAACGTTGCCAGTAAAGAAATTTTTTGAGGAAAAGGATTTATTTCTACCTTGGGGTTCGCATTGTTTAATCTGTAAGCAGCCGGAAACAGTAGACCATGTTTTTTTACATTGTTGGGAAGGGGTTTATTTTTGGGATGTTTTGCAACGGACTATGAAGAAAGACTTCCCCCTAGATTCGCATGGCATTCGATATTTAAGCATTGATAATGACGACGGGGTTCCATTTGATTTAATTATGCTCCTGGGTCTCCACTGTATATGGCGTTCAAGAATGGCAGGCTATCACTGTGACAGGGAAGCACGCCCTGCCCGAATTTATTTCCGAGAGTGTATGGACTGGTTTGTCGCTATACAAAAAGCGGCTGCGGAACCTTCCGAGTGGCTCTCAAGGGTAGAGCCTCTGTTGTCCTTGCGGGAGTTTTAATGTGACGAAGCCAGCCTGATGCTGGCTGAGTATGACTTTCAGTGTGTTCATTGTCTTGTATTATTGCTTTTGTGATTTGTCTGTTCTTTTTCGTGCCGTGTTGTTTTCCAAAGCCAGGAAATAAAGAAAAAAAAAAGCAGAGTGGCGCGGGGGATTCTGCTTCCGGCCACGCCAGTGAACGGACGCAGGATGCAGGGCTCCGATGGAGCGGCTTCAGCGGCCGTGTCAGGCCGCGGTGACAGGGCCAGTCAACAGGAAAATACTTACCAGGTTGTTTTGCCAGCACTGCCTACAGGTCGGTTCGTTTTGAATACGGTTTTTTTACACGCCGATATCAGGGCCCGCCCGTACCGGGTGGAAGATTTCCGCGACGCTTTAGCAGAGCAGTCGCTGCTCCCCGATGTTATCGCAATGGGGGCGTATCGGATGAGCCACGTCTGGGCCGTCACTTTCAAGGATGCTGAAGCGGTGACCAAGATTATTAGTGTCGGTGAGCAGGTAGTGAAAAAAGGCCGCTGCTTGGTGATTGACCCGGCCAACCAAGACGTGCGACTGAAACTTCACTGGCTGCTACACAACGTGCCAGACGAGGATGTTCGGGCTGCCTTTGCGCCGTACGGAAAAGTGACGGAAGTTGCCCGCGAGCGCTGGCGCGTGAGTGGTATGTCAGAAAAAGGCTCGACTACTAGACTCGTCACGTTGAAGTTGAGTGCTGGCGTGAAGCTGGACGACCTGCCGCACCAGCTGAATGTTAGCGGTGAGCTGGCGCTCGTTGCTGTGCCGGGCAGACCACCGTTGTGCCTACGCTGTCGGAGTACGGGGCACATCCGTAAGGAATGCCGAGTCCCGCGTTGCGGAACCTGCCGACGGTTCGGCCATGAAGACGGACAGTGTGCCCGCACTTACGCGAGCATTACAGGCGCCGGTACAGGAGTAGACAAGTCTGAGTTGCTGATGGACGAGGCTGATGCGGAAGATGCAGCCCGTGCAGACGGGCAACCAGCAGCGAGGGAAGGGCCGTCGCTTACGGTTTTGACGAAGCAGAAGGCGACGTCAAGTGAGGTACCGGCGAGTGTAGTACAAGTTCAGAGTGCCGTTCAACAGGGTGGCGATGGCGCGCCGAAGGAAGCCGCGGCCGAAGCTCTGGACAGCGCTGAACCTGCCAACACCGAAGGCATGGACTTCACTGAGGAGGCTGGCACCCTAACGGCTGGAAAACGCTCCCGCGAGGAAAGCGCCGGCGAAAAGACGCATCTTGATGGTGGCAGCGACGAACCGCCGTCGAAGGCCCCGGGAATCCGGCGTCCGATGTTCAAGCCGCGGCCGAACGTCATGGCCGAGACAAGGCAGGCGGGGAAACCGCCTCCGTAGTTCTGCAATGTGCATTTGTGCAGTTTTTTTTCTTGCTTTTCTTTTTTTCCTTGTTCTCTTTTTTTTTTTTTTGGTGGGGAGTGGTACCCATCAGACCGTGTGCACGGATCTGGATCTGCTGGCGAAGGAATTACCCATGGGTCCCGACGCCTGCACGCGGATATCTGGAAAGGCGACACCGTACATGCACAGTGAGTTTAAGAAGACTGCTCGGCTGACTATGAGGGGTACTGTGGGACTCAAGTCTCCTTTTCATAGGGCATGGCGATGAAACTAGACACAGCTTTACATGTAGCAACTTTGAATGTGAGAGGCCTTGGTGCACGACGGCGTCAGTGCCAGCTTAACCGCCTGCTTGCTGAAAACGCGCTTGACATAGTTGCAGTCCAAGAGACTAAGATCGAAAGTGAGGAATCCACTGATCGCATGGTGTCCACCTTTCGTGCAGCCTTTAACGTTTGTGTTTGCCATTCCGTTGGCACCTCGGGTGGGTGCGTATTATTTGTCCGAAATAATTTAGGCATCACTGTCGAGTCGGTTTTTTCTTGCCCTAGTGGACGGCTTATTGTTGTAGATTTTTCCTTTTCCAATTTATGTTGGCGCATTATATGTGTGTATGCTCCAAATGTTGAATCTGAGCGTTTTGATCTCTTTGCCTGTTTGGAGCCCTACCTTGTTTGCGACCGAGTGTTGTTGCTGTTGGGAGATTTTAATTGTGTGTGTGCCGCTAATGATCGAGTGAAGGGTACGCCTGTGCGTGATAAGAGTGCTCAATTGCTGCAATCTCTGGCTTTTGATAATAGCTTAGAGGATATTGGCAGTATATTTACCGAAGGGAATCGACCTCAGTTCACTCATTTTCAGCGTAATAGTCATGCCAGGTTGGATAGAATTTATGCATCCATAGATCTCGTGTCTCTTTGCACGAGTTGCAAAGTTATACCTGTAGATTTTAGTGATCATTGCCTAGTGATCGCAAGTTTCGGCATAAAGCAAAGAAAGACAAAATTTAACTGGAATCTCTGGAAATTTAATGTAAAGCTTTTAGAGGACGAGGAATTCGTAACTGATATTGCGGATGAAATGCAGAAGCTGCTTGAGGAGCGACCCAGCGTTGTTGCGGTTCAGTGGGAAGATTTCAAGGAGTGGATAAAAAGAAGGGCCATTGAAAAAAGTTGCTTGAAGCGATACGAAGAAAAACAGGAAGAAAAAGCAGCTCGGGAACAACTGCAATTTTTAATAGGCATGGAAAGCTCCGAGCCTGGGAAGTTTTCTAAGGACCTAAGGGAGGTGAAAAGCCTGCTCGAACGCTTAGACACTGAAAGGTATAAAGCTGCCGTTATACGCGCAAGGACACAGAAACTGTGGGCTGGTGAAACGCCGACGAAGCGAGCTTTGTGTGACGAAAAGCGTTATGCTTGCCAAAACGAAATCAGGCAGATAAGGAACGGAGATGAAGTCACGAGTGACGCTTTTACAATCAAGCAGCTATTTGAAGAGCAGTACATTGAGCTTCTTGGACATACGCGTGACATGAATGAGGCCTTCCTGGTTGACTTTTTGCCTCTCCTGCCGAGACTTCAGGACGAAGTAAAGGAGCGTCTTGAGCAGCCCATAACTGCAAAAGAAATAGAGACTGCAATCGAAGACCTGCAAGCGGGAAAAGCTCCAGGACCTGATGGAATAGGGGCCGAATTTTACAAAGCATTTAAGCCCACAGTCGCTCAGTTACTGCTAAGAGTTCTAGATGAAGCTTATGAAAGAAAACAAGTGCCACTCTCATTCACCACGTCGTACATAGTGTTGATTCCGAAATCAGATGTCCCAGAAAAGAGGTTGTTGGTGGGAAACTATCGCCCGATAAGCCTCACCAACGTGGACTATAAATTGTACATGAAGGTTTTAGCAAAGAGATTGCAGAGCATAATTACTAAATTGGTTGGGCCGCACCAGACTTGCGGAATCAAAGGTAGGAGTATCGCCACAAATGTGCACGTCGCACGGACCGTGCTGGAATGTTGCGATGTGCTCGGGGACCGCATCGCTATGATGCAACTAGATCTGGCAAAAGCCTTCGATCGCGTTTCCCATGATGTCATTTTCAGCATTTTGGAGCACGCTAATGTAGGCTGTATTATTGCAGAAGGTGTTAAGATGGCATATGCAAACTGCACCACGCGCATTATTGTTAATGGTGACCTCACAGACAGGATAGCAGTTCATTCGTCAGTAAGGCAGGGATGCCCGCTATCGCCTCTGCTGTTTGCGGCCTACTTGGAGCCACTGTGCTTAGCTATCATCAAAAGTGAGAGCATCACGGGCTTTCGATTGCAGTCGACTCACGTCAAAATCGTTGCTTATGCGGACGATATTGCGGTATTCTGTTCAGACAGAGGCAGCATTACTGAGGTGATCAGCACGGTGGATAAATTCTGCAAACAAACGGGGTGTCTCATAAACTGGGACAAAAGCTCTGGCTTTTGGCATGGCGACTGGGAAGCGATGCCTGAACACTTTTCCAGGATGCGATGGTCGTCTTTGCCGACGCAATATCTCGGCGTCCCCCTAGTGCATTATCGCGATGCAAGTGAACACTGGAATGAAGATACGTCAAGGGCGAGGGAGAAAGCAGATGCCTGGAAAGGGAGGCAGTTATCAATGTTTGCGCGAGCCTCCGTCTGCAATCTTTTCCTTGTATCCAAAATATGGTATTTGATGAATGTGCTGTGCGCATCTCGGGCCAGTATTCAAAAGATGCATCGAGTGTTTGCTGTTTTTATTTGGTCGTCAAACTGGGAGAGAACCAGCCGTACCAATTTGTTTCTTTCAGTGAAAAAAGGAGGCCTCGGCCTTGTGCATTTATTTCTGCGTCAAGTTGTTTCGCGTTTTTTCTTTCTCCGAAATCAAAGGGATAATTTTCTTATGACTGTTATCCAAGTGCGGTTGCAGAGACTTCTTCCTGAATTTGTCGTCTCATCTTGTGCGAATATGTGTGGCACTGTCAATGGGTACATGCGAGAAGTTGTACTCTCTTTTAGGCTGCTCCATGTGCGATTTTCCCTTGAGTACTTATCCAAAGTGTCAAAGCAAAAGCTGTATAAGGATCTGGTGGACACCATGTTACTGACCCCAATCTACCGGTTACCTTATCGTGGAGGCCCAGGGCACGATGTATTAAAGAGAGTTAAAAATATGCCTGTGAACCCATCTACGAAATCTTTTTTCTTTAAATTGCACTCGAATACACTTCCTGTTAAAACGTGGCTGCACGAAAAGGGGATTTTTGTCCCATGGACCACAAACTGTCTCTTATGCAAAAAACCTGAGACAGTAGAACATGTATTTCTGGACTGTTGGGACCCCATTTTCTATTGGGATGTGCTACAACGAACAGTCAAAAAAGATTTTCCCCCGGACCCCTACGGCATCAGATTCCTGCCAATTCAGAATGAAGCAGGAGTACCGTATGATTTAATCATGCTTCTGGGCCTCCACAGCCTCTGGAGGACACGGATGCAAGTACGACACGCGGATGTTAATGTTCGCTCGGTGCGCGAAAACTTTATTGAAAGTGTTGCGAGCTTGAGAGAAATGTACCGAGCACAAGCTGACCCACCTGAATGTGTTACTGTATTTGATGAACTGGTCGCATTGAGAAGATTTTAAGCCCTGATACGTCAGCCGAATTAGGCTGATGTTTTTATCATTTGTACATTTTTGTTATCATGTCACAGACGGCAATAAAGAAAAAAAAAACAGCAGAGTTGCGCAGTGGAAGCGTGCTGGGCCCATAACCCAGAGGTCCGTGGATCGAAACCACGCTCTGCTACTTCTTTTTTTTTCTCTCTCTTCCATGGCAGGCTCTCTCGCATGACCACCACGCTGATTGAAATTGAAATACCTGGAACATTTCTCTGCTCCCTCGTCCAGCAGAGCGGCGCAGTGGAAGCGTGCTGGGCCCGTAACCCAGAGGTCCGTGGATCGAAACCACGCTCTGCTACTTCTTTTTTTTCTCTCTCTTCCATGGCAGGCTCTCTCGCATGACCACCACGCTGATTGAAATTGAAATACCTGGAACATTTCTCTGCTCCCTCGTCCAGCAGAGTGGCGCATTCTGCTTCCGGCAGCCGAGCTGAACGGATCGCAGGGTCATGGGCTCCAGCGGAGCGGCGATAGCGGCCTTTGACGGCCGCGGAAACAGGATCGATGACTGCGGTGATAAGGATTACCAGATTATTTTGCCGACACTGCCAACAGGACGTGTTGTTTTCAACACCGTTTTTCTTCACGGCGACGTGCGAGCGAGGCCGTTCCGGGTCGAGGACTTCCGTGACGCCCTGGCCGAGACCGGTACGCTCCCCGACGTGGTCGCGTTGGGGGCGTACCAAATAAACCACGTGTGGGCGGTTACCCTGCGGAACACGGAGGCAGCAAAGAAGTTGCTCGCCTTCAACGAGCTGCAAGTTAAGAGACGCCGCTGTCTCATTATCGACCCGGAAGACCAGCAGCTAAAGCTGCGGCTACACTGGATGCTTCACGGTGTGGCCGACGACGACATCAGGACGACATTCGCGGCGTTTGGCAAAGTGACCGACGTTACGCGTGAGCGGTGGCGGATACAAGGCGTCAATGACAAGAGCTCAACGACAAGAACTGTCCTACTGAAGTTGAGCCTGGCTTGAAAGTGGAAGACCTGCCACACCAGGTACGTGTTGCCGGAGAGTTGGCTCTTGTCGTGGTGCCTGGGCGTCCAATGCAGTGCTTGCGCTGCCATGGTACAGGCCACGTGCGGCGTGAATGCAAGGTTCCCCGCTGTACGAAATGCCGGCGGTACGCCCACGCGGATAACGAGTGTGTCCGCACTTACGCGGTGGCTACGGGCGGGGCATCGAAAGACTACTCTGCGGAGCTCCTGATGGATGTAGTCGAGGCCGAAGAATCTGCGAAAGGCATAGAGGAACCCGAAAAGCAAGCAGGATCGACGGGATCTCCGGGACCCTCCAGCAGCGACGCCGGACGGAAACCTGAAGGGGCGGTACCTTCTAGAAAGGAGACGTAGGCGTCGAGTGATAAAGTAAGCGTGCCAGCGCTCCAAGAAACCGAGCCAGCGACTCTGACCGAGGAGAACCTTCACCAGAGCGGCTCCCGCACGACCAGCGTCCCTGCCCCAGCGAAGCGGCCACACGCCTAGACCGGAACCGAAGGAGACAAGGCGGAAGCCCCCAGCGTCGAGGAGCCGCCGGCAAAAACGACCCAAGGACGGCGGTCCTCCATCTGGCCGCGACCAAATGTGTCAACGGAGAGGAGAGCCCTCGACAAACCGCCCCCGCAGCCAGGCCTGGCACCAGCACCGGATGGCTCCGGTGTCAATGATGTCGTCTATCCAAGCGCTAGGCGCGAAGGGTAAGCACCGTGTTCCCGGCCTCTTTCTTCTGCATGAAAATCGCTCATGCGTTCCCCATAAAAGTCGGTACACTTAATGTCGGGGGACTGTCAAGCAAGAAGAAGCAGAGCCAGGTGTACCGCCTTTTAACGGAGCATGACATTGACGTCCTGGCAGTGCAGGAAACGAAAATTGACGGGGAAGAAGAGACCGGGAGCATGGTGCGACGTTTCACGTCTAGGTTTTTTGCTGTAGCAGTCCACGCTGTAGGCACGTCTGCGGGTTGTCTCATTTTTGTAAAGAATGTACCGGGACTTGAGGTTCAGGCATATACGGCGTGTCCATCGGGTCGATTTGTTTTGATTTACTTCCTGTACAACAAAACATATTGGCGCATCATTTGTGTGTACGCCCCAAATGCGGTGGATGAGAGGACAGCCTTTTTTCAAAACGTTCAAAGGTACTTCAGTTGTGAGAAATCCCTGATCGTCATGGGCGACTTCAATTCCGTCCTCGGAGGCTGTGACAAAACCAGTGCACGGGCGTTTAGGGACAGAAGCACTGAGGTACTCTCAGAAATTATAGACACGTGCAACCTCGATGATGTAGCGGAGTGTTTAGAAGGCACCCGTTGTGTGAGGTTCACACATTTTCAGCGGTCAAGCCATGCGCGGCTAGATCGCATTTATGTGACGCAGGACGTTATTACAAAATGCAGTAGCTACAGTGTAGTACCGGTATCATTTTCTGATCATTGTTTAGTGTTGTGTGGGATAGGGATAAAGAAACGAGGAAATCAGTTTTCTTGGGAGATGTCGAAATTAAATAATAAGCTCGTTACAGACGACATCTTTAGCAGGAAAGTAGACGAAGAAATCAGCAAATTAAAGCCGAGCGGGGAACTGAAAGTATGGCAGCAGTGGGAACTGTGCAAACAACAAATAAAGATAGCAGCAATCGAAAGGTCAAGCTGTATACGACAAGAGGAAAGGCGTGTGGAGGAAAATTTCAGATCCTTACTGGCTCAACTTCTCGAAAAAGAAAGCGAACAGCCAGGCAAATGGATGGACGACATTAGAAAAATAAAACACAAAATTGAACTCTTCGAGGAAGAGCGCTATCGCGGTGCACTTGTGCGGGCTAGGGTGCAAGATATAGCTGTTGGGGAGACACCTTCAAAACGAGCTCTAGGAATCGAAAAAACGCATGCTCAGCGAAACCACATTGAAAAGATTGAATGGGGCGGGGCGTTATCTGGGGACAGCGGGCATATCCAGCAGGCATTTCTTGAATATTATCAGGCGCTGTTTGCAAAGCAAGAAGTGGATGTGTACGCATTAAAGGAAAAGATTCTTGGTGCTTTACCGCGATTAGATGACCAACAGAAAGAAAGGCTGGAGCTGTCGATAACTGCGTCAGAGGTCGAGCACGCGATAGAAAATTTGAACCTGGGAAGATCTCCTGGACCTGATGGGTTAAGCGCGGCTTTTTACAAAGCATACAAACACGAAATAGTGCCAGTACTGACAGCAGTGTATAATGAAGCCTACAAAGTAAATGAATTGCCCCCGTCTTATGGTAAATTTTCAATTCATTTTATTTTCCAGAAAGATTCTGGCGGATTCATAGGCAAAAAGCTGTTCCTGACAGCTTGACAAAGGCCTACAAAACCACCAACGAGGCAGTAGGTGATGACCTGATGATGCAGAATATTGAAAAAAAATAAAATATGTTTAACACACAATATATGACTACAAACATGGATAATAGCTGAGTAGAAAAATATACATGAACAAGAACATACATTAACAAGAATTACATTTTAGAGCTGGACACCAGTTTTACAGAAAACAGTATTGACGAAGTATCGATTATAACTTCAAAGGAAATTTAACATATTGTTTTAGAAATACAATTATGTGGCATACAAAAAATGAAAGACATTAAGGCTAAGCAAATAGTAGAATGAACAAACTATCCATCAAATAGTTAACCGGTAATATATCTAGGAAAAGGCAGCACATAATACACACAATCTCGAAACCTACATTATACAATTATAGCTAAAATGAGTACACTTGTGTGCCGCCGCGGTGGCTCAGTGGCTATGGTGCTCGGCTGCTGGCCCGAAAGACGCGGGTTCGATCCCGGCCGCGGCGGCTGAATTTCTTTGGAGGAGAAATTCGAGGCCCGTGTACTGTGCGATGTCAGTGCACGTTAAAGAACCCCAGGTGGACGAAATTTCCGGAGCCCTCCACTACGGCGTCTCTCATAGCCTTAGTCGCTTTGGGACGTTAAACCCTAATAAACCAAACCAACCAGTACACTTGTGCACATCTGGTATAATTTGTAAAGAAAGGTACAGCTATGTGGACAAGAAATGGTCAAGTAACTGTTTTAGTGTAGGCTTTAGTTATGTGTTTGTATCTATTTAGGATGACTGGAAGATTATGCTGAAGTGTTTGCATTTTATAATTTGGGCGGAAACGAGGTATGAACCATAGATCAGTGTTCCGTGTATGAGTGTTTTTATTAAGTTCTAAAGAGGCTAATGACTTAAAGAAATGCCTGAAAGAATCCATTGCTAAATAAAATGATCGCAGGACTCGAAACTCGTAAGCACGTTTGATGCTAATTATATTGTAGGACTGAAAATATTCTGCTGTTGACGACAGGAAGTCTATATTGGCGATGTTACGAATATTTTTTTTCTGGAGAACGTATATCCTCTGGACATTTCTTTGTGATGTAGTCAACCAAACTAAATTGCAATAGTTAGTGTAGGAGGCAAACAAGGCATTGTAGACTTGTAGTTTTATTTTTGTTGGTAGAAAAGAACGGCAACGTGATAATGCCCCTGGAACTGTTGAAAGCTTTTTGCAGAGGTTATCTATGTGAGAGTCCCACATAAGATGAGAACTAAATGTTATGCCAAGTATCTTGATTTCTTCAACAATCTCAATAATTTGGCCTTCGCAGCGGATATCTTGTTCAATTTTAACTAACTTATTTCTGGCGCGAAAAATAACTGCTTTGGTTTTTGAGGGGTTGATTTTCAGCCTATTTGATCGTGACCAAAAGATTAATTTTTCAAGAATGTTATTACCCTTTGATATAAGAGTATTAACATCACTGCCTGATAGCAAAATACTGCTGTCATCTGCGTACACGATAAATTTAGCCCCCCCGTCAATATGGGCTATATCGTTTATATAGATGATGAAAAGTAATGGGCCCAAAATGCTACCTTGTGGTACACCAGTTAATATCGGTAGAGGTGAAGATTTATGATTGCCAAGGTGAACACACTGAGTCCTATTTTTTAAGTATGACCGAAGTAATTCAAGAGATTTGCCACGAATGCCATAATGTGTGAGCTTAAATATTAAAATGTTGTGATCAAGAGAATCGAAAGCCTTACTGTAGTCAATAAAGAGACCAAGTGTAAAGAGTTTTTGATCAATATTTTGCAACACAAATTCTTTAAGTGATAGAAGTGCAGATTCGGTTGATCGTCCCCTTCGAAATCCAAACTGGTTATCTGAGATCAAGTTACGCGTGTCCAAAAACTTGGTTAATCGTACAGATATTATTTTCTCAAAACCCTTTGAAAAAACAGGTATTACAGATATTGGTCTGTAGTTTCTGGCATCATTTTTATCCCCGCTTTTATATATGATGGATACCCTAGACCTCTTAAGGCGGCGGTACCACGCTAGCGGCGGTCAGCAGCCGTTTTTCGTCATGTTTGTGTGAGCGGTGTGGCTCATCCGTTTGCGCTAGAGAAATGATATTGAGCGCATTGTAAAGATAATTGTATCTTCTTTGCGATGGTATGTGTCGCTAAAAGCTATTCACGTTAGTATGATAGCAGTGAGCAAAAGAGCGTGGGGCATAAAACGATATTTTTGCTCGACTTGCCTGCGTTGCACAGGATTTTTACGAAAACTACTGCTCCGAAAAGAAAACTGCTTCTGCAGCTTTTAGATGAAGTGTGACTCGAGAACCTTGCGTCAAGTTATTGAGTTATATTGGGTAGTTATTTAGAACTGGTGCCATAAATAAGTGTGAAATTTAAAAGAATGACGCATTAATAACTCCTAGTGCAATTCATAAATCACAAACATATTTATCAGGATTGTAGATAGTACCCATGTTGTTAATTCTTGACAATTTCATTGAGCTACATGCCATAATTTTTTAGTTTTCATTGTTCAAAGTTGGTCATAACCTAGAAACTGCGCTTTTTTGAACAGAGTTTTAGAAGCAAGTAAACGTCGTATAGGGAGCAAATTCGGCACACGAAATATTTAGGAAATATTAGAAATCCTCTCGCGGCGGCATTTCGCTATGACAAACAGAACGGTAGTACTGCGCCATTCAATTGCGCCATTTTTTGTGCTCCGTAACCTCCGCAAAATACACCCAGCGCGAAAGATCGCTGCTATATTCCAAGCTTTTTTGACAGGAACTGAAGTCGCTGGTCTTAATACTACCAGTGATGTAAATTTTGGTATGATAAACGACTCATGTTAGCTCGCACTCGCCCCCTTTCTTGGTCGACGGGGCTGCTGCATTTGAATCTCGCGGGCGTTTTGACTCAACAATGGAGTTCCGCCGGTCAACGACAGTGGCGCTGTCAAACATTTTGAAGCAAGACGTACGAGACAGTAACTATTGGGGTTTACTGAAACGTGTGCGCAGCGCCTCCCCTGTGTGTGTGACGCCCGCAACTCTCGCTCCGGTACGGACGACTGACTTCGCTGAAGCCTGTCCTGCCTTTCGGTCGTTTCTTCGGCTGCTCAGCAGGCTGTCATCGGCGTATCGTGCTGTTTTGCTTGTTGGTGTTTTTTTTACTGTGCTTTTGTATTTATGTGCAGCGCCGTTTTTTATCACGTTATCTTGCCAGTTTTTTTTGTGTGTAAAAGTGTCAAATGGGGAATCGGCGGCGATACCTTCAGCGCAGAAGGTCGACGATGATAAAGCTTCGTAGGCGCATGACTGATGTCAGGGCCGAACGCAGGTGAGCCATTCGGACCGCAATTTTGTTATTAGTATGTGCATTGAAGTCCCAACTGTACCTGTGCCGCGTGCGTGAGCTACCTCGTAGTGTGTGTTATCGAGTGCGGTTTTTCATGAACGCGTGTGCAAGATTACCATTGTCACGGCACTGTGACATTTCGTAAGGCGAGAGCAGAAATCTGCTGCATAATTCTTTGTTCCTTAGCTGGGGTCCTGTAGAAGTGGCTCTAAATTTGAGAGTTGAGGTGCTTGTGTTTAGAAATAAGCGATGAGTTTTAAAAGTCACAGAGGGCATTGAGCGATATTTTATGTATATGACGACTCTCGTCCTGAGCATGCGCACGTCGCGGGTTGGATCCCAGATGTGGCAGATGGAATTTTTTTCTTCACTCCGCTCTGAAGTAAGTCTATAAACTGTTGGCATTTCTAAAAAAATATACTACAGCTTATACAGGGCGATAAAATCACCTGCTGATTCTGCATTGCGCAAAACATTTTGCGTTTGCGTTTTGCATTCCTCCTGAGCTCGTTAGGAGCTCGCAGTGCGTGGAAGCGGCAGTTTACGTTGTGGGGGGATGGACACCTTTCTATGCGAGTGGCATTTGGCAGCTTATGTGTAGATTATGATGAGGGAGGGGCAAAGCGTGATAAAAAATCGTACAAGCGCACTGCGAGCCGTAGCTACTGCAGATACCTTAGTACCGGTGATAAACTAGTTCTTAGCACTTGAAATTTTTTGCTGACGAGGTTCAATTTTCTTCATTCATGCACCTAGCACGCGCATATGATGCTGATTATCTTCTAGTTTCGTGCTAGGAGGCCGGTGCTTTCAAAGAAATATAATTGTGCTCGTGAAATTCACTGCATAACTCTGGCTAGAGAAATGCGCTAGTCAGTGCATGCTTCTGTTTCGTATTCACTGCAAGTAAATTTTTCTTCTCCTACTTCGCTGCAAGAATAAATTGTGAAGTACAATTTAGGGATGTCGAAGAAGCCCAACTTCTCATTTTTTATTGTCTGTAGTGTTGAAAAAGGGGCCAGAAGCAAAACTTGTGATGAAAGTGATGGATGTTCAAGTCCCCCAGATGAAAACTGTGCTCTGTGCACTATCCAGTGTACTTCCTTTGACACAGTGAGAACCATGCCAACCATGTTATCAAGACGTCGGTCTGCCTTGACTGTATGTTGTGTGTGGTTCTAGAAAACAGGAAGTGTTAGCAGTGTAATGAGTGACAGGGAATCGTCAGGCAAAAGTTAATTGCCTTTTGTCCTGTCCCTCACACCAAACTTGTCTGAATAAAGACTTCAATCATTCAAATCAAACCAATCAAATTAGGAACCTGTATCAAAAGCCTGAAGCAAACTTCAAACAGCCCACTCTTGGCAGTCACGGTATAAAGTTATCACCAGGCTGCACTAATGTAGTCTTGTGATCCTGTGCAGGCATGTGAGGTACCTAGGCTGTCGGGCAAAAACATCATTTCCATTCCACAATGCAGGATTACAAAATAAAAATCAAGATTATTAGATATGGTGTACTATAACTGTTCTTGTTGAAACATTTACTGAAGGAAAATAAAAGACAATGAAAAGCATGTAACCTGCTCTTAGTAGTTCATGTTTCACATTATGCATTGTGGTTGTATTACATAATATGCTTTTAGTATTGCCAGTTGTACCGCATTTTAGCGCACAATCATGTCTTCAACATGACTGAAATTATAAAACAATGGAAATGAAAACTGAAATATAGCTATTTCTTGGAGGTTGCGTGCACTAGTATAGCACACAGCAAGGACTTGTGTGAAGCAGCTTCACTGCACATCTTCTGCAGTATTTCTGATAAACGGCCAGACATGCTTATTCTGCAGTCGATGAGACTGCACACTTCTGAGCATGAGCAACCATTTATGGTTTTATTGCTTCATCATGATGCAACCAAATTGCTACCATTGTCTGTTGGATACATCACAATTTCGTATGGAGAGCATTGTCTGCTGTATTTTGAAGCTTTATTTTACAATGATGGACTTATTTACAATGATTCTGTTCTTAAGAGTATATTCATTTCACCACATATTTCAGGCAGGAAGAAACCCTGCCAGAAAGCAGCAGAGGTGCAGAAATGTCCACTCCCCCACATGTGGAACCCAGTATGGGCCTTACAGATGCTGGAGGACCTGACTATTGGAATGGTCTGGGACTCGGCGGTGACGAACCCTTACCAGACCTTTCCTTTGAAAGAGTCACAGATGCAGTGGAGACGCCACAGCCTAAGGCTATTTCGGGGAGGAGGGTGGTGTCACTGACACACTTCATAGCTGCCATACGGCATCTTGACACTCATAGTTGCCCTCAGTCGAAAGAGGGCCACTTTGTATTTCAAAAGGAGCGAAAAATAGGGCTGTGGTCTGAGCTGATCTTTCAATGCAGTGGCTGTAATGAGGTCAGAAAGGTCACCACAGACCCGGTTCCGGAACCGGCATCCCTCGGAAACAGCCTTGAGCTTGGCGTCAATGATGCTGCTGTCTGGGCATTTATGAGTATAGGGTGTGGCCATTCTCACCTGGAGGAGGTGATGTCAGTTATGCAGGTCCCAGCCATGAGCAAAGGAGCATTTATGCGCCGGGAGGACTGTGTTGGAAAGGTAGGACGGTGTACCTACCATTGCAATATTTTTCTTGTATTTCAGAGTATTGGTTTTGGCACCTGCTCTCGTGTATTTGCATGATTTGCAAGCACCAACATATGGGGATTGGCCACGTCAAGGGGCAAAACATGCTTAGTATGGTCATAATGGCGAAGCATGAAGCGCAAAAAAAGACAGGGACATATTATGCTTAGTACTCTGTGCACACTTGGCTAGGTAGCTTTGCGTGTCTTACTAACTGTCCACTTATCTTGCAAAAGGTGCAAATGTAGTTTGTGTGTTTTCTCACTGGCAGTGTTCTTGGAAACTAATACCAGGCAGCAGTGTAGTAATTGTGGCTTTTTTTTTCAAATAGCAACAAAGAAAACTAAGCCTGAACTTGTGGAGAGGATTGGAAAATGTTAAACCCAAGCTTGTGTGCCACGCTAGCAGGAAGCACAACAAGAACACTATTCATTTTTCGGTCTTTTGTGCACTGTTATTTCATGTTTTACCTCATAACTGTGAGTACATAGGTGTCCACAGACATGACTGTGACATCACGGTGTGCATAAAGTTTAAGCACCTATGCAGCGGCATATTGCGAGTGACAAGGCAAAACTGCACACACCGTCATTGTCCACAGGGACAACACACACGAATTGGTCTTTGTGGAAGTCCACCACATGCAAAATGGGTGGTCAGGAAGCTCAGGGCTTGCAGCTATGCATCACGCCCTCCCTTTTCAGCCTCTCTCATTGTCCTTATCTTTTGCACTTCAAAAGCATGAAGAACCAACCAGCATGCGCTCATACCCACGTTTGTGTGTTGTGATTCGTTGTGGGTGGTAATTTCTGTACTCATGTGGAACAACCATTATGTTTTTCAGCATTGGAAGCATGTGCTCATAGAGCATATGCTCAAAGCTGGCCAAGAGGAGCGAAGGTTGGCGGCTGAAGCAGGGGAGTTCTGTGAGGACCAGAGCACTCCACACATCACGGTGGTGGTTGACGGCGGCTGGTCACACAGAAGCCATGGCCACAGGTATTCAGCAAATTCTGGAGTTGCGGTAATCATTGGAGCACGCACGCAGAAGCTGCTTTACCTGGGTGTGAGGAACAAACTGTGCAGTACCTGTGAGTACTACACAAGAGAACAGAAGCAGGTGAAAGAGCATGCGTGCTACAAAAACTGGAGTGCAAGCTCTGGTGCTATGGAGGCTGACATTATTGTGGAAGGGTTCAAAATGAGTACAGAGATGCATGGCCTGGAATACCGTACCTTCATAGGGGATGGTGATTCATCTGTCTACCATCAAATCAGCACGAAGGTAGACTACGGTCGTTTCATAAAGAAGAGCGAGTGTGCCAATCATGCAGTCAAATGTTATACCACTCGCCTCTACGGTGTTGTGAAAGAATGCAAAGGGAGTGCCAGCATCCTAAGTGGCCCTAGAATAAAACGCATCAAAAATGGTGCCCGCAAAGCAATCAGCCACTATGCCCGCACCCTGCGGGAGTTTCAGGGCTCCTCAGAGGAGAGGCAAGAGCTGATAAAGCGCAGCGCACAAGATCTGACTGCTGATCTCTTGAATGGGCCAAGTCATGTATTTGGCTGCCATGAGAAATGCAAAAGGTATTTTTGTGATGGAACGAAGAGTGAAAATTCCTGGGGGTGCATTCCTCAAATGCTGAAAGTCAAGATAATGACTGCAGCAAATATTATTGCTGACAAGGCTGCCCGCCTGGTGACAGGGGATACAAGCAACCTTGCAGAGAACTACATGTCTCTTGCTGCCAAGTTTTCAGGTGGCAAACAGATCAACCGGTGCCAAAAAGGCTCTTATGAGCATCGGTGCCAAGGTGCTGGACTGAGTTTTCAGCTTGGACCTCAGTGGCATGCCATAGCTGGTAAAGCTGCAACTAACAAGAGTCCAGCACCTGTCCTGAAAAAGTATGTAGCAAAAAAAAATGACGAACGAGTGCCGTGGCCGTGGCATGCGGTTGTATTCATTTAATCAACTGTAAAAAGAAAAATGAAAGCAAGCCAAGTTTTGTGCTTTTGTGCCTGAATGAAGTTTGAACTTTTGTTAATTTTCATTAACAACGACGCTTGTTTTTATCTAACTTTTGTATGACGCAGTTCTTTCTAGCGGGAACGAGTTTGTTTGTGCGGTTTGGTCGCACCCGCGATAATCCTGCCATGTTTGTTCTTTGACGGCATCACTCAGTTGAGGTTTGAGGCGAATTGCCGTGCAGCAGGCATTTGTATATAAGTTTAGCTGCGCTGCGAATTGTAAGAGTGCCCGCTGAGGCACGAAGGTACAGCGAAGTAACTCATGGGCGAATGTGGCGTAGTCCCTCGCGTGGGCGCTACGAGATTACTTCGAGATTTAACCTTGTTAGGTTTGTGTTGTGGGTGTGGCACGTAAAGTTTACCCACAGTATTTGTTACACGCTAGTGTCCGCTGACGTAGAGGCGCGAGCGAAGCCTCTCCTGGACATTGTAGCATACGTAGCTCGTGTGAGCGCCTAGAGGCGCTACTTTGTGTGCCCGTATGAAGTTGTGCAGTATGCCACTTCTGCAAGTTTGTTGTGCAAGTTTCGCACATTCATGCTATGTCTGCTGCCATGCAGAACAAAAGGAAGACGACATGGGCAGCTGTAGTAGCTGCGAATAGGAATTAGCTTGGGGCAAAATTGAAAGCCTCTGTCTGACATCTCGGCTGATCCTTCCCTGCCCGGGTAATATCCGTGAATCGTTTCTACCTTTTCGACCGATTCTAGACCAATTCTAATTTTCCCTCTGTTTCTCGAAGTGTCATGCATTATTAAGACAACACTTTGAAGAGGTACAACACCTGAACCGTGCATTGGCTACGCACTTCGTGTTCGTTCAGGAAAATTTTGTTTCTTTAAGATTTTAGAGGGAAGTTTGAGTAATCAGTTTTCTTTGGTTTTGGTCTGGCGGGGCGAGTGGGCTACAGACGGCACTTGCTTTTGTTGTGTGCGGCTTGGCGTTTGTGGTTCCGTTTGGCTCGCCTTCCACAGAAATTCCGAGAGCGGGACATCGACAGCCGATGAAGAGAGGCCTGGAGAAGAGTGGAACGAGAGCCCCTTCTTGCACGTCCTGTCAGCCGAGCTGCGTAGGAGCGGCTCATCTTCCGGACGCATTGTCTGGTGGCGGGGGTGCTGTTGGGCTTGGATGCCCCCCCCCTCTGCCTGTGTGGATTAAGGCAGCTCGCGCTTCCCTCCTGCCTAAGTGGATTAAGGCAGCGACCTTCCAGGACCGTGGGACCACGATGGCAGCGGCGAAAGTCAAAGACCGCCGAAGGCCAAAGATGCGGCGACGATGGCGGCGTTCCGTGGCCGAGTCGACCCTCGGGTCAACGAACAGAGTGGTGGTGTGCTGAGTGAAAGACAGCAGTGTTTAATTACTGAGCCTCTACCCTCTCCCATCAACCGAGCTGCGAGGGAGCGGGACAGCCAGCACCGCCCAGCCGTGGGTGGTACCCCCGGAGTCCACGTCTGCTCATGCTATTGGACGTCATCCTTCGAACTATATTCCCCAGACAGGGATCTGGGGAATCCGTGGGTTATTTAACGGGAAGTTGTTGTGAGACTTGAGTGCACTCCTGTTGACTCCTGAAGAAGTTCCCTCACACTGAGAGTCCCTCTCAGTTGCTCTCTTTTTGTATATAATGTAAATATTCCTGCATAAAACCTCTTCCTTCCTTGTTTTCTCCTCGTAACCCCGTCTCCCGCCTTCCTCGTCCCTTCTCCGGCCCGACCACACTCACCCGATCCTAATAGTACGTGATGCAAGTGTTGCATTGTGCAAGGATGAACGTACAGAGACTGCACCGGATCTTTGCCGTTTTTGTGTGGGCTGCGGACTGGGAACACTGCAGCCGGACCAATTTGTTTAGGCGGGTGAAGGACGGTGGCCTAAGTCTGGGACACTTATTTCTGCGGCAGACTGTAAGCAGATTTTGTTTTCTGCGCGATTTAAGTGATCCGTTTTTGCACACTGTGTGCCAATTAAGGCTCGGAAATGCACTGCCGGACTTTGTTGTCTCAACCGAAAGTTTCTCGGGACGGATTTTTGGTCACTTCAGAGAGGTTATCGCGAGTGTTCGATTCCTGTCTGTTCCATTTTCGTATGAATATTTATCTTCTGTTAACAGGAAGAAGTTGTACAAGGATTTGTGCGATGTAGTTCTTCCACAACCTATGTACAGGGCCTTATACAATGGAGGCCTGGGACGCGATGTACTTAAGCGTGTGAAGGCGATGCAGGTGCCACCAAGTGCAAAAACTTTTTTCTTTAAATTACATACCGGAACACTACCAGTAAAGAAATTTTTGGAAGGGAAGCATTTTTTTCTACCTTGGGAATCCCATCGTTTAATTTGTAAACAGCCAGAAACAATTGACCACGTTTTTTTTCACTGTTGGGAGGGGGTATACTTTTGGGACATCTTACAAAGGACTTTAAAAAAGGAGTTTCCGCTCGACTCTCATGGTATTCGGTACTTGCCTGTAGAGAGTGAGGATGGGACACCATTCGACCTTATTATGCTAATGGGCCTCCATTGTATTTGGCGCTCCAGAATGGCAGGATATCATCGCGATCCTGATGCACGGCCAGCACGGATCTATTTTCGGGAGTGCATGCATAGGTATATTGAAGGTCAAAAACTTGCTCCGGAAGCTCCCGAGTGGCTCGAAAGAGTCGAGCCTTTGGTGACGCTTAAGGAGTTTTAACGTGACGAAGCGACGCACCGCCAGGTGGATAGTGTTGTTAATTATTGCTCACTGTGCTCTGTATGTGTATTTGTGTACTGTGGTTCTTGCCGAAGTCAGGCAATAAAGAAAAAAAAAAGCAGAGTGGCGCAGTGGAAGCGTGCTGGGCCCATAACCCAGAGGTCCGTGGATCGAAACCACGCTCTGCTACTTTTTTTTTCTATTTTACGTGTCCTACTCATTTATCTGGCCACCGAGCTGATTGAAAGTGAAATACCTAGAACTTTTCGCTGTCTCCTCGCCCAGCAGAGTGGCGCAGTGGAAGCGTGCTGGGCCCATAACCCAGAGGTCCGTGGATCGAAACCACGCTCTGCTACTTTTTTTTTTCTATTTTACGTGTCCTACTCATTTATCTGGCCACCAAGCTGATTCAAAGTAAAATACCTAGAACTTTTCACTGCCTCCTCGCCCAGCAGAGTGGCGCAGTGGCATTCTACTTCCGGCCACTGGCGTGTACGGACGCAGGATCATGAGCTCCCACGGAGCGGCGACAGCGGCCATCGATGGCCGCGGAAACAGGTTCAGCGCCGAGGACAAGGAGTATGAGATCTTTTTGCCTACCCTGCCCACCGGACGTGTTGTTCTAAACACAGTTTTTTTGCACGGAGATGTGCGTGTGTGACCCTACAGGGTCGAAGACTTCAGGGACGCCCTCGCCAACACTGGTGCGCTCCCCGACGTCGTGGCGTTGGGGGCGTACCAGGTAAACCACGTGTGGGCGGTAACCTTCAGCAGCCCAGAAGCCGCGAAGAAACTAGCCGCCTTGAAGGAGCTTGAGGTAAAGGGACGCCGGTGCATCGTTTTCGACCCGGAGGATCAGCAGGTAAAGCTGCGACTGCATTGGATGCTGCACGGCGTCGCTGACGACGAAATCCGGACTGCTTTCGCGGCGTTCGGAAACGTGACCGAGGTGACGCGGGAGCGTTAGCGCGTTCAAGGAATGAAAGAGAAGGGATCCACAACGAGAACAGTGCTGCTCAAGTTGAAGCCAGGTATGAAGGTGGACGACCTGCCCCACCAGGTTCGAGTCGCCGGCGAGTTGGCTTTCGTGGTGGTGCCCGGGCGGCCGATGCAGTGCCTGCGTTGCCACGGCGCGGGTCACGTTCGTCGCGACTGCAAGGTTCCCAGGTGCTCCAAGTGCAGGCGCTACGGACACGCGGACGAGGACTGCGTCCATACCTACGCGTCTGCGGCCGGGCTCGGGGGGAAAGGAGACAGCGGGGAGCTGATGGATGTCGCGGAGGCTGAGGACGCAGCGAGGGGTACCGACGAGTTGGGCAACCTCCCTGTGTCGCTGGACACGTCGGCGACTTCAAGCGGCGACGCCCCCCTTGCCAGTGGACCAGGACTCCAGCCACCAACGGGAGACTCGCCTCAGTCAAAGGAGGCGACTTCGGGGGATGCAAAAAGCCTACCAGTGCCCATGGACTTTGTAGCGAAGGAGCCTACCGAGGGTCATCGGCAGAACACCGGTGGCCGTGCGACCACTGTGGCTACGCCTGGGAAGCGTCCCCATGGAGACACCAGCCCCGACGGCGACAAGGAGGCGGCGCCCAGCGTAGAGGAACCACCAGCAAAGACGCCTCAAGCAAGGCGGGCCAGTTTTCGGGCGCGCTTACCTTGCGAGCGAGAAGCGCGCCGGCGACAAGGCGCCTTCCGAGCTGGGCCAGGTGCACGCTCAGGATGACGCCGGCGGTGACGGCGGCGGTGGCGTCTAGCCATGTGCTGGACGCGAGAGGTAAGCACCACGCTTTCGGTAATGGCTCCTGCATCTCCGCTGAAAGTCGCCTCCCTGAATGTTAGAGGTCTGGCAGGAAAGAGAAAGCAAGGCCAGCTCTTCCGGCTTTTAACGGAGCACGGCATAGATGCACTGGCTGTGCAGGAGACGAAAGGAGGCGGCGCCCAGCGTAGAGGAACCACCAGCAATGACGCCTCAAGCAAGGCGGGCCAGTTTTCGGGCGCGCTTACCATGCGAGCGAGAAGCACGCCGGCGACAAGGCGCCTTCCGAGCTGGGCCAGGTGCACGCTCAGGATGACGCCGGCAGTGACGGCGGCGGTGGCGTCTAGCCATGTGCTGGACGCGAGAGGTAAGCACCACGCTTTCGGTAATGGCTCCTGCATCTCCGCTGAAAGCCGCCTCCCTGAATGTTAGAGGTCTGGCAGGAAAGAGAAAGCAAGGCCAGCTCTTCCGGCTTTTAACGGAGCACGGCATAGATGCACTGGCTGTGCAGGAGACGAAAGTAGGCGGCGAAGAAGAGACCGGGAGCATGGTGCAACGTTTCACGTCCTCGTTTTTTGCTGTAGTTAGCCACGCTGTAGGCACATCGGCTGGCTGTGTTCTTTTTCTAAAGAATTTGCCGGGGCTAGAAGTGCAAGCTCATTTCTCTTGTGTGTCGGGCCGGGGTGTCTTACTTGACTTTCGATTGAATAACGTCGAGTGGCGGATTATTTGTCTGTACGCGCCTAATGAAGCAGAAGAAAGGGCGCAGTTTTTTTATAGCATCGAAGAGCGCCTTCGTAGTGACAGACAGCTGATCGTCCTGGGCGATTTTAATTGTGTTCTTAGTGCGCGAGATAAGACAAGCCCTCGACCGTTTAGAGATGCCAGCACACAAGTGTTATCGCGAATGGTTGAGAAATGGAACGTGGAAGATGTGGCAGAGTGTCTTGAGGGAACGCGTGCAGTAAAGCTCACACACTTTCAGGGTTCTAGCCATGCACGGCTGGACCGCATTTATGCATCCGTCGATGTCTTACCTGAATGTCATAGGTACGATGTTGTGCCAGTATCCTTTTCAGACCATTGTTTAGTTAAATGTTGTTTTGGGATGGTAAAGAGAGGGAATTCTTTTTCGTGGGAAATGTGGAAATTCAATAACAAACTCCTGCAGGACGAACAGTATACCAGCATAGTAAAAGATGAAATTGGAAAAATAGGCCCCGGTAAAAATATGCACATATGGCAACAGTGGGAGCTGTGTAAAGAAACTATAAAAATTAAAGCAATAGAGAGGGGTGCCTGTATACGGTTTCAAGAAAAACAGAAAGTGACAGAGTTAAAGAAGCTGCTCCATAGGCTGCTTCAACAGGAATCTCTAGCGCCGGGGAAATGGACTGAAGATGCAAGGAAAACAAAGCAAAAACTAGAATTGATGGAAGAAGAACGGTATCGGGGAGCGTTAGTGAGGGCAAGGGCAGAAGACATAGCTGCAGGGGAGACGCCATCAAAACGAGCGCTAGGGTTGGAAAAAGCAAACGCTGAAAGAAACCACATCGACAAAATAGAATGGGGCGCTGTCTTGTCGGCGGACAACGACCACATAAAAGCAGCTTTCAACGAGCATTACCAAGCGCTCTTCGCTTCCCACGTGGTAGGCACTATCACGTTTAAAGATAAGTTTCTGGCGGCGATGCCGCGTCTCGGTGATGACGTAAAAGAGAGATTAGAAATGGCTATCACTGAAGCCGAAGTGGAGCATGCAATCGCCAGTTTAAACCCCGGTAAATCGCCGGGTCCAGATGGGCTCAGTGCGCGTTTTTACAAAGAATTCAAGCACGAAATTGCCCCTATTTTGAACGTGATCTTAAACGCAGCCTACACAGTAAATGCACTGCCTCCGTCATATGGCTCATCCCACACGGTGCTCATTCCTAAAACGGATCAAATAGATAAATTGCGACTGGTTACAGCCTACAGACCCATAGCACTTACGAACGTTGAATATAAAATTTTGATGAAGGTTTTGGCTCGGAGGTTGCAGACGGTGATCAAGGATATAGTTGGGCCACACCAGACGTGTGGGATAAAAGGGAGGTCAATAATGTCCAATATTCATAAGATGCGAAGTGTGCTTGAGTGTTGTGATGACTAGAATGGTCGGGCGGCCATTCTCCAGGTCGACCTTGAGAAAGCTTTTGACTGCGTCGATCACGAAATTTGGTTTTCTATTTTGGACCATGCGAATGTTGGGTCAGTTATCCGCAAGGGCGTGGCCCTGGCGTACCGAAACTGCACGACGAGATTGATCGTAAATAAGAGTCTGGGGGCCCCCATTAGCGGGCAGCGTTCGGTGCGACAGGGCTGCCCTCTCAGCCCTCTTTTGTTTTGTATATATATTGAGACATTGTGTATTAAAATATTGAACAATGATAACGTAAATGGGTTTAAGTTACAAGCAGCCGAGGTGAAGCTGCTGGCGTACGCGGACGATGTTGCAGTTTGTACGGTTGACCACGAGAGTATAACCGAGGCTGTCAAATGTGTCCGTGAGTTCTCTCAGGTTACCGGAAGCGGGGTGAACTGGGCCAAGTGCCTTGGGTTCTGGCATGTACGGTGGCCATCGAAGCCTGAACACTTTGCAAATGTGACGTGGGCGAAAACCCCAACCAAGTACTTAGGCGTCAAGCTCGATGGTTACCGCCAAAGCGAGCAATATTGGCAAGAGCAGACAAAAGCGCTACGGGAGAAAGCGGAGAAGTGGAAAGGTGCCAACTGATCGATTTTCGCCAGGGCTACTGTATGTAACCTTATTTATATCAGTAAACTTTGGTTTGTTATGCAAGTTTTGCATTGTTCGCGTGTAAACATACAGAAGCTCCACAGGATTTTCGCTGTCTTTGTTTGGGCTGCTGAATGGGAACGCTGCAGCAGAACAAATTTATTCCGTCGGGTAAAAGACGGCGGCTTGGGACTTGGACACCTCTTTTTGCGGCAAGTGGTCAATCGGTTTTTGTTTTTTCGCGACGTTTCTGACCCTTTCTTGCGCACTGTCTGCCAAGTTAGGCTGCGGCGCCTACTGCCGGAGTTTGTTGCCTCCACCGAAGAAGTTACGTGTGGTACTTTCGGCTATTACAGAGAGGTCGTCGCAAGTCTTAGATTTCTTTCAGTGCGTTTTTCTAATGAATATTTGTCCTGTGTAAAACGGAAAAAGCTGTACCACGATTTATGTGACACTGTTTTACCACAACCTTTGTATAGAGTCTTATACAGTGGAGGCCCAGGCTCGGACGTCTTAAAGAGGGTAAAGAAAATGCAGGTGCCGCCAGGAGCTAAGACCTTTTTCTTTAAATTACACACCGGAACGTTGCCAGTAAAGAAATTTTTTGAGGAAAAGGATTTATTTCTACCTTGGGGTTCGCATTGTTTAATCTGTAAGCAGCCGGAAACAGTAGACCATGTTTTTTTACATTGTTGGGAAGGGGTTTATTTTTGGGATGTTTTGCAACGGACTATGAAGAAAGACTTCCCCCTAGATTCGCATGGCATTCGATATTTAAGCATTGATAATGACGACGGGGTTCCATTTGATTTAATTATGCTCCTGGGTCTCCATTGTATATGGCGCTCAAGAATGGCAGGCTATCACTGTGACAGGGAAGCACGCCCTGCCCGAATTTATTTCCGAGAGTGTATGGACTGGTTTGTCGCTATACAAAAAGCGGCTGGGGAACCTCCCGACTGGCTCTCAAGGGTAGAGCCTTTGTTGTCTTTGCGGGAGTTTTAATGTGACGAAGCCAGCCTGACGCTGGCTGAGTATGACTTTCAGTGTGTTCATTGTCTTGTATTATTGCTTTTGTGATTTGTCTGTTCTTTTTCGTGCAGTGTTGTTTTCCAAAGCCAGGAAATAAAGAAAAAAAACAGCAGAGTGGCGCAGCCGATTCACACGACGGACCGTTCGCCCGCGGCCCGCGCACTACGTGTGCATACGTCAGCACTTTGAGAGGCGCGCTGGATGCATGGATGGATGGCGGCCGACAGCGCGCCCCTCAAAGTGCTGACGTATGCACACGTAGTGCGCGGGCCGCGGGCGAACGGTCCGTCGTGTGAATCGGCCTTAACCCAGAGGTCCGTGGATCGAAACCACGCTCTGCTACTTCTTTTTTTTTCTCTCTCTTCCATGGCAGGCTCTCTCGCATGACCACCGTGCTGATTGAAATTGAAATACCTGGAACATTTCTCTGCTCCCACGTCCAGCAGAGTGGCGCAGTCATTCCACTTCCGGCTTCCGTGGGAGACGGTCGTGTGATGGGAAGCTCTGAGCGCGCTTCGTTATCGGTCATGTCTGGCCGAGGTTTCGGTGAGCGACGCCCACCAGTGGGCTATCGCTTAGTTTTGCCTACGCTGCCTTCGGGAGACGCAATGAAGACAGCGGTTTTCTTTCACTGCGATATTGCCGGGCGGCCTTATCGCATACAGGATTTTCGTGAGCCTTCGGAAACTGCCGGTGTTCTACCTTTCGTGGCTGGCATTGGGGCCTTTCAAATGTCGCATGTGTGGATGTTGAAGCTGAAAACTTCGGAAGCGAAGGAACGACTGCTGACAGAAGGAGCACTTGAAGTGAAAAAACGCTATTGTGCGGTCATAGACCCCAACAAACGTGAGTTGGCCTTCAGGGTGCACTGGGTGCCCTTCTACGTGTCGAATGATTCTGTGCAGAAGGCTTTTGAAGAATTTGGAGAGGTGACAGACGTCAACCGCGAGCAGTGGAACAGTCCCGGTTTCGAAGACGTCGAATCGACCACCCGTCTGGTGCGTATGGTTCTGAAGGAGGGGCTCTCTATCGATGATTTGCCCCACATGCTCAAGTTCTACGGAGGACAAGTGTTGGTGGTGGTGCCTGGACGTCCACCAATATGCCTACGGTGCAAAAGGACGGGACATATTCGACGCGACTGCCGCACGCCAAGATGCAGTTTGTGTCATGCCTTCGGACACGAACGGGAAGGGTGCGTTCGCACGTATGCGCGTGTGGCCACGGGTACTGCTCCGCCGCAAGACGACGGCAGCGAGCTGCTCATGGACCAGGAGGAACTGGAGAACGCCGGAGCCCCGCCCCCTCCAGGACTCAGCGACGGCCCTGCTTCCCAGCAGCCGGAGCTGCCCGCTGGCGACGAGAAGTCACAAGGTGACCCCGCTGCAGAAACGACTGGCAAGAAGGCGGATGCTGCTGCGGCGCCAGAAGAGCCAACGAGGGAGAGCACTTCAGGCGACCACGACTCCGAGGCGCCGATGGATGCGACAGTCGCTTCCATTAAGCGACCTCGTGACTACGAAAAGGCACCGGCTACGGAACGAGAACTGCGTCGGCTAGAAAGGCATTGGAGAGGGGAGGGAGCCAAGAAAGGCAAGTTAGCCTTGTCGAGGTCCTCGTCGCTAACTCGCGACGAGAGGCCGAAGCAGTGAGCTTTAGTCACTGTTGTTTGTTTGCTGTGTGCACGCTATGGCTTATTTGAAGAAACCGCTAAAAGTTGGCACTCTGAACGTACGAGGGCTTGCCTCGAAGCGTAAGCAAGTGCAGTTGAACCGACTGTTCGGGGAGTTAGATCTAGATATCGCGGCTGTTCAAGAAACAAAAGTTGAGGATGAGCAGCAAACAGATAACATGGTGCTTGGTTTTCGTTCGCATTTCAATGTTTGTGTGAGCCATGCGGCTGCTTTGTCGGCGGGATGCTGTCTTTTCCTGAGGAAAAACATAGGCATAGTAGAGGAACAAATAACAACTTGTGCAAGGGGGCGGTTTATCGTGTGTGACTTCACATATGAAACATTCGCGTTGAGGGTTGTTGTCCTGTATGCTCCCACGACACAAAAGGAACGGCGCGGTTTTTTTGAAGTTAGCCTCGTTCCTTGAATGCAGTCGAGTTCTCATACTATTGGGAGACTTCAATTGCGTTTTGGACCCTAAAGATCGTTCAAATGTAAAGGACGTAAAAGACCCGAGTGTTGATTTCTTGAAGAGTGTCCTCAACGAGTGCAGCTTGGAGGATGTAATAGGCCTGGCGAAGAGTCAGAATCACGTGCATTTTACGCATTTTCAAGGTAGTAGCCACGCACGACTGGACAGAATATATGTGTCGCCGGAATTTTCACCTTCCTGTGAGCAGTATGAAGTGAAGCAAGTGTAATTTAGTGACCACTGCCTAGTTACGGTAACTTTGGGAGGAAGGAAGCAGCGTAAAGCAAAAATGAACTGGGATATGTGGAAACTAATCTCAAGGCTTATAGAAGACGACATATTTTTAAGAAAAGTTAAGGAAAGCATGGATATGTTTAATAATAGTAAAACAGGACGTATTGAATCTTGGGAATACTTTAAGCAGGAGTTGAAAATGCATGCCATTGAGCGTTCAACCATAAGAAAATATGAGGGAAAAAAAAGAAGGAAAGCATTTGCGTGAGCTTTTGGCGAATTTAGGGCACGAAGAGGAAAAAACGCCGGGCATGTTCATGCATGATATAAAAGGCGTCAAAGTTAGGCTAGAAGTTTAAGGTGCTCAGAAGTACAGAGGAGCAGCGATAAGAGCACGCACGGAAAAATGGCTTACTGGTGAAATGCCTACAAAACGCGCGCTCACAGATGAAAAGCGATACGCGCGGTCAAACGAGATATAAGTTATCGAATACAAAGGACAAATCCTCAGTGAACAAAGTGGAGTTTAGAGTGCATTCGTGGAACAGTACCGTGAGCTGTTTGCACGCAAAGCACCAAGTGAAGAAGGGTTTCGGGAAAACCTTTTGCCACTTATGCCAATATTAGGAAATGAGATAACTGAAGAACTAGAGAGCGAAATAAGTATTAAGGAAATAGAGATAGCAATTGAGGAATTGAATGCCGGAAAGTCGCCGGGACCTGACGGTTTGACTGCTGCCTTTTATAAGAGCATTAAATATGACATTGCTGCTATGCTAAATAACCTTTTCAAAGAGTGTTTTGAGGTCGGTAGGCTGCCACCTTCGTTTAGCAATGCTCATACGGTCTTAATTCCGAAGACAGATGACCCTCCCAAGCTGGTAAAAGTAACAAGCTATAGACCGATCACGTTAACAAACGTTGATTACAAAATCCTGATGAAAGTGTTACCTAAGCGATTGCAATACGTCATAAAGGATATTGTAGGGCCTCACCAAACGTGTGGCATAAAAACAAGAAGCATATTTAAAAATATTCATGTAGCACGCAGCGTGCTCGAGTGCTGCGATGCTTTAAATAAGAAAGTGGCTATGGTTCAAATTGACTTTGAAAAAGCATTTGATCGGGTGTCTCATGAAATACTGTATTGTTTGTTGGAACATATTGGTATTGGTTCGGTTGTTCCCAATGGGGTAAAAATGTCTTATGCATGTTGCTCGACACGACTTATGGTAAACAAAATATTATCTGAAAGAATTGACGTGAGGGCATCTGTTCGACAAGGATGTCCACTGTCTCCTCTACTTTTTGCAATTTATTTGGAGCCTTTTTGTAGAATGATAACTGCGAGCGAGCACATCCGAGGTTTTAGGTTTGGAGCGTGTGAGGTGCGAATACTGGCATATGCAGATGATGTTGCCCTCTTTTGTGAAGATCGCAAAAGTATTGTAAAAGCGTTACAAGTAACCGAAAGGTTTTGCAGGGAAACTGGTAGCGCTGTTAATCTCGATAAATGTCTCGGAGTCTGGCATGGGCAATGGGACTTGGAACCAGAATTGTTCTACGGAGTCCGATGGGCTACAACTCCCGGAGTTTATTTGGGAGTCCCGCTGGACAGATATGGGGAAAATACCAATTACTGGAATGAAAAAGCGGAAGAAATGCGGGACCGGACCAAGGGATGGATGGGCCGTAATCTTTCTATTTTCGCGCGCGCAACTGTATGTAACACCTTTCTTGTGGCAAGGATCATGTATTTACTTCAAGTATTATATTGTGCACGAACCAATATCCAAAGGTTTCATCGGGTTTTTGCGGTCTTCATTTGGGCGTCTAATTGGGAACGAATTCGCAGAGATAATCTCTTCCGGAGAGTAAAGGTCGGGGGACTGTCTCTAATGCATCTCTATGTACGGCAGGTTGTTTTAAGGTTTTGTTTCCTGCGTGACCAAAATGACCCCTTCCTGCGAACATTCATACAAACCATGTTATCCAGTGCACTTCCAGAATTCATTGTCCCTTCGTGCAATGCTCGGCGGTACACAGTGTCTCGCTTCCTGCGAGAGGTTGTCTGGTCGTTCAGGTTTTTGCAAGTGCGGTTCTCGCTAGAGTACTTAGCGAATGTAACGCCGAAGCGCTTATACAAGGATCTTATTGAACAGTTGTTTCCAGCGCCACTGTACAGAACCTTATACTGTGAAGGCCCTGGGAAAGACGTTCTCAGGCGAGTTAAAAAGATGACTGTTGAACTTGGCGTCAAAATATTCTTTTTTAAATTACACACAGGAACGCTACCAGTAAAAACATGGCTAGAGGAAAAGGGCCTTTTTGTACCTTGGGGCTCGAACTGTCTCCTGTGTAGAAAACCGGAGACGGTAGAACACGTGTTCCTGGATTGTTGGGATGCGGTGTTCTACTGGGATGTTTTGCAAAGAACCCTAAAAAAGGACTTGCCATTGACACCGCGCGGAATTCGGTACTTGACCACTGAAAGTGATGTTGCACAGTATGACCAGATTATGTTATTGGGCCTTCACAGCATTTGGAGGAGTAGAATGGCTGTAAGACATTGTGACTTGGATGCACGATCGGTATGTGGTTATTTTGTGGAACATGTGTATAAGTTAAGAGAAGTATTGAAGCAACAAGATTGCGCGGATGATGTATTGAGAATGATGGACCAACTTGTGTTAATGAAAGTCCATTAGACACGGTTGTCTGGAAAGGGGCACGACAACTACGATATTTTATTGATGTATTCATTCACGCAATAAAGAAAAAAAAGCAGAGTGGCGAAGTGGAAGCATGCTGGGCCCATAACGCAGAGGTCCGTGGATCGAAACCACGCTCTGCTACTTTTTTTTTCCTTTCTCTTCCATGGCAGGCTCTCTCGCATGACCACCATGCTGATTGAAATTGAAACACCTGGAACATTTCTCTGCTCCCTCGTCCAGCAGATTGGCGCAGTGGAAGCGTGCTGGGCCCATAACCCAGAGGTTGTTGTTGTTGTTGTTCACCTCATGGGATGGCGCATACCCACAGAGGGGGATCGGCCAAGAAGAGGGGTGCATAGAGAGTTTTTGAGATTTTTAGCTTGTTTGTTTGGATTTGTTTTCATTGGTAAAATAAATAGATAAATTAAGTAATAAATAGAAATAACAGAATGCTGGGGAAAAGAATCTTTATGAGAAAGCAGAAAGACTAAAAAGAAACAGGACAAGCATAACGCACGCAGAAGCTGGACTCAGCAAGATCTCTAGCAGAGGGAGTTGATTAAGAAATAAATGAATGAAAATAATAATAATAATAGTAACGGTGGATAGAAAAAAAAATGTAATGATGTGTAAAAAATAAATAAATAAATAAAGAATAAAATATTAGCAAGGTAACCGTTTAGATTCCAGTAAAAAATTTTGAATGGCGGTAAAAACAGACCTGTGGCTGTAACCGAGAATGGTGGCCCCAAATGACAATATGATCGGGCTGCTCAAACTAAGGCCAAGCTGTTGCAGTGGTTGCTCTAAATATCGACGTCTCATCATGGTGAAGCGTCGACAAAACAACAAAAAATGGTCTATTGATTCTTGTTCACCGCAGAATGCGCAGACGGGAGAAAGCGCCAAACCAGACCTGTGTAAATAAAAATTTAAGGGGGGGATCCGGCAGCGCAGCCTAGTTAGAGAGACTTCAAGCTGTCGCGAATGGCATGATTTCCTGCTCCACGGATACTGAAGATGCAGGAAATCATCAGATCGTAAAATTGATCCTGATGTCATGCCTAACAAAATGCTTCTCCGAAACCTCGCTGCTGTGATGTACGCTGTAGCCGGGAGAATAGGTAGCACGGGGCCATTGAGGGACGCTTTTGCCAGGCTATCAGCCACTTCATTGACTGTCACACTGCTATGACCCGGTACCCATATCATATGTAAAAGGCTCAAATGGGGAGGAAGTAATGATAAGAAGGAGTTGAGGATTGGAGAATCCATAGCTGAGGCAAGGGACAAGCACAAAGAAAAGGAGTCAGTAATGACAGCCACTGCGGAGAAAGAAGGGTCTAGTTTCCGAAGAGCAAGCACCACCGCCAGAAACTCCGCTTGGAAAATTGGGGTGAAATCCGGAAGACGCACAGAAAAAGACCAATCCAGAAGCGGGCAATATATTCCCACTCCTGCCTTTTCATCACATTGGGAGGCGTCAGTAGCAATCATGATGGAAACAGGTAGGCTTTTTAAATGGTCTTCTAATAATCCATTTAAAATGCTTGATGGTAAATGCTTTGCATTCTTCGGGAAAATGTCATCATAGACAATTTTCACGGAAGGCCCACTCTTCTGTGTCGGAAGTATGTCAGACAGGAGTACATTTAACGGGTGAAGTAAAGATTGTACCAGTACTACCTGCGGTGTATGAAATCGAGGCCAGTGGATTCCAAAAAAGAAGGTCGGCTGGCAACAAAACACAGACGAGGAACGGTGGAAACTTGAGTCATATATCGTGAGGTACGTCTGAACAGTGAGAAATTTAAATCTAGATACTAAAGGTGGAATTCGAGCTTCAAGGTAAAGCACGTCGTTAGCCACAAATTTAGGGAGGCCAAGGCACAACCGTAGAGCTTCCCGCTCTAAAAGAACAAGCGGGCGAATTTTGTAAGCAGCTGAACCAGAAAACAGCACTGATCCAAATTCTAACATTGGTCGGACGTACATAACATAAACCATTAAAAGTGCATCTCTCCGCATTCCAGACCGGGGATTGCTTAATCTACGCAACATGCCCACAGCACGAGTGCCTTTCGCTGCAACATGGTCAATGTGAGAGCGCCATGTGAGCTTGTCGTCATAAATGACACCAAGATATTTTAAAGACTGAACTTGGGAAATAATTTGTTGCTTGTAAGTTAGAGAAAGAGCAACAGGATCTTGGAGTCGGAAAACAAGGGTAGCGCATTTGCTAACATTTAAAGTGAGTCGTAGGCCACCCAACCAACTCTCAAGCAAGTTTAGGTACGATTGCAGACGCACGTAAAGAGATTGAATGTCAGGAGCAGCTGAGAAAAAAGCAATGTCGTCCGCATAGACGTACGTGCGAATTTCGTGATGACTGGGAATTGAGCTCAGTAGAATGTTGAACAGTATGGGCGAAAGGATTGCCCCCTGAGGAACACCTCTAGTTTGTTTATACCATCCAGAGTTGACACCATGGAGTGTACAATAAAACTGCCTCTTATCTAGGAACGCCGAGATCCAAGCAATTATGTAGTGTGGAAACTGCAGAGTCTGCAGTCTTTGCAATAATATGGTGTGTTCCACACTGTCGTAAGCTTTGGCTACATCTAATGTAACCAAAGCAGCATGCATTTTTTGACGCCGCGCAAGGAGGATTCGACTTTCGAGGTCAACATGGGCATTCCATATTGAACATTTTCGACGGAAACCGATTTGACAGTGACTGAGGATATTTTCACTATCCACAAACTCCGAAATACGTAGGAGCAAGACCCTTTCAATTAATTTAACCACATTGGATGTCAATGAAATAGGTCTAATATTTTCCAGAGAATAGCCGCCGCCATTATTTTTAGGTAAAGGAATCACTTTGGCGAGTTTCCATTCAGGAGGAATCCAAGCATGATTGATGGAATCATTTACTAGCTGTAATAAAGAGTTAGGATACTCCTCAAAGAGGATCTTTATCATTTTTGAAGTTACCCTATCAGGTCCAGGAGCAGCTGATGGTAACCTCAGCACTATAGGCGAAAGTTCTGAGAGGGTAACCTGAGGAACAAGCTTAATCTGATCCACTGACGCTACACACACGGATTGCAAAGGTAGTGCAGACGAGAAACGCTTCTCTAATCCTTTGGCAATGGTTTCAATGGTGTCTGTTGCTTCTTGCGGAGTCAAGACACATGAGGGAAAATTACCTGAGGCCGGTACCTTTTTCCGCGAGTGTAAAAATCTGAAAAGTGCACGTCGGTTTCCTGATTTCGTCAGGAAATCGAAACGCTCAGATTCATAATTTTCTTTAGCTCGCGAAATCGTGCGTTTAAAAGTGGCTGCAATAAACTTATAATCATGCCAATTTTTCGGGCACTGATTGTGGAGGAGCTTCTTCCATGCAGCCTTTCTGCGTCTGTAGTCCCGCGTACAATCTGCATTCCACCACCTTGTTGAATTGGTCCCTTTTGATGTACGCACCAGGAATTCGGACTTTTTGCGGCATTCCTCAATAGCCAAGCAAATGTCTTTTGAATTATGATCGTCTTCAGAACTTAACGCTGACGCAAGAGAAGAGCGCAAAGTAACCTGGAACTGGTTATAATTAATATATGATCTCAACTGTGAAGACGCTGGAGTTAAGCGGCAGTTAACCTCAAAAATAATAGGTATGTGATCACTAGATGTACCACAACCAACTGTCGACCAATTCAGAACAGGAACACAAGGGCTGGAGAAAGTTAAATCTAATACAGATACGGTTTGAGCCCGAAGAAAGGTCACCAAACCTGAATTCATGCACATAAGGTTGTTATCTGTAACCCAATCCCAAAGGCGTTTGCCACAGGGATCTGTCTTATATCCCCACGATACATGGTGCGAATTGAAGTCGCCTGCCAACAGAACTGACTTCTGGCAATTGACTAGTAGAAGATCTAGAGGCTTTGAATCCTGCACACCATTAGGAAAATAAGCATTAACTAATGTGAAGGGATAACACCCAGGAATTACAAAGTCTAAAGCCATCATCTCACAGTCTTGAGAAGAGAACTGGAAAACAATTTTGGCCCTGTGACAAAATTTTGAAGAAACCAGAATGAGCAACCCCCCTCCTCTTGACTGGCGATCTTGGCGAAATGAGGAATAATTTTGTAAATGGAAATGTTTTTCAGGTGAAAGCCAGGTTTCTTGCAAAATGATTATGTCTGGATTAAGTTGTGATGAAAGGTAAAGTAAATCTGTTGAAGCTGAAATGAGTGATCGACAGTTCCACTGGAGTATTCGTAACACCCCTATGGTGGCGCAATCTGAGCAGCAGCAACTGCCTGCCGCAAAATATTTTCCTTTGGCTTAGAGCCCAGCTGTTGTTTCTTTGATTTCGGATTTTGAGGAGAAGACGGGTTAGACATATGGGAGCCACTGCGTTTGAGGACTCGCGTATCTGTATCCATAATCTCTGAATCATGAGTGACTGGGACATCATTCGAAACGCCGGAGCTAATAATAGGAGCATCAGGACTAACTGGTTCCTGGGGTGGCGATATGACCGGTAATGAAGGTTGAGAAAGCAACGATGGCAAACGTGTCATCTGTGAAGATATTGCAGATTGCATTGTCTGAGTAATCTGCGTAGCGAGAGCGTTTGAGATGCTCTCTGTGACAGTTGATACAATCTTTTCAATCATTTTCGTCATTGAGGCTTCTACAGCAGTCACTATGGCCTGCGAGACAGATGCATCGAGGGCGACACCTGAGCGGGCTGCCACACCCGCATAGCCGTGCGCTCTTTCTTTAATTTCAGTTATGGCTTCACGCCGCGAACAGCGTTTGCGGTCAATTAACTCAACAATTTGAGATTCCTGAGCCCGAGAAGGGCAATCCAGGGAATTTGCAGCGTGATCACCCCCGCAAAGGCAACACTTAACCTCCTGTTCGGTGCATGCAGTCGATGCATGGTCATTGCCGCAATTGCAACATCGCAAGGTGGACTTGCAACCACCAGCACTATGTCCATATCGCCAGCAGTTGTTACATTGCAGTGGCTTTGATGGAAGGGGATCGACCCGGAAGATCAGTGGCCATGCTTTAATTTCTGACGGGCAGGAAGTACCAGCAAAAGTGGCAATGACTGATTCGGTTGGTACACGCACATTATTCACCTCCCGGCTACATCTGTACACAGCAACAACGCCTGCCGCTGAGAGAAGGTCGAGGGTCTCCACTGGAGACATACAGGAGTCGACGCCACGGACTAGACCTTTTGTGCAGGCGAGATGGGAAGGAATAAAGCTGTTAACCGGAATAGATCCAAAGGATGCGCAGTTTAGAAGATCCTTTACGCAGGATAGGTCTTGGGAACGGCACAGTATCCCGCCGCGTCCAAACTGCCTCACCTCAGAAATTTCCTCATAGAGGGACGTGGCTGCCTGAAGAGCAGCTCGAACAGTCCCTGGGTTGGACATTTTGATGGCACCACCATCCTTCGGCACCAGCGCCACAGGAATGCTGCGGACGCCTGTGCGTTGAAAAGCCTCCAGAGGCATCTCATTAGGCGATAGGGAAGCCGACCAGGGGGAGCTCCCCCGGCCGGCAGACTGCGTAGACATCAACTCAGTTAAGCGAACTGCGTGCGTTATCTACACAAGACAAAATGCGCAAAGGCGCAGGGGGAAAAACAAAAACAGGACAAGCCACCCAATACTTAGCCGATCCGCCTGGGCAGCCGCGAGTCCGTGGATCGAAACCACGCTCTGCTACTTCTTTTTTTTCTCTCTCTTCCATGGCAGGCTCTCTCGCATGACCACCATGCTGATTGAAATTGAAGTACCTGGAACATTTCTCTGCTCCCTCGTCTAGCAGAGTGGCGCAGTGGAAGCGTGCTGGGCCCATAACCCAGAAGTCCGTGGATCGAAACCACGCTCTGCTACTTCTTTTTTTTCTCTCTCTTCCATGGCAGGCTCTCCCGCATGGCCACCATGCTGATTGCAATTGAAATGCCTGGAACTTTTCTCTGATCCCTCGTCCAGCAGAGTGGCCTGCATAAAGCCTAGTAAACGGAGTGGCGCATGTCCGTTACCTCCAGCAACATTCGGCTAAAGTGAATTCTGGGCGAAACAACAGGTTCAACGTTGCGATCTTGCATGCGTGTTTTCCAAAGACTATGAAGTCCAATCAGAAGAATCATATCATAAGGATTCGAGTCAGGTTGGGAAACAACAAGGTAGCGCACACTGTAGGAATTTAGGAGAAAATCTTTCTGTAGCGTCCTTTGCAACACATCCCAAAACAAAATCGCGTCTTTGCAGTCTATAAAACAATGTTCAATTGTTTCAGGCACATTGCACGGACATTTACAAAAAATCGGACTTTGTACCGGATTGGTTTCCTCTCCTGATGCGCTGTATATCTTTACCGGCCTTTTAGTTATAATATGTTACTATTATGTTTCTGCCACCTAGCGCCTACCTAGGTGCTCTGTAAACAGTTGTTTTTGTGTGTGTATATGCACACACACATATGTATATATATGCTTTGTATACAAAACCATGTAAATAAATACCATGAAAGAAAAAAAAAAAAAAAATCCAGCAGAGTGGCGCAGTGGAAGCGTGCTGGGCCCATAACCCAGAGGTCCGTGGATCGAAACCACGCTCTGCTACTTCTTTTTTTTCTCTCTCTTCCATGGCAGGCTCTCTTGCATGACCACCATGCTGATTGAAATTGAAGTACCTGGAACATTTCTCTGCTCCCTCGTCCAGCAGAGTGGCGCAGTGGAAGCGTGCTGGGCCCATAACCCAGAGGTCCGTGGATCGAAACCACGCTCTGCTACTTCTTTTTTTTCTCTCTCTTCCATGGCAGGCTCTCTCGCATGACCACCATGCTGATTGAAATTGAAGTACCTGGAACATTTCTCTGCTCCCTCGTCCAGCAGAGTGGCGCAGTCATTCTACTTCCGGCCACCGAGCGTGACGGACGCAGGATCATGAGCTCCAGCGGAGCGGCGATAGCGGCCCTTTCCAGCCGCGGAAACAGGCTCGAGGACAACGAAGATAGCGAGTACCAGATTATTCTGCCAACGTTGCCCACCGGACGCGTTGTTTTTAACACGCTTTTTTTGCACGGCGATGTGCGGGTTAGGCCATACAGGGTCGAGGATTTCCGTGACGCCCTTGCCAACGTTGGTGCGCTCCCCGACGTTTTGGCGTTGGGGGCGTATCAGATCAACCATGTGTGGGCTGTCACGTTAACCAGCACAGAAGCAACAAAGAAGCTGGCGGCGTTCAAGGAACTGGAAGTGAAAGGTCGCCGCTGCCTCATCATCGATCCCGAAGACCAACAAGTGAAGCTGCGTCTCCACTGGATGTTGCACGGCGTGGCAGATGAGGACATCCGGACGGCGTTTGCTGCTTTTGGAAACGTGACCGAAGTGACCCGGGAGAGGTGGCGAGTTCAAGGCGTCAAGGAGAAGGGGTCCACCACGAGGACGGTGCTCCTGAAATTGAAGCCTGGCATTAAGGTTGATGATTTACCGCACCAGCTGCGAGTCGCCGGGGAATTAGCCCTTGTCGTGGTGCCTGGGCGGGCGATGCAGTGCTTACGCTGTCGAGGCACGGGACACGTCCGCCGCGAATGTAAGGTGCCCCGATGTTCAAAATGTAGGCGCTACGGACATCAGGAGGCTCACTGTGTGCTCACGTACGCTTCGGCCGCGGGACCTGGAACGAGGGAGCGGTCGGCGGAGCTCACTATGGACGTAGTCGAGGCAGAGGAGGCGGCAAAGGGGACCGGAGAAGTGCGTACGCAGGCACGGGAGACAGACTCGTCGGGGGACTCGGCACGAGATATCAGTGGTGCCAGCGATGCAGGGAGGAGTGACGCTACACCTGACCTCCCGAGGTCAGAGGACGAGACGTCACCTCACCCGGCAGACGACATGGAGCAAGATAACGGTGAGGAGCACCCGGACACCAGCGGTACCCGTTCGCCAAGCGTCACAGCCCCAGCCAAGCGACCCCACACACAGACCGATCTCGAAGGTGACAAGGCAGCAGCCCCCGGTGTCGACGAGCCGCCAGCAAAAACAGTCCAATCCCGGAGGTCCGCACTACGTCCGCGGCCAAACCTTTCTTCGGAGAGGCGTGCAGCGGACAAAGCGCCCCCGCTGCCAGTTCAGCCGCTCGCACCAGACGGAGGCGGTTCCAACGACGGCGTCTAGCCGCGCGCTAGACGAGGAAGGTAAGCACCATGCTCTCGGTCTTTTCACCCTTTATGGAAATGGCGCCTGAAACCCCTTTGAGAGTAGCCACGTTAAATGTCAGGGGATTGGCAGCAAAAAAGAAGCAGAGCCAAGTACACCGCCTGCTAAGTGACCATGATATCGACGTGCTTGCCGTACAAGAAACAAAGGTTGATGGGGAGGAAGAGACCGGGAGCATGGTGCAACGTTTCACGGCTAGATTTTACGCCATTGTGAGCCACGCGGTAGGGACATCGGCTGGGTGTGTATTGCTTGTCAAAAAGCTGCCTGGACTGATTGTACAGGCTCACTACTCATGTCTGTCAGGACGGTGTGTTGTAGCTGATTTTGCATATTCCAATGCTGAGTGGCGCATTATTTGTGTGTATGCCCCGAACATTGTTGAGGAAAGAGCAGTGTTTTTCGAGAATGTTATGCAGCAGTTAAGTACGGAGAGGCAGGTAGTAATGCTGGGCGATTACAACTGTGTACTGAATGCTCGGGACAAAACCAGCACACGCGGCTTCAGAGACAAGAGCACTGATGTGTTGTGCCAGTTAACAAGCGAGTGGAATATGGAAGATGTGGCCGAGTACCTGGGGGGAGCGCGTGCCGTACAGTACACGCATTTCCAAGGTGCGAGCCACGCACGCCTTGACAGAATTTACGTGTCGCTGGATTTGATTCCCGTATGCAATGAATACCAAGTTGTGCCCATGACATTCACGGATCACTGTTTAGTGAAATGCGTATTCGGCACCAAAAAACGAAGGAATGCATTTAGCTGGGAGTTATGGAAATTTAACAACAAATTGCTCATTGATGAGACCCTTAGACGGGTTGTACTAAATGAACTCATTAAAGTAAAGCCGGGCACATTGTACGAAATCTGGAAGCAATGGGAGATGTGCAAAGAACAGATTAAAATAAAAGCCATTGATAGGTCCAGTTGCCTGCGGTACCAGGAGAAAATTAAAGAAACCCAGCTAAAGGCTTTGCTGGAAAAACTACATGAGCAAGAATGTAACGCACCCGGCACATGGATAGAAGATATTAGGAAAATAAAAGAACAGCTTGCGTTGATGGAAGAAGACAGATACCAAGGAGCGTTAGTGCGGGCAAGGGCGGAAAGTTGGGACATGGGCGAGACGCCCTCGAAAAGAGCACTGGCTTTGGAAAAGGCGCATGCGGAAAAAAATCATATTGATAAGATTGAATGGGGCGGCATGCTATCGTCAGATGACGAACATATCAGACAAGGCTTCTTCCAGTATTATCAGCAGCTTTTTAACAAACAGAAGGTCGACATAAACGCGTTCAAAGAAAAGTTTCTTATCGCTATGCCACGACTTGACGAGGACACGAAGGAAAGATTAGAGATGCCAATCACAGAACTCGAGGTCGAAAAAGCAATCGATAGTTTAAATATGGGAAAGTCGCCTGGGCCAGACGGCCTAAGTGCAGCCTGCTATAAGGGGTTTAAGAACGAAATAGCGCCAATATTGACTGCGTTGTTCAAAGAAGCCTACGAAATAAACAGATTGCCGCTGTCATACGGGTTATCTCACACTATTCTAATTCCAAAGACAAATAACGAGGAAAAGCTCCAGCAGGTCACAGCTTACAGGCCAATTTCCTTGACTAATGTCGATTATAAAATATTAATGAAAGTGCTAGCAAGGAGACTGCAGTCAGTAATTCAGGATATTGTTGGCCCTCACCAAACGTGCGGGATAAAGGGGAGATCAATTATGACTAACATTCACACGGCAAGATCGGTTCTGGAGTGTTGTGATCTGACCAATGACTGTGTGGCCATCCTCCAACTAGACCTCGAAAAGGCATTTGACTGTGTAGCCCACGAAATTTTGCTCTGTATTCTGGACCACGCGAATGTAGGTTCAGTAATTCGAGAGGGCGTGGCCATGGCGTACCGCGGCTGCACTACGAGATTAATTATAAACAAGAGTCTGGGGGCCCCCATTCGGGTGCAACGTTCGGTACGCCAGGGCTGCCCCCTCAGTCCACTTTTGTTTGCCATTTATATAGAGACACTATGTTTGAACATTATTAAGAACGAGGCTGTTCAAGGTTTTAGGTTGCAGGCAGCTGAAGTCAAGTTGCTTGCGTACGCGGATGACCTAGCGGTGTTTGCTGTGAATCAGCAGAGCATACGGAGGGCTGTTGTGTCTGTTGACAGTTTCAGGAAGGCAACCGGAAGTAAAGTGAACTGGGCAAAGTGCCAGGGACTTTGGCATGGGGGTTGGCCATCAACCCCAGATCGTTTTGCGAATGTGACTTGGGTAACTATCCCCCCAAAATACCTAGGAGTGCCACTAAATTGCTACCGGGACAGTGATGCATATTGGAAAGAACAAGCGCACGAACTACGGGAAAAATCAGATAGATGGAAGGGGGCACATTTATCAATCTTTGCGAGAGCGACGGTGTGTAACTTGTTCTTTTTAAGCAAACTGTGGTACGTCATGCAAGTGTTGCACTGTTCCCGGGCAAATGTACAGAAGATACATCGCATTTTAGCTGTTTTTGTTTGGTCCTCGACCTGGGAACGGTGTCGACGGACGAATTTGTTTAGACGTGTGAAAGATGGTGGCCTTGGGCTAGGACATCTGTTTCTGCGCCAGCTTGTAAACAGGTTTTTCTTTTTCCGAGATGTGCGTGACCCTTTTTTGAGAACTATGTGTCAACTAAGGTTGACCCGTGTTTTGCCTGATTTTGTTGTGGGAACAAATTATTTTTCCGGAAGAACTTTAGGTTACTTCAGAGAAGTTGCTGATAGCGTTAAATTTCTGGTTGTGCGTTTTTCGAGAGAATATTTAAGTGACGTGAAGCGGAGAAAGCTATACGCAGATCTGTGTGATGTTGTTTTTCCAGTGCCAATGTACAGAGCTTTGTACGATGGAGGCCACGGAGGGGATGTTCTGAAAAGAGTAAAAAGAATGCAAGTACAGCCAGGAACCAAAACTTTCTTCTTCAAGTTACATACGGAAACACTCTCAGTTAAAAGGTTTTTAGAGGGAAGGGGTTTATTCCTACCGTGGGGTTCGCACTGCCTAATCTGCAAGTGTCCCGAAACAATAGACCATGTGTTTCTTCACTGTTGGGAGGGGGTGTTTTTTTGGGATGTTTTGCAACGAACAATTAAAAAAGAGCTGCCGCTTCATCCCTACGGTATCAGATATTTGGCAATTGAAAACCAGGACGGGTTTCCGTTTGATCAGGTAATGCTCTGGGGCCTCCATAGTATATGGCGCTCCAGAATGGCGGGGTATTACTGCGATTCTGACGCGAGACCAGCCCGCATGTATTTTCGGGAAAATGTACGTAGATTTGTGGAAGTAATGAAACTACAAGCATGTGTACCCGATTGGCTACCCAGGATGGAAAATTTGGCTCTGTTGAGAGAATTTTAAACTTGACAAGGCCTGCCAGGAAGATCTGGCAGGTTGCTAGTTTTCAGTTTGGTGTATGTAGATGTTGTGTTGTTTTCTTGAAGGCAATAAAGAAAAAAAAGCAGAGTGGCGCAGTGGAAGCGTGCTGGGCCCATAACCCAGAGGTCCGTGGATCGAAACCACGCTCTGCTACTTCTTTTTTTTCTCTCTCTTCCATGGCAGGCTCTCTCGCATGACCACCATGCTGATTGCAATTGAAATGCCTGGAACATTTCTCTGCTCCCTCGTCCAGCAGAGTGGCGCAGTGGAAGCGTGCTGGGCCCATAACCCAGAGGTCCGTGGATCGAAACCACGCTCTGCTACTTCTTTTTTTTCTCTCTCTTCCATGGCAGGCTCTCTCGCATGACCACCATGCTGATTGAAATTGAAGTACCTGGAACATTTCTCTGCTCCCTCGTCCAGCAGAGTGGCGCAGTGGAAGCGTGCTGGGCATTCTACTTCCGGCCACCGAGCGTGACGGACGCGGGATCATGAGCTCCAGCGGAGCGGCGATAGCGGCCCTTTCCAGCCGCGGAAACAGGCTCGAGGACAACGAAGATAGCGACTATCAGATTATTCTGCCAACTTTGCCCACCGGACGCGTTGTTTTTAACACGCTTTTTTTGCACGGAGATGTGCGGGTTAGGCCATACAGGGTCGAGGATTTCCGTGACGCCCTTGCCAACGTTGGTGCGCTCCCCGACGTTTTGGCGTTGGGGGCGTATCAGATCAACCATGTGTGGGCTGTCACCTTAACCAGCACAGAAGCAACAAAGAAGCTGGCGGCGTTCAAGGAACTGGAAGTTAAAGGCCGCCGCTGCCTCATCATCGATCCCGAAGACCAACAAGTGAAGCTGCGACTCCACTGGATGTTGCACGGCGTTGCAGATGATGACATCCGGGCGGCCTTTGCAGCTTTTGGGAACGTGACCGAAGTGACCCGGGAGAGGTGGCGAGTTCAAGGCGTCAAGGAGAAGGGGTCCACCACGAGGACGGTGCTCCTGAAATTGAAGCCGGGCATCAAGGTAGATGACTTACCGCACCAGCTGCGAGTCGCCGGGGAATTAGCCCTTGTCGTTGTGCCTGGGCGGGCGATGCAGTGCTTACGCTGTCGAGGCACGGGACACGTCCGCCGCGAATGTAAGGTGCCCCGGTGTTCAAAATGTAGGCGCTACGGACATGAGGAGGCTGACTGCGTGCTCACGTACGCTTCGGCCGCGGGACCTGGAACGAGGGAGCGGTCGGCGGAGCTCACTATGGACGTAGTCGAGGCAGAGGAGGCGGCAAAGGGAACCGGAGAAGAGCGTACGCAGGTACGGGAGACAGACTCGTCGGGAGACTCCGCTCGAGACATCAAAGCTGCCAGCGATGCGGGGAGGAGTGACGCTGCACCTGACCTCCCTAGGTCAGACGAAGAGACGTCACCTCAGCCGGTAGACGACATGGAGCAGGATAACGGTGAGGAGCACCCGGACACCAGCGGTACTCGTTCGCCAAGCGTCACAGCCCCAGCCAAGCGACCCCACACACAGACCGATCTCGAAGGTGACAAGGCAACAGACCCCGGTGTCGACGAGCCGCCAGCAAAAACAGTCCAACCCCGGCGGTCCACACTACGTCCGCGGCCAAACCTTTCGTCGGAGAGGCGTGCAGCGGACAAAGCGCCCCCGCTGCCGGTTCAGCCGCTCGCACCAGACGGAGGCGGTTCCAACGACGGCGTCTAGCCGCGCGCTAGACGAGGAAGGTAAGCACCACGCTTTCGGTCTATTCACCCTTTATGGAAACGGCGCCTGAAACCCCTTTGAGTGTAGCCACGTTAAATGTCAGGGGACTGGCAGCCAAAAAGAAGCAGAGCCAAGTACACCGCCTGCTAAGTGACCATGATATCGACGTGCTTGCCGTACAAGAAACAAAGGTTGATGGGGAGGAAGAGACCGGAAGCATGGTGCAACGTTTCACGGCTAGATTTTACGCCATTGTGAGCCACGCGGTAGGGACATCGGCTGGGTGTGTATTGTTTGTCAAAAAGCTGCCCGGACTGATTGTACAGGCTCACTACTCATGTCTGTCAGGACGGTGTGTTGTAGCCGATTTTGCATATTCCAATGCTGAGTGGCGCATTATTTGTGTGTATGCACCTAACATTGTTGAGGAAAGAGCACTGTTTTTTGAGAATGTTATGCAGCAGTTAAGTACGGAGAGGCAGGTTGTAATGCTGGGCGATTTCAACTGTGTACTGAATGCTCGGGACAAAACCAGCACACGCGGCTTCAGAGACAAGAGCACTGATGTGTTGTGCCAGTTAACAAGCGAGTGGAATATGGAAGATGTGGCCGAGTACCTGGGGGGAGCGCGTGCCGTACAGTACACGCATTTCCAAGGTGCGAGCCACGCACGCCTTGACAGAATTTACGTGTCGCTGGATTTGATTCCCGTATGCAATGAATACCAAGTTGTGCCCATGACATTCACGGATCACTGTTTAGTGAAATGCGTATTCGGCACCAGAAAACGAAGGAATGCATTTAGCTGGGAGTTATGGAAATTTAACAACAAATTGCTCAGCGATGAAGCCTTTAGACGGGTTGTACTGAATGAACTCATTAAAGTAAGGCCGGGCACATTGTACGAAATCTGGAAGCAATGGGAGATGTGCAAAGAACAGATTAAAATAAAGGCCATTGATAGGTCCAGTTGCCTGCGATATCAGGAGAAAATTAAAGAAACCCAGCTAAAGGCTTTGCTGGAAAAACTACATGAGCAAGAATGTAAGGCACCCGGCAAATGGATAGAAGATATTAGGAAAATAAAAGAACAGCTTGCGTTGATGGAAGAAGACAGATACCAAGGAGCGTTAGTAAGGGCAAGGGCGGAAAGCTGGAACATGGGCGAGACGCCCTCGAAAAGAGCACTGGCATTGGAAAAGGCTCATGCAGAGAAAAATCATATTGATAAGATTGCATGGGGCGGCATGCTATCGTCAGATGACGATCATATCAGACAAGGCTTCTTCCAATATTATCAGCAGCTTTTTAACAAACAGGAGGTCGACATAAACTTGTTCAAAGAAAAGTTTCTTATGGCTATGCCACGACTAGACGAGGACACGAAGAAAAGATTAGAGATGCCAATCACAGAACTCGAGGTCGAAAAAGCAATCGATAGTTTACATATGGGAAAGTCGCCTGGGCCAGACGGCTTAAGTGCAGCTTTCTATAAGGGGTTCAAGAACGAAACAGCGCCAATATTGACTGCGTTGTTCCAAGAAGCCTACGAAATAAACAGATTGCCGCTGTCATACGGGTTATCTCACACTATTCTAATTCCCAAGACAAATAACGAGGAAAAGCTCCAGCAGGTCACAGCTTACAGGCCAATTTCCTTGACTAATGTCGATTATAAAATATTAATGAAAGTGCTAGCAAGGAGGCTGCAGTCAGTAATCCAGGATATTGTCGGCCCTCATCAAACGTGCGGGATAAAGGGGAGATCAATTATGACTAACATACACACGGCAAGATCGGTTCTGGAGTGTTGTGATCTGACTAATGAATGTGTGGCCATCCTCCAACTAGACCTCGAAAAAGCATTTGACTGTGTCGCCCACGAAATTTTGCTCAGTATTCTGGACCACGCGAATGTAGGTTCCGTAATTCCAGAGGGTGTGGCCATGGCGTACCGCGGCTGCACTACGAGATTAATTATAAACAAGAGTCTGGGGGCCCCCATTCGGGTGCAACGTTCGGTACGCCAGGGCTGCCCCCTCAGTCCCCTTTTGTTTGCCATTTACATAGAGACACTATGTTTGAGCATTATTAAGAACGAGGCTGTTCAAGGTTTTAGGTTGCAGGCAGCTGAAGTCAAGTTGCTTGCGTACGCGGATGACCTAGCGGTGTTTGCTGTGAATCAGCAGAGCATACGGGAGGCTGTTGTGTCAGTTGACAGTTTCCGGAAGGCAACCGGAAGTAAAGTGAACTGGGCAAAGTGCCAGGGACTTTGGCATGGGGGTTGGCCATCAACCCCAGATCTTTTTGCAAATGTGACTTGGGTAACTATCCCCCCAAAATACCTAGGAGTGCCACTAAACTGCTACCGGGACAGTGATGCATATTGGAAAGAACAAGTGAACGAACTACGGGAAAAATCAGATAGATGGAAGGGGGCACATTTGTCAATCTTTGCGAGAGCGACGGTGTGTAATTTGTTCTTTTTAAGCAAACTGTGGTACGTCATGCAAGTGTTGCACTGTTCCCGGGCAAATGTACAGAAGATACATCGCATTTTAGCTGTTTTTGTTTGGTCATCGACCTGGGAACGGTGCCGACGGACGAATTTGTTTAGACGTGTGAAAGATGGTGGCCTTGGGCTAGGACATCTGTTCCTGCGCCAGCTTGTAAACAGGTTTTTCTTTTTTCGAGATGTGCGTGACCCTTTTTTGAGAACTATGTGTCAACTAAGGTTGACCGGTGTTTTGCCTGATTTTGTTGTGGGAACAAATTATTTTTCCGCAAGAACTTTCGGTTACTTCAGAGAAGTTGCTGATAGCGTTAAATTTCTTGTTGTGCGTTTTTCGAGAGAATATTTAAGTGACGTGAAGCGGAAAAAGCTATACGCAGATCTGTGTGATGTTGTTTTTCCAGTGCCAATGTACAGAGCTTTGTACGATGGAGGCCACGGAAGGGATGTTCTGAAAAGAGTAAAAAGAATGCAAGTACAGCCAGGAACCAAAACTTTCTTCTTCAAGTTACATACAGAAACACTATCAGTTAAAAGGTTTTTAGAGGGAAGGGGTTTATTCCTACCGTGGGGTTCGCATTGCCTAATCTGCAAGTGTCCCGAAACAATAGACCATGTGTTTCTTCACTGTTGGGAGGGGGTGTTTTTTTGGGACGTTTTGCAACGAACAATTAAAAAAGAGCTCCCGCTTCATCCCTACGGTATCAGATATTTGGCAATTGAAAACCAGGACGGGTTCCCGTTTGATCAGGTAATGCTCTGGGGCCTCCATAGTATATGGCGCTCCAGAATGGCGGGGTATTACTGCGATTCTGACGCGAGACCAGCCCGCATGTATTTTCGGGAAAATGTACGTAGATTTGTTGAAGTGATGAAACTGCAAGCTTGTGTACCCGATTGGCTACCCAGGTTGGAAAATTTGACTCTGTTGAGAGAATTTTAAACTTGACATGGCCTGCCAGGAAGATCTGGCAGGTTGCTGGTTTTCAAAGTTTGGTTTATGTAATTTTTGTGTTGTTTTCTCGAAGGCAATAAAGAAAAAAAAAAAAGGAAGCGTGCTGGGCCCATAACCCAGAGGTCCGTGGATCGAAACCACGCTCTGCTACTTCTTTTTTTTCTCTCTTCCATGGCAGGCTCTCTCGCATGACCACCATGCTGATTGAAATTGAAGTACCTGGAACATTTCTCTGCTCCCTCGTCCAGCAGAGTGGCGCAGTGGAAGCGTGCTGGGCCCATAACCCAGAGGTCCGTGGATCGAAACCACGCTCTGCTACTTCTTTTTTTTCTCTCTCTTCCATGGCAGGCTCTCTCGCATGACCACCATGCTGATTGAAATTGAAGTACCTGGAACATTTCTCTGCTCCCTCGTCCAGCAGAGTGGCGCAGTGGGCAGTACTTCCGGCCGCCGAGGCGAACGGACGTGCGATCATGTGCTCCGCCGGAGCGGTATCAGCGGCCCAGCTTGGCCGTGGAAACAGGTCTGATGTATCAAGTCAACAGGATTACGAAGTTATTTTGCCCCGCCTGCCAACAGGTCGTATCGTCATGAATACGCTTTTTATGCATGCCGACGTTAGAGCCAGGCCCTACAAGGTAGAGGATTTTCGCGACGCACTTGTTCGTTTGGCACTGCTTCCCGAGGTCGTTGCCTTGGGGGCGTATCAAATGAACCACGTGTGGGCGGTCACGTTCAAGAGTGCAGAAGGAATGAAAAGCCTGCTTGCCGCCCGTGATGTGACAGTGAAAGATCGGCAGTGCATAATTGTCGACCCCGGGAACCAGGCAGTGAGAATGAAAATTCACTGGTTGCTTTACAACGTTCAGGATGAAGATGTGCGGGAGGCCTTAGCGCCGTACGGCACAGTGACCGACGTCAGCCGGGAATTATGGCGTGTGCAAGGCGTCACGGACAAAGGTTCGTCAACGAGATCAGTGTCTTTGAAGTTGAAGCCTGGAATCACAATTGATGACCTACCACACCAACTGCGAATCGCCGGGGAGCAGGCACTGGTCGTGGTCTCTGGCAGAGCCCCGCTCTGTCTAAAGTGCCGTACTGTGGGTCATGTGCGACGTGACTGTCGAGTCCCGCGGTGCACGCACTGTCGTCGCTTTGGGCATGACGAGTCCCAATGTGTCAGGACTTACGCAAATGTCACAGGGCCCATGAGAAGAGAGGACGAGTCCGAACTACTCATGGACGAGGCTGAAGCTGAAGAAGCAGCTGGAGGAGCAAGTGCGAAAGCGGACCATCTAGCCACTGCAACTAACAGTGTAGAGGAGAAGCGCAGCGAGGATGCAACGAAGGAACTGGAAGCAGTGGTCGCCGCAGAAACTACCATTGATGACAGCGGCAAAGCAGACAAGGTCAATGCAGCGAAGGCGCCAACAGCCGGCGGAGACGTCGAAAAAATGGAGCTTACTCAGACAGACACAAGCAGCGCAGCGGGAAAGAGGACGCATGAAGAGAGCGTTAGCGATGGAACGCCAGCCCCTTCAAGTGCGGGAGAGCCGCCAGCTAAAACGACGGGACAACGTCGGGCGTCCTTTCGCCCGAAGCCCAACCTCCCGCCGGATAAAAGGCCGGCACCGGTTACACCAACGCAGTGACGATGGCTACAGCTCGGCTGTGGCAAGGGGGGAGAAAGACGACCGAGGAAGCCAGCGAGCATCGCGACAACGTGCAACGTCGTCGCCATGCCCATGGATTTTACGCAGTAAGACTGAAGGTCACTGGATTGGTCGTTATTCTGGCTGAGCATCAAGGTGAGCACCATGCGGTTTGTCTGGGTTTATCGCGTACATGATGGCCAGCTCAGCTACGGCACTTCGTTTTGCAACTATTAACGTAAGGGGTCTAGCTGCGAGGCGACGGCAGTACCAACTGTGTCGCCTCCTTCTGGAAAATGACCTTGATGTTGTGGCAATTCAAGAAACTAAGGTGGAAAGCGAAGAACAAACGAACCGCATGGTCGAACCCTTCAGGAGCCGATACAACGTGTGTGTTTGCCACTCTGTTGGCACTTCGGGTGGATGTGTGCTTTTAATTAGAAACTCGATAGGTGCTGCAGAAGAATCGGTAATTGTTTGTAATACCGGTCGTTTTGTTCTGTGCGACTTTTCTTTCTGTAATTTACAGTGGCGTGTAATCTGTGTGTACGCACCAAACAAGGACAATGAACGCAGTGCCTTTTTTAACATGGTGGAACCGTATCTCAGCACTCAGCGATACACAGTCCTGATGGGAGACTTTAACTGTGTGTGTTCCCCAGAAGATCGAGTATCTAATACGCCCATCCGTGATCAAAGCGCAGGGCGCCTGACGGCTATTGCCCAAGAAAACAATCTTGAGGATATAGGCAGCATTTTGTCCGATGGTAGGAGACCACAATATACGCATTTTCAAGGAGCAAGTCACGCTAGACTTGATAGAGCATACGTTTCCACAAGCCTTGTGTCATTGAGCAATAATTATCAAGTTAAGAGTGTCAGTTTCAGTGACCATAGGTTAGTGATGTTTACCGTTGGAACGAAACGAAAGCAATCTCGGTTTAATTGGGACCTGTGGAAATTCAACATAAAGCTTCTAGAGGATGAAACTTTTCAGAAGGTAATTACGAACAAAATGGATAGTTTACTTTCAGTGGCGAAAGGCAACGTCATAAGAGAATGGGAACTGTTTAAAGTAGAAATCAAAATGAGCGCCATAGGACGAGCTAGCGAGCTTCACCATGAACAAAATGAAGAGGAAAAAGTGTTGCAACATCGTCTTGATGTGGTCATGGCACTGGAAAGTGCAGAGCCAGGGAAGTTCACGAAAGATGCTCGGGAAATCAAAAGCAAGCTAGAGGTAATCGATAAAGAAAGATACAAGGGGGCGGCCATACGGGCACGCGCAGAAAGACTGTGGTTGGGGGAAGCGCCGACAAAGCGAGCAATCAGTGATGAAAAGAGGCACGCTACAAAAAACGAGATAAAAGAAATTGAGTACGGGAATGAAATCGTGCGCGATAGTAAGGCTATTCAACGCGCTTTCGAAGAATATTATCACGAATTACTGGGACACGAGACAAGCGTGGAAGACGGCTTTGCAAGCGAGTTCCTGCCACTGATGCCGGTATTAGACGATGATGAAAAACAGAGACTCGAGGCACCGATAAGCGTAGCTGAAGTAGAGCGAGCTATTGACGAGTTAAGCCCTGGAAAATCGCCTGGACCGGATGGTCTTGGTGCAGGGTTTTATAAAGCGTACAAGAACATCTTAGCTCATATTTTACGCCAGGTAATGGCTGAAGCTTACGAAAGCGGTATGCTGCCTCCATCTTTTCGTAAAACTCACATTGTTTTGATACCGAAAAGTGACGATCCAATGAAGCGTGTGTCAGTGAAAAGTTACCGTCCTATAAGTCTCACAAATGTGGACTATAAGATTTTTATGAAGGTCCTGGCGAGTAGGATGCAGAATGTGATAAAATTGATTGTAGGTCCGCATCAAACATGTGGAATTAAGGGCCGCACCATACAGACTAACATACACGTAGCAAGAAGCGTTCTAGAGTGTTGTGATGCATATGATGGGCGGGTGGCCATGCTACAACTTGACCTCGAAAAGGCATTTGACCGTGTGGCGCACACTGTTCTCTTTTCGATACTAAAGCATGTGAAAGTGGGCCGGGTGCTCCTTCGAGGTGTGGAAATGGCGTATGCGGGCTGCAACGCGGCCATCATTGTCAATAAGGAACTGACTGAGAGTTTCACTGTTCGATCGTCAGTAAGACAAGGTTGTCCTTTGTCCCCCTTATTATTTGCTCTGTACCTAGAACCCTTTTGTCTCAAGCTAATGTGCAATGAAAGGGTAAAGGGATTTCAGTTCTTATCAAATGAAGTCAAGGTGCTGGCTTACGCTGATGATATCGCTGTTTTTTGCAGCGATAAGGAAAGTGTGTCAGAGGCGGTGAAAGATGCGAAACGGTTTTGTAAGTTGTCAGGAAGCCTGATTAACTGGAACAAGTGTTTCGGTTACTGGCATGGTAACTGGGACAGAGCGCCTGCGAGCTTTGAAAATTTTGAGTGGACAACATCACCATCAAAGTATTTAGGGGTGCCGCTAGAGCACTATCGCAAACCTGAAGACTACTGGCGGGAAGAAACCCAGCGTTCTCGTACAAATACGGACAAGTGGGGCGGCCGAGACTTTTCTATTTTCGGCCGTGCCACTGTATGCAACCTGTTTGTTGTGGCGAAAGTATGGTACGTCCTTCAAGTACTATGCATGGCACGGACGAGCGTCCAGAGAATGCATAGAGTTTTTGCGGTGTTTATTTGGGGGTCGGGATGGGAGCGAACAAGTCGCACAAACCTGTTTCGTCCTGTGGGAAGTGGCGGGCTGGGACTGGCACATTTGTTCTTAAGGCAAGTAATTTCGAGGTTTGTCTTTCTTAGGGACCAAACGGATGGGTTTTTGCGATCTGTTATGCAAGTGAGGCTGAAGGATGCTTTGCCAGAATTTATTGTGTCTTCCAGCAATGTTAAAAGTGCTAGAGTGCGAGGTTTTCTCTGGGAAGTCGTCCGTGCTTTTCAAATGCTTAAAGTTCGGTTTTCAATGGAATATCTCGCCGCGGTTCCACGGAAAAAATTATATAAAGATCTTGTCGATGTTTGGTTACCTGTACCTATCTACCGCTCCATATACTGTGTAGGCTCAGAAGGAAATGTCCTTAAAAGGGTAAAGAAGATGCCGGTTAGGCCAGCACTGAAAACCTTTTTCTTCCAATTACACACAGGGACACTGCCAGTGAAGCCATTGATCCAGGAGAAAGGGATATTTGTCCCGTGGTCAGTAAATTGCATAATATGTAGGAAACCGGAGACAATCGAGCATATGTTTCTTGACTGTACTGATGCAGTTTTCCACTGGGACATTCTTCAGCGGACGCTCAGCAAGCGGCTACCTGTTACCCCCTATGGCATTCGTTTCCTTCCCGTAGAAAATGAGGTCCCATACGACATGTTCATGGCTCTGAGCCTGCACAGTATATGGAAAAACCGCATGGCTTTCAGACATGCTGATGAAATTGTGAAATCTGTCAGAGAGTACTTCATAGAGAGTATATTGCATTTAAGAGAAGTATTGAAGACCCAGAAGGAGCAGCCAGAGTGGATGCCAGTGCTGGATCATCTTGCAGCACTTAAGCGCTTTTAATTGAATACCGTCAGCTGAATAGAGCATCACTGGCGGATTTTATCTGTTTTGGAATGTGAATGTTGTGTTGAAATTTTGTTATGTGCTAAGCAGGCAATAAAGAAAAAAAAAAAAGAGTGGCGCAGTGGAAGCGTGCTGGGCCCATAACCCAGAGGTCCGTGGATCGAAACCACGCTCTGCTACTTCTTTTTTTTCTCTCTCTTCCATGGCAGGCTCTCCCGCATGGCCACCATGCTGATTGCAATTGAAATGCCTGGAACATTTCTCTGCTCCCTCGTCCAGCAGAGTGGCGCAGTGGAAGCGTGCTGGGCCCATAACCCAGAGGTCCGTGGATCGAAACCACGCTCTGCTACTTCTTTTTTTTCTCTCTCTTCCATGGCAGGCTCTCCCGCATGGCCACCATGCTGATTGCAATTGAAATGCCTGGAACATTTCTCTGCTCCCTCGTCCAGCAGAGTGGCGCAGTGGAAGCGTGCTGGGCCCATAACCCAGAGGTCCGTGGATCGAAACCACGCTCTGCTACTTCTTTTTTTTCTCTCTCTTCCATGGCAGGCTCTCTCGCATGACCACCATGCTGATTGAAATTGAAGTACCTGGAACATTTCTCTGCTCCCTCGTCCAGCAGAGTGGCGCAGTGGAAGCGTGCTGGGCCCATAACCCAGAGGTCCGTGGATCGAAACCACGCTCTGCTACTTCTTTTTTTTCTCTCTCTTCCATGGCAGGCTCTCTCGCATGACCACCATGCTGATTGAAATTGAAGTACCTGGAACATTTCTCTGCTCCCTCGTCCAGCAGAGTGGCGCAGTCATTCTACTTCCGGCCACGCCAGTGAACGGTCGCAGAATCATGAGCTCCGGTGGAGCGGCGATAGCGGCCCTTGCTGGCCGCGGAAACAGGTCCGACATGGAAGCCGATAAGGATTACGAGATTATTTTGCCGAACCTGCCAACAGGACGTGTTGTTCTCAACACCGTGTTTTTGCACGGCGACGTGCGAGCGCGGCCTTACAAGATCGAAGATTTTCGTGACGCCCTCGCCCAAGTGGGTGCGCTCCCCGACGTAGTGGCGTTGGGGGCGTACCAAATCAACCATGTTTGGGCGGTGACTCTCAACAGCGCTGAAGCAACAAAGCGATTGGAGGCTTTCAAGGAGCTTCCAGTTAAAACACGCCGGTGCCTTATATTCGACCCCGAGGACGAGGTGTTGAAACTGCGGCTACACTGGACGCTGCACGGCGTCGCCAACGAAGATATCCGGACTGCGTTTGCGGCCTTCGGGAACGTCACAGAGGTAACCCGTGAGCGTTGGCGTGTGCAAGGTGTGAAAGAAAAGGGCTCCACCACAAGGATAGTGTTGCTCAAGCTGAAGCCTGGAATGAAAGCGGACGACCTCCCCCACCAGATACGAGTCGCCGGTGAGTTGGCCCTTGTGGTCGTGCCTGGGCGGCCCATGCAGTGCTTGCGTTGTCAGGGCAGCGGACATGTCCTACATGAGTGCAAGGTACCTCGCTGCTCACGCTGCCGACGTTTTGGACATTCGGAAGATGGGTGTGTCCGCACATACGCTGCCGCAACTGTGCCAGCGCTCAGAGAGGAGACACCGGAAGACATTATGGACGTCGTCGAGGCTGAGGAGGCAGCAAAAGGGACCGATGGTGTGGAAAGCTCTGCGGTGGCCCCCACCGTGATAACTCCGACGACCACGGAAAAGGAGGCGGGCGAGGGCGTGGACAAGACACAGGCACTGCCATCCGTTGTTTCGGAGGCGCCTGTGAGCGAGGAAGCGCCCCTTCAAGGGATAAGTGGTCCGGAAACATCGGCGGCTGAGAACACGAAGCCGTGTGTTCTAAGCAAGGCTGGCTTCGCCTCCTCGTGACCTACATTTTGTCTCTTCGCGAACAGCTGTTAAGTTCGCTCGTAGATCGGGGAAAAATTGATATCCTCATTTGTGGCCTCAGCTGAGTGCTTTTCTGGCCGAGTGATCTCAAGAGAGCGAATTTATTTTGCATTCATTTCATTCCGAGCGCTCATGTGTTTGACACTTTGTCTGAGTTAATTACTTTGGAGTTCTTGTATCCCACATGTGTCTCTTGTAGAAGAGGGAACAAAAAGGGGACAGAAATATAACCAGCAGAGTTTTTTTTACTTTAAAGTCTGGTGTTTTGACGGGTGACGGAGGGCACTTGCTCGTGTTGGGTGTTGCCTGTTGTCGGTCGGTTCTTGGCAACATGCAGAACGATCAACGACCGATGCTGAGAAGCAAGCTCTTCCGAAGGACCGAGTGAAGCTGGTCCCGGCACCTGGACGACAAAGTTGCGGAGCAGTGATCCTGTCCTGACGAACGGGACCTGTTCATGGAAAGGAGCCTGGAGCTACCTGCGGCTGAACACCGGACGAGAACTTGGAGGAGCCTGGCGTACGAGCGCGCCCCGCATCCGAGCCACGCGGAAGTAGCTCGTCTTCGTGGCGCATTGTCTGGCGGCGGTGGTGCTGTAGTGCCGGAACTCCCATTTCGCTGGCTGGCCTCCCTGGAAACAAGCGCTGCGCGCTCGCCGACGCTCAAAAGCAGGCCCAGACTTTCTCGGACAAGTCGCGACATGCAGCGTGACTCATCCCGCCGCCGCGGCGCCGACACGGACCCTTCCTCCTCTCCTCCTCTCCGTCGGTGCGAACTCCTCCGACGCTCGCCGCCTCTCGACCATTGGTCTAATTTGAACGGTGGCCAGTGATTGGAGGATTTGAACGGCTGGCTGCCGTAACCGTTACCAGCGGCTATAAAAACGGAGCCGCGCTGAACCCGAGCAGCAGACGGGCAGCAGAAGAGCCATCACGCCGGAGCTACGCTCGCCGCCGGGGCCGCCCTTCTTCTGTGTGCCTGCCCGTGGTGCTCTTGACTCTTGTATCATGTAAAAGCCCTTGTACATACTGTACATAAACGTCCTTTTACTCACCGTCGCCTCGACCGTTTCCTGGCTCGGACACCCAGTCCCAACAGTGGTGGCAGCGGTGGGATGCCAAAGTCCCAACACTGTGCAGGCGCTACGGACACGTGGACGCGGACTGCGTCCGTACCTACGCGTCAGCTACCGGGGTCGGAAAGGCGAACGACACTGCGGAACTCATGGACATCGCCGAGGCGGAGGAAGCAGCCACTGGTACGGACGAGGCGGGCAAGTCGGCTTCCACACTTGCGACGTCAGGGACTCCCAGTGACGACACCAAAGCGGCCGACGAACCAGAGAGCCAACAGCCGACGGGAGGCTCCCTCGGCGTCTCTAACGAGACGCCAGAGAACGGAGCGTGCCCATCAGAGCCCGTAGTCGTCGAGGGAAAGGACCTGAACGAGGACCACCACGAGAATACCGGCGCCCGCACAACAAGCGTCTCGCCCCCCTTAACACCCCGGCGAAGCGTTCCCATGACCAGGCCAGCCCTGAAGGGGACAAAGTGGTAGCACCCGGCGTCGAGGAGCCCCCTGCAAAGACGACTCAAGCCCGGCGTTCGTCGTTACGGCCACGCCCAAACCATGCGGCTGACAAACGGTACTCCTCCGCAGGCAAGGTCCTACGCGAGCAGACTGATGTTCTTGAGCCGGATGATACCGGCGGCCACAGTGGCGTCTAGCGGCGCGCTAGACGTGGAAGGTAAGCACCATGCTGTTGGTTCCTTCCTCTTGCGTGAAAATGGCTCCCGCCTCCGCCTTTAGAGTCGCTACATTGAATGTGAGGGGCCTGGCGGCAAGGAAAAAACAAGGTCAGGTGTACCGACTTATTACGGAGCGCGAGATAGATGTATTGGCCGTGCAGGAGACGAAAATGGACGGCAACGAAAGAACCGACAGCATGGTGCGACGTTTCACGACTAGATTTTATGCTGTCGTCAGTCAAGCAGTGGGAACATCGGCTGGCTGCGTGCTTTTTGTAAAGAAGATGCCGGGGCTAGAGGTGCAGGCTTATTTTTCGTGTGTGTATGGCCGGTGTATTGTGCTTGATTTTTGTCTGAACGGCAATGAGTGGCGCATTGTTACTGTGTACGCGCCGAATGTGGTTGAGGAAAGGGTTGCCTTTTTCCAAAGCCTCCAAGAGCGCCTTTGTACGGAGAGGAGGCTCATTGTATCAGGCGACTTCAATTGTGTTCTTAACGCGCGCGATAGGTCAGGCATCCGGGGGTTTCGAGACAGGAGCACTGAAGTGTTGATGCGAATGATCGAGAACGGAAACATTGAGGATGTGGCTGAACTTATTGAGGGTGCGCGGACAGTGCAGTTCACTCATTTCCAGGGCTCAAGCCATGCACGGCTGGACCGCATTTACGCATCAGTCGACCTTGCCCCTGTTTGCAAGCATTATGAAGTTGTGGGAGTCTCCTTCTCAGACCACTGTTTAGTTGAGTGCTGCCTGGGAAGTGTGAACCGAAGCAAGGCATTTTCGTGGGAAATGTGGAAGCTAAACAACACGCTTCTTCAAGACGAAATCTACTGCAGAGCAGTAAAGGACGAAATAGGTAAAATAAACCCGCGCAAGAACCTGAGGATTTGGCAACAGTGGGAGCTAAGTAAAGAATCTTTAAAAATCAAAGCAATAGAAAGGGCGACATGTATTCGTTATAAGGAAAAACAAGACGAAGCCGAGCTAAGGTCACTGCTTCAAACGTTGATGAAGCAGGAATGCAAAGAGCCTGGGAAATGGATAGAAGATGTCAGGAAAACAAAACAAAAGATAGAGCTTATGGAAGAACGGCGTTATCGCGGAGCACTAGTGAGGGCAAGGGCGGAAGACACAGCTGCTGGCGAAGCGCCATCGAAACGTGCTCTTGGTCTAGAAAAAGCGCGCGCTGAAAGAAATCACATCGATAAAATAGAATGGGGGGGGGGGGGGGGTATCTTATCGGCAGACACTGACCACATCAAAGAAGCCTTTAATGAATACTACCAGAGGCTTTTTTCATCGACTCCTGTAGACGCAGTAGCCTTTACGCATCAGTTTCTTGGTGCAATGCCACGGCTTGACGAAGAAAGCAAAAAGAAAATGGAACTAACAATAACTCACAGCGAGGTAGAGCACGCGATAGATCAGTTAAACCTAGGAAAATCACCAGGACCAGATGGATTCAGTGCGGCATTTTATAAAGAATTTAAGCACGAAATTGCCCCAGTGTTGTGTACAATTTTCAATGAAGCCTATAAAATAAACGTATTGCCTCCGTCTTTTGGGACCTCCCATACAGTGCTCATACCTAAAACGGATGATATAGAGAAATTACAATTGGTTACAGCGTATCGACCCATAGCACTCACTAATGTGGACTACAAAATTTTTATGACGGTATTGGCGCGTAGACTGCAGACAGTGATATCGGATATTGTTGGACCCCACCAGACATGTGGAATCAAAGGGCGCTCAATTTTTTCCAACTTTCACAAAGCGCGCAGTGTGCTTGAAAGCTGTGATGACATCAATGGGCGAGTAGCGATGCTTCAGATTGATCTTGAAAAGGCATTTGATTGTGTCTCTCATGAAATTTTGTTTGCCGTTTTAGACCATGTGAACGTCGGTTCAGTTATCCGTAAGGGTGTAGCCCTGGCGTATCGAAACTGCACGACGAGGCTGATTGTTAACAAGAGTCTGGGGGCCCCCATTAGCGTGCAGCGTTCGGTGCGTCAGGGCTGCCCCCTCAGCCCTCTCTTGTTTTGTATTTTTGCATCGAAACGCTGTGCATGAAAATCATAGAAAACAATAGTATTAATGGCTTTAGGTTACAAGCAGCTGAAGTTAAGCTGCTGGCCTATGCAGATGACGTTGCAGTATTTACGGTTGATCAGGGGAGCATAAGTGAAGCTGTCGGGTGTGTACGCGCGTTCAGCGAAGTCACAGGTAGCGGGGTTAACTGGTCCAAGTGCCTTGGGCTCTGGCATGGATGGTGGCCATCCCACCCGGACCATCTCGCCAACGTACCGTGGGCGACGACCCCGGGCAAGTATTTGGGCGTTCCGCTCGATGCTTATCGCGATAGCGAGGACTATTGGAAAGAGCAAACTAAAGACGCACGTGACCGAGCTGGGAAATGGAAAGGCACCAACCTTTCAATTTTCGCCAGAGCTACAGTCTGCAATCTTTTTTTTATTAGCAAACTCTGGTATGTGATGCAGGTTTTGCATTGCTCGCGTGTGAACGTTCAGAAGCTACACAGGATTTTTGCAGTTTTCATATGGGCGTCCGAATGGGAACGTTGTAGCAGAACGAACCTGTTCCGGCGGGTAAAAGACGGGGGGCTAGGGCTAGGGCACCTCTTTTTAAGGCAGCTGGTGAACCGTTTTTTGTTTTTTCGCGACGTCACAGACCCGTTCTTGCGCACCGTGTGCCAAGTGAAGCTGCGGCGATTGCTGCCGGAGTTTGTGGTATCCACAGCAGAGCTCTCTGGTGGAACTTTTGGTTACTACAAAGAGATTGTAGCAAGTGTTCGGTTTCTTTCGGCACGTTTTTCCACCGATTATTTGTGGAAAAGCAAAAGGAAAAAGTTGTACAATGATCTTTGTGATATTGTTTTCCAATGCCCATGTACAGGGCCTTGTACAGTGGAGGCCCGGGAGGGGATGTTTTAAAAAGGGTGAAGAAAATGCAGGTGCCACCAGGAGTAAAGACTTTCTTTTTTAAGTTACACACCGGGACGTTACCAGTTAAAAAGTTTCTAGAGGGAAAAGATTTCTTTTTACCGTGGGGATCGAACTGCTTAATTTGTAAACAGCCTGAAACAATAGACCATGTTTTTTTGCACTGCTGGGAAGGGGGTTTATTTTTGGGACGTGTTACAAAGGACCATAAAGAAAGAGCTACCACTTGACGCGCACGGAATTCGCTATTTAAGCACTGATAATGAGGATGGGGCACCTTTTGATCTCATAATGCTCTTGGGCCTCCACTGTATATGGCGCTCCAGAATGGCAGGCTACCATTGTGACAAAGACGCACGACCGGCCCGAATTTATTTTCGGGAAAGCATGGACTGGTTTCTTGCAATCCAAAAAGCAGCTGCGGAGCCTCCCGGGTGGCTCTCAAGACTAGAGCCGTTGTGTATGTTGCGGGAATTTTAAGCTGACGAAGCCAGTCTCGTGCTGGCTGACCACGACAGTGTCGTATGTATATAGCGTTATGTGTATTTTTGTTGTGCAATGTCATGAGCCAAAGACAGGCAATAAAGAAAAAAAAAAGCAGAGTGGCGCAGTGGAAGCGTGCTGGGCCCATAACCCAGAGGTCCGTGGATCGAAACCAGGCTCTGCTACTTCTTTTTTTTTTCTCCCTTCCATGGCAGGCTCTGTCGCATGACCACCATGCTGATTGAGATTGAAATACCTGGAACATTTCTCTGCTCCCTCGTCCAGCAGAGTGGCGCAGTGGAAGCGTGCTGAGCCCATAACCCAGAGGTCCGTGGATCCAAACGACGCTCTGCTACTTGTTTTGTGTGAAACCTGCGGATAAAAATAGTGGCAGCAGCTTTCGTGTCTTCGGACGGCTCCAAGACGGCCAGATGGAAACGCCCTTCGAACTGGCATTAATTGCAACGTTCCCTCACTTCCCTTTCGGCGTTTGTTCCGAGTACGCGCCTTGTCCTGGCTGTCATCTTGGTGTTTGGCCGTAAACATATTTAGGCCAAGAACCTCACCTCATTTACCTGCTAATTCAGAAAATTCCCTGAAACTGCATGAAGACTGCCCTTACCTATTATGCTTCTCGAAAAAATTTTTAAACCAGCGCTTACACCGGCTCAGCGCATTAATGATCGAAAGCTGTAATAGCTTTGGTTTAGCCCTGGAACCCTGCATTAGGCTGTAAGAGAAAGTATAGCCGTGTTAATGCCAATCAACGGTGAAATCTGATCTTGCCACCCGTCGCCTTCACCTTCCTTCTCCCTCTCTCTCTCTCTTCGCTCTCACAGTTTCCTCTTCCTCCTCTTCCCTAAACGTGATGGAGGCCTATTTCGGTTTAGCCAGGAAGGTTACCTCTTGCAACGAAAAGTTTATTACGGTCACTGACCTAAGTCAAAGGAGTAGCAGTTGAGTGAGAGAGAGAGAGAAAAACCCTTTAATGAAAAACAAAGAATTCAGCCGGCGTTTAAAGATCACTGGCATGTTACTTTGCACAGTGAATGGAACTTGGGAGACACAGACGGAAGGAGAGTGGTGCAGAAAATGAAAAATAAAAGAAATAAAAAGAGGAAAACATGAAATGTGGCCATTAAATGCGTATTATGGTGCATCGACGAGTAATGATGTAACGTATGAAATGATGAAGTGCATAGTCCGAAAAATTGGCTAACAAAGTTCACTGCGTGAAAAACGAGTGAGGATAACATACAAGGTGAATTAGAGTTTTTCTAGACGTCCAATGTCATTTAGGTATGCAAACAAAAAGTCCATTGCATATCTTTGTTGCCTAAGGCAGGCTAAGGGACCTAAACAACTGTTCATTGTTAGAGGCACTGGAAAGAGCTTTTCCATGCAATGTTCGTAGTGCGCACGCTCGTCAGCATACGCAGAACACTCAAGTAGGACATGCTCCACAGTTTCGATCGAGCCGCAGTTGTCACGGGGAGGACTCTTCGTTTGTCCGAAACATTATCGCAAGCCGTTTGTAAATGCAGCGTTAAGGTGGAGTCGATAATAGTGTTTCCAGATGGCGAGGAATTTTAGTTGGGAGTGATGATACGAGATGCAGGTCGATGGAGTAAAGAAACTGGTAGTGATGTGTCGGCAAGTTCCTGAGCGGAGACTTTCTTCGGAAGCAAATTTCATAGCCATTTGGGACGCATCAGATTTCGTGAAGAAAGTCGAATGTATTTACAATGTTGGTAGCCTTTACGGGCCGCTTCATCTGCTTTTTGGCTATCCAGAATGCCACAGAGTGCTGGTATCCACCGAAGAAAAATAGCTAACGTTACAGGTTCATACAGCGAGGATGCGGTATGCAGCCTGAAACGTTGGCTATTTTTCTTCGACTTTGGTAAGTGAAGAAGATTTTTGTTGCAACTTGTCTCACCCTGATCCGACCGTGTTCCGTCAAACGCTCGACAAGTGTTTACTTCGACGTGGTCCGGCTGCCAGGACAATGTTCAAGACGTGCAAGTGCATGAATGCAGTGGAACAGAGGTAGGAAGAAGATGTTACAAGGACTCGCAGGTTTTATTCAGGCACACCGAGGAGGAACGTCGCTCTCTCCCGCTCTTCTTCAGGGCTCGTGCTGGACGGGCAGCGGCATTGCCGAGCCCTGGACGGCGATGGGCACGATGCGCTCGTTGGGCGCCGACAGCGGGGGCTTCTTGGGTGCCGTGATGGTGAGCACGCCGTCGGGCGACAGCGTCGAGGAGACCTGCTCGGGCAGCGTGTCCTCGGGCAGCATGTAGCGGCGCGTGAACTCCCGGGACACGAAGCCGTGCTCGTCCATGCGCTCCTCGTGTCGGGCCGACACGCTTATGCAGCGGTCCACCGTCTTCACCGTGATCTCCTCCGGGCTGAAGTGGCTCACGTCCAGCATCACCTGCGCGCAGTTGAGCACACACACAACGTGTTCCCTCTGTTCTGGACGGTTGCCGCACATGCCTTCCTTACCCGATTAGTACCCTCGGCAGCACTGTGAACTATTTAAGAAAGCGATTCGAGATGCTTAAGCTGTCTGCTCATTTCAAGTGGGCCATGCTTGCCCGAGACCTCCCTGTGCAAAATCTCAAATGTAGCCACCGCCTCTACTAGGCACCTGCCAAGGGGCTGAGTAAGGCGGAGGAGCGAACTCTGCGGCGCCTGCAGACAGGAACCCTTCTCTGTCCTGCAATAGTAAAACACTTCGATCCGAACACAGATGGGCGCTGCCCGCACTGTGGAGAGATCTGCGATATCTTTCACATTGCGTGGGCATGTACTCAGAATCCTCACCTTCCCCCTTCCCCCACCCCCACCCGAGAGGCATGGAAGACTGTCCTCCTCAACTGCTCCACACTGGAGTCCCAAAGGGCTCTAGTGAAGCGGGCGCGAGACGGGGCCTTGTCGTGCGGTGTCCCGGACTAAGGATACCGACCATGTAGCGGGGTCTTCTGATCCCCAAACTCTCTGAGTATTAAAAAAAGTTTTTCACGCCCATCACGTTGCGTTTGCGATAGTTACAGGACATTTAAGGGACAGGTTCGAAGGAGAAGCTGTCATGGTTGCTGTGGACTTGTGGTAGAGCATCCGGCTCGAATTCGGGAGGCGCTGAGTTCGATCCCCAGAGCCGCCGCTTAACAAACGGTTTCCTAATCGGTACAAGATTTTTCGCGGCCTGATGCTCGGGTTTTATCAGGTCAAATGGCAAGAAAAATGGCCTTCGACCAAACCGTTACTTTGACAGGTCTGTGATTAGTTCTTCACAAGATTTAAATCGTCCTCGTGCGGTGAAGCCCGCTCATGTGCCGCTGTATTGATGGGCTCAGAAACAATTTCAGTCCCTCGGCTTTAGTACGCAGCGGAACCCAAAGCATTTGCGCACTGCTCCTTCGTAGGAACACGGCCGCCGCATCAATGCCGGAGACAATACTACATCGAACTCGATAAAGGAATGCCGTAGCCAATTAGCCACCCAGGCGGCTATTCCGCACCTTTGGAGACCGATTTATGTTCGTAAGCCACCACGGTCTCAAAACAGGATAGTGCAGTATTCGTCAAAAGCCACCGGAAGCATATCCGGAACCACTCCCGCGGCATTACCTGAGACAGCATGGATATCTACATTGAGGAAATTGAAAATTGGTTTTTGAAAAGAAAGACGCAGTAACTATGCCACTACTCTGTGGATGCCTCAACCGTGCCGTGGGAGAAGGGATGAAGGTGGGAGTGAAAGAAAGATACAAAGGCTCGTAGTCGAGAGATCCGGAATACTTCGTCTCTCTCCTTATCTATCAATGAAGTTCAGGGGAGCTCTGAGGAGGACGCACAGCACTTTTTTACAAATATTCGAAACAAAAATACTGCGCGGGAGAGGACACACGGAAGACATGTAGGTAGACATGTAGGTAGACATGAGGAGCGCATGTCTTAGCTGCCGCTCCTCTCTGTCTCGTCTCGTGCGCAGTTTTAAGCAAGAAATGCTTTTAACTCCGGCAAACTATAGTTTGCCAACGTGCACCAAGTGCATAACATTGGGATGGAAAGTTTCGCTAAGTTCGCTTCGCCCCGCTGCGGTGGCTCAGTGGTTACGGCGCTCGGCTGCTGGCCCAAACGACGGGGGTTCGATACCGGCCGCGGCGGCCGAATTTCAATGGAGGCGAAATTCTAGAGGCCCGAGCACTACGCGATGTCAGTGCACGTTAAAGAACCCCGGGGAGGTCGAAATTTCCGGAGTCCTTCACTAGGGCGTCCCTCATAGCCTGAGTCGCTTTGGAACGTTAAAGCCCCAATAAACTAAACAACTGAACTAAAGTTCTCTTCAGGTTCGGCGGAATGTTCGGCCCCCTGGTTCGCCACGATGTTCGCCTTATAAGGCGAACATGGCGTATGCAATTGCAATAGTTTCACTTTGAAAGAACCGGCGCTCCGCGAGTCGGGGCACGCCGTGCAGCCCCTCCCTCCACTGTACCGGAGCTATGCGAGGTACTGGTCAGCGGCAGCAAAGCGTATCATGGTACGTGTTACACCGATTATCTTTCCACGGCGCTTAGAAGCCGCGGTACCGGCCGGCGTGAAAGTGGCTCAAATAACAGTGTACTACCTGGCTTTCACGCGGCCGTCGTAGTCGTTTCGGCGCACCTGGCGGCTGCGACGCGCACCTAATCTTTCGACCGTCCCTTCACTTCTGTCTACTAGTTGCGTTTGTGTGCGCCGCAGCTTGGGACCAAACAACGAACAAACGCGGCGTCTATGAAAGGTGAGTATTTAGCACCACAAGTGGAACCACTCGAAGAAGGCGCGTAACTCGGGGAGGCAAATTTTTATGGAGGGTGCCTTCCTGGCATGTGCTACACTCTCGCTGCAGAACACTACATTCCTGAGTTTTCTCTTGACGACGAATTGGCTACATTTTTAAGTTTTTAATCATGCTCTAAAACCGTCCCATCGTCGCACGCTCTTTTAGTCCCTACAGTGCTTTCAGGTAGTTTCAGTAGTGTGCGTAACCTTGCAAATAATTTGCTGTTTTTGCTGTAGTGATTCTTCTTTCAGTACGTTTAATCAGCCTCAATAAGTAAATACCAACCTGTGTAAAATCTGGGCCGTCATCTGGGTAGCCAGCTAATCGAATTGGTATGTAGCACACAAAAGACGAACCGCTATCCTCTCTCTGCCTTCTTTCAATGCATTTTTCACCCTTTCCCTCGTGCCCACAGAGACTGCGACTACTACAGCTTTCTTTTCATCATAAAAACAGTCGCATTTTTTTTGTTCGCAACACGGGAGCAACTGCACAAGAAGAAAGTGCCAGCTCGTCGTCCTCATCTCCCCAGTCATGCGAGTTTATCTGTCTCATTTTTTGTGCTCGTCCCGGCTCTGGTCGCCGATGGTTTTATGAACCCCGCCCTCCCCTTACACAACTGACACTCGTGTCGTGGGCTCAAAACGTCGCCCCCACCAGGGGGCCACACTCGGGACACATGCCCTAACTCCCAACCCTCAAGTCGCAAATAAAATAGTTACTCTCTCTCTATCTCCCCTTACAAAAAGTTGTTTAGACAGTATCATCATCATCATCATCAGCCTGACTACGCCCACTGCAGGGCAAAGACCTCTCCCATGTCTCTCCAATTAGCCCTGCCCTTCGCCAGTTGAGGCCACCGTATTCCCGCAAATTTTTTAATCTCATCCGCCCACCTAACTTTCGGCCGCCCCCTGCTGCGCTTGCCTTCTCTTGGAATCCCCTTCGTTCCCCTAAAGGACCAGTGGTCTGTAGATTGTCTATAGACTTTTGTCGATAGTACCTGTAGACCTTTTACAAACAAATCCCACACACTAGTATATAGGGAATACAAACCATATAGACGTCTACAGGCAATCAATAGATTTATGGTCATGCACTTATAGTAGACTACTGTCTACAGACAGTCTCTACACTGCGAATAGAGAAGAGGAAACATCTGCAATGAAGGCATTGGAGTCTAGAAGAAGTCTATAGAGAGTCTGTAAACAGCTTTTATAAGGGTCAAATTTCCCGACCTGGAAGGAGTCCGGCTCGTTGCGCAGCTCGGAGACGCCCCCACCTCCTGGCCGGGACAGCTGCCTCCGGAACGGGGAGCGCAGTCCAACGCGCGAGGGCCTCAGCACCCTCAGCTCGTCGTCCAGCAGCGGCGTGCCGAAGTGCTGGTCGAAGATCCGGCTGCAGGGCGCCTCCCACGCGTCCCACCAGTCGCGGCCCGGGAACCACCCCGAGGGAACCAGGCTGCGGGCCATGCCTCTATACTACTGCTGCTACGGCTGCTCCTAGGAAGTTGCCTCGCTTGCTCTGCGTGTGCAGTGAGAGGAGAAGGGGGAAATGGGGAGTCACAATGGCGATGTTGTAGACAGCTGGCGCTTAAAGGGATACTGTAGAAAAATCTTAAAATTGAACAGAAACACTGAAAATATATTCTCCGAATGTGATTGCACCGAAATCTAGTCGTCACTGCGCATATTTTTCAGTGGATGGTTTTATTTTCGATGTTTTATGAGCGCGCGCCAAGCCCTCCCGGCCAGTGCGAGGTGAAGAGCGTGATGTCATGACACCCTCGTCGCGTCACTCGAAGTGCGATGTCGCACTGCAGTTTGTGTACACCAAGCGATAAGGCTCCCAGCCTCCTACGCTGCCGACGCAAAACTGGCAAAACCCGCAAATAGCAATGGCAATCGTGTTCCTGCGGGAACAGTGGGCGCGCGGGTGTTATGACGTCTAGTCGCAGCTTCCACAGGCGGCCGCCAGGGCAATGATGTGGCAATTAATCGCAAAAAAAGGTGTGCTGTCCACCTTTTTCTCTAAAATGCCTGTCGCATTTATCAATTTTAGCAGTCAAGCTTTTGTTTGCATGTAAAAGAGCAGCTTCAAAAGTTTGGTTCAGTATCCCTGTCAGGAGTGTACCACGGACTCCACTTTTTCACGAACACGCCCGCATACGCGCGTGCTTCCGCCCTCCCTTCACGTTGTCGCCGCCCAACGAACAGAAGCGCATTTGACACAGGCCGTGAGATTCGGCTCGGCTAATAATCGAAAATTTGCTGGCAGCGAAACTGCGTCTCAAAGCTTCTCAGAATCTTCTCACAGTGAGGATCTCGGATGTTCCTAATGCGGTATGTGGTCGTTCTTTGGCCACCTCCCGAGCACCGCTGCTTTCGCGTCTCTTCGCAGCAATCGAGCATTAGCGGTGGCATATTGCGTGCTAGGGATCTGTCATTCTTGATACGGCGTCATGTTGTCCTCACTCGACATGAGTATTAATAACATACGTCGACATGAACGTCGAACAGTAGTCCAGCAGTTTTAATTCTCACCGAATGCCTCTTTCGGGGATCTGCGCGGCGAAATACTGAAGCAAAAATGCTAAATAAACTTTTAAATTGCGACTGGACTAAATATACAAAGTGCGACTGCAATGAACCATTTGGCTACAAGAGAGGAATTGTGAAAGTATCCATGCTTAAGGCCTCGAGCGGACCTGTGTCGAGACATGGTGCCTTTCAGCTGTGAATGCCGAGGCAGCACGCCGCATGAAGCACGATTCCCAAAAAGTGTACTGTGCTGTATAGCTTGAGCTCTTCTTCGCTATAGTTCAGACGTGAAAACATGGAAGCCTCGCAGTTCACAAGCCGCCAAAGAATATTATGCATTATCTCATAACATGAAATGGTCGTGCAGAAAGCTGGCTTTAGGTTTATTTCTAGCGCTCCCAATATGCTGGCTCGTCTGCGCCACAAGTTTGACCAGAAAACCAATGCAAGCAATAATGTGCTCAGTGTGCCTGCAGCTACGTTCCATGGAAGAAATAATACATAAAGGAAGCAAGAGAGAAAGAAAGGAAGAAGTTATTTATAAATATCCCTTTGCCTTGTGAGCTCTGCTATGTTTGGCAAACTGGCAACTGCCCAGGTGATTGGTTTAAGCAGCGAGTGAACTCGGTGACAGGAAAGCTAGGAAAACCTTTCCAGCCACGTTCTGAAATTCTAGGTGCGAGGTGTTTTTCACGGATGCCTTTATTCTGAAGATATTCAGAGACACGGGCGCGCGAAATCTTCCAAGCCTAAGTGAAGACCGAGAAGGCAACGCGGTTCAAAACTTGTTCAACATTTAAATTCAAAACATTTCAATTCGTTTACAAAAGAAAGAGTAACAGGTAGCTCAGTGGTTGAGGCGCTCGGCTACTGCGCCGGAGCTCCCAGGTTTGAACCTGAACGCGGCGGCCGCGTTTCGATGGAGGCGAAACGCAACAGGCGCCTGTGTGCTGTGCGATGTCAGTGCACGTTAAAGTTTCCCAGGTGGCCGAAATTATTCCGAAGACCTCCACTACGGCACCACTTTTTCTTTCTTCTTGCACTCCCAACTTCCTTCCTTCCCTTATGGCGCGGTTCGGGTGTCCACTGAGATGTGAGACATTACGGCGCCATTTTATGTTCCTTAAACAACCAATTTCATGCATGCAATGAATACATCAGAAACTTTAGTCATGTGGAGAAAATATCCCTTAAGTCCCTGGTTAAAGCAATTTTCCGGAAAAAAACGACAACGAAAGAACGTTTCAGACAAACGTAGTGCAGGGAATAACTGAGCTGGCAAGCATTTGTTAAGGCAGAAACTTACAAACTTACAGCAACGAGTCGCGTTTGTATTTCGCGGTTGTCTTGTGCTTGTTGGCGTGAGAATGTTTAATGGTCAGGTGGTTAGTTTTCCGGTGGATTTGCTCCACAGAAGCGAGAGTCGCGCGCTATTTTGCGATGGGCTTCCAGGGAATCAGTTCGGAAAGAGAGAGAGAGAAACCCCTTAATGAAAAAGCGGATAAATTAGCAGGCGTTTCAAAAACGCTGGCATGCTACTCTGCGTGGGGAAGGGAATGTGGGAGATAAAGACGGAAGGAAAGCGGTGCGGGAAAGGTAAAATAAAAGAAAAAGGGGAAACAAAATGCAGCCATGAAATGCGTACTAAGGTGCATCGGCGAGAAATGATGTAACATATGAAATGATAAGGTTCATAGTCCGACAAATGGGCTAACAAAGTTCACAGCATGAAGAATGGTTGCGGCTAACATGCAAGGTGAAATTATAGCATGTCAATGTGTCCACTGTCCTTTATATCCGAAAACAAAATGTTCATTGCATGCCTCTGTTGCCTACGGCGGGCCATGGGACCTAGAACACTGGTCATTGTTAGAGCCACTGGGAAGAGCTTCTCCATGCAATGTTCATAGTACGCACGCGTCTGAGCATACGCAGAGCACTCAAGCAGGATATGTTCAACGGTTTCGATCGAGCCGCAGTTGACAGAAAGCGGACTGTCTATTTGACCGAAACGGTAACGCAAACCGTTGGTAAAGCCGTTGGTACCAAGCCGTTGGGTGGCACCTTTCAGGCAAAGAAAGGGTTTCCAAATGGCGAGAAATTCTGGATGCGAGTCTTGATCTGATATGTTGGTTAACTGAGTAAAGAAACTGCATAGACGTCATCAACCCATACATGCCTAGCGTGCATGTGCGACACTGCTTTTTTCCGCAGTAGCTCTGAAAGCTTATCGTGTAAAAGCTTGCGCACGCTAGCGTAGGTTCAAGAGGGCCTAACTTTTCCTGCGCAAGAGTCCAAGAAGATCCGCCAGTCTTCTCTAATAAAAGAAATAATTTTTGCGCATAAGAAAACCACCGTGCGTGAAGAGCAACGTAAGAGGGTGCGCGACATCGCATCGACCATGCGCTTACCACTGTTTTTCGCCCAGGTCCTGTCCCACGCCCTTTTTTCTTGGTCGTCCGTGGATATATCATCGTTGGATAAAGCACCAAAGCATGCGCCTGTCGAGTTCAACCTCAGCTCGACTGCTGCTGACGATGCCTCGATGACAAGCTGCTGCCTACCACCTGCGCATCTGCCTCCCAGTTTGGCTTCGACCACACTGATGATCTGGCAACAAGGACGCACTAGCAGCACCATCTCCGAGGGGCGGATATTTATTCGCCAGTTGCAAGCCGGCCAGCTGGGGCGTGACATCGCATCGGCCATGCGGTTAGCACTGTTTTTCGCCCAGGTCAGTTACCGGTCTCCCGCTGCATGCTAATGTAATTCCAATCGATGTATTATTGCGGTGTCGTGCCCCGACAACTTGCTGTGTGTTATGAAAAAGTGTGTTCTTAAGATGAAGTATGGTCATGGTCTTTTATGTAAACTTTTACTGCTTCTATGCGGTGATGTCGAGAGCAACCCCGGTCCCGGTTTCGATACACACGAGATGAATTCGGATAATGAAGCCATTGATGGCATTCACGCTGCCATACAACGACTGGAACTTCGCCAGTCGCAGTTCCTTCAGGAACTGCATATGCTTAAACAGCAGCAGGACGCTACAAGTACGTCTTTAAGATATTTACTGGACAGGATCGCTACACTAGAGAACGACATGCATTCCTCACGGCTGGCCACAAGGGCTGGTGATTCAAACGCATCATCGTGTGTTGACGCCTTGACCAGGGAGGTTGCCCAACTTAAGGCCTATTTTGAAGATGTTTCTAATAAGTCCCGCAGGAATAACTTGCTTATTCTAGGCCTAAATGATTCCGCAGCAGAGAGTTGGTCTGAATCTGAAAAAAATGTGCGCGAATTCTTCTCGTCTTATCTTAACCAAAATGTTCCACCTGAAAGCATCGAAAGGGCTCATAGAATAGGTCGCTTTGGTGTAGGAAAGCACCGACCGATTGTCGTTAAATTTTGTAGTTATAAAGTCAAAGACAATATCTTATCGTGCGGTTTCAAGCTAAAGGACACTAAGTATGCCATACGCGAAGACTTCACGCCCGCAGTCAGAAAGGCACGCTTCATGCTTTCACAATACGCACGTGACCTGGCTTTTCCTTCCAAGTTACGATTTGATAAGCTTCTCGGCAACAAAAAGTGTTTTGTCTATGATTTTGAACATGACCGTGTCGTCGAGCTTCGAGAATGACAGAAAGGGAGGCAACTGCCCGCTCCGCTGCTCGTGCCCACCTTACAATCTGTGCCCTTGGCGTCATAAAATTTTGAATTGATAACTCTCGTCGTGAATTGCAGGAGTATCAAAAACAAAACTGATGAATTTGCTACTCTTGTTTCCTCTGTAAAACCTCATGTTATAATTGGCACTGAATCATGGCTGGATAATTCCGTTCTCAGCTCTGAAGTATTTCCCACCGGTTATGACGCGTACCGTAGTGATCGACACTTGCATGGTGGGGGGGTGTTCTTACTTATTGACCAATGTTTTAGCTCTTCATTAATAACAGCGCCTCTAGTTGGTTGCGAGTCAGTATGGTGTAATCTTCGCCTAAACAATGGAAAGAATTTGGCTATTGGCTCTGTCTACCGTCCTCCTTCCGCTACCAACCCTGACGCTTTCAGTTCGTTGTCTGAATTTCTACTCAGCTTAAAAAATGACTTTCTTTTTCGTGGGGACTTTAACATGCCTGATTTCAAATGGATAGACTACAAACCTCTTCGTGCGAATCATTCTTCATAATCTTCATCCTTTTATGAATTAATTACTACTAAAGACCTATATCAGTACGTCACTGAACCTACACGAGAAACTGAGCACTCATCTTCAGTTTTAGATTTACTGTTCTGCAACCGGCCTTCAGTAGTGCGTGACACTGGTCATACCAGGAATAAGCGACCACAGTTGTGTTGTCGCTAATGTTCGGCATTTTCCTTATTTAATTTCAAAAGGCCGATCACGAAAGGTTTTTTTTTTAATAAGGTAGACTATACGTCAATGAAGAAGGAACTTGCGTCTTTCCTTCCTGAATTTATTGATCTTAACCAGAATTTAGATTGTAGTTCCCTTTGGGAAGTATTCAAGAATAAGCTGGAATGCCTAATTGATCAATATATCCCATTTAAAAGTCTTTCCGGAAAGCGCCGCCGCGACAAACCGTGGATCACACGGCAAACCAGACAGCTTATCAGGAAAAAACATCTCCTTCTAGAATCATACAAAAAAAAAATTGGTGCCCTGCATTATTGCAGTCGATTCGGGCTCTTGGAAGTACACTAAAAACTGAAATTAAAGCTCTTAAGGATAGCTTTTTAAATGACTTGGGATCAAAACTGCGTAATAATCCTAAGGAATTGTGGACGTTTTTGAAACACAATGGACGTGAACAAGTCAGAATACCGAATTTAGACCATGATGGTGAAGTTATTACTAATGATGGTGATAAGGCATGCTGCTTTAATGCTTTTTTTGCAGTATTCTTTTGCGCCAATGTACTACATCGGAGAGCTTCCGTTAACTCGTGAATCTGTCACTGAAACCATGTCTGAATTGGTTTTTACTCACCAAGGTGTGTCAAAATTGCTTAGTGATGTCAATTCATCTTCTGCCGGTGGTCCTGATGGTGTTCCTAACTTTGTTTTAAAGTCTTGCGCGAATGAAATATCTTACTACTTAGTCATCTTGTTCCGATCATCACTTAAGTCGGCGTCTCTGCCAAATGACTGGAAAAATGTTAATGTGGTACCAGTGCATAAGAGTGGTTCAAAAAGCTCTGTTGTTAATTACCGACCGATTTCTTTAACGAGTGTGTGCTGTAAAACGTTGGAGCACATAATATATAGCGCAGTCATAAAACACCTTGACTCTCATGGGTATTTTACAGAAGTTCAGCATGGCTTTAGGTCAGGTTTTTCCTGTACTACTCAGTTGCTTGAGTTTAGTAATGATCTGGTTTCTTCCTTTGACCGTGGCTCTCAAATAGATTGCGTATTTCTAGATTTTATGAAAGCCTTCCACTCTGTACCTCATTTACTATTGTTACATAAGTTAAGTTGTCTTGGTCTGCACCCCAGTGTCATCGATTGGCTTCATTCGTATCTTCAGGGCCGCATGCAGCGTGTTTTGATTAATGGTTCGCACTCAGGTTATGTTAACGTTTCCTCAGGTGTACCGCAGGGGTCTGTTCTTGGACCCCTTCTTTTTCTGATTTATATCAATGATATTGTTTTGGATCTTACCTGCAAAGTTCGGTTCTATGCTGATGATTGTGTCGTTTACACTGTTGTGGAAAATTCCTCTGATGCGTTAAAACTACAGCGAAATTGGATTCCATCCAGTCCTGGTGCTCAAAATGGCAAATGTCTTTGAATGCCACAAAATGCCAATTTGTCTCTTTCACTCGAAAGCGTTCCCCATTACAAACAAATTACTCACTACATAATGTTCCCTTGCAAAAAGTACTTGAATACAAGTACCTCGGCGTTTATTTTTCATCTAACCTAACATGGACGAGACAAGTTGAGTACACTACATCCAAAGCCTGCAGAATACTTAATTTCTTAAAAATAAATTTCAATAAAGCACCGTCTAATGTGAAACAACTCCTGTATTTCACTTACATCCGACCAATTCTTGAATACGCCTGTCCTGTATGGGACCCCCAGTTTGCTTACTTATGTGATATGCTCGAGCGCGTCCAAAATAATGCTGCGAGATTTGTGTCCAATAATTACAGCTTCTCAACTAGTGTCACGTCTCTTAAAAACCACCTTGGCTGGGGATCCTTAGCTAACTGTAGGAAACATTTGAGACTACAAATCATGCATCGCATCTATTTTGGAAAGCTGAGCATTAACAAAGACCGGTATCTGCTTCAACCTCATTTTTTTTCTAGACGAGTTGATCATCAGTGGAAGATCCGAGAGATTAAGTGTCGCACAGATGTTTATAAAACCTCGTTCTTTCCACGGAAGATCAATGAGTGGAACAGGCTACCAGCCGGCGTCACTGAGTGCTGCACGGAAGGTCAATTCCGGGCATTTTTATCTGATGTGTGACGTGGCGCGCAGTTGTCTTGCGCGTGTCTTTTTCATTTCATTAGTGTTATTTTATTTGTGGAGCGTGGTTGTCTTCCTTCAGTGCATGTTTTTCCTCATCTATTAGTTGTGTGATTATATTTCTGTTATTACGTGTATCTTTCGGCCAAATGAGCAGAAGTTATTGTGTCCACCCCCCTGCAATAATGCCCTTGGGCGCTGCAGGTATTTGTAATAAATAAATAAATAAAAAAGCCGACCTCAGTCCCTGCGTCCCTGATCGGGAACACTGGTCTGAGCGCGAACAGCCATCTAAGAAGGAGGAGGAGGTAAACTTTATTAAAGAAGAGGTCTTAGGCGCGGGTTGGGGTGGTGTTCCCCTCCCCGCGGTGGGCTCCTCTTCTAGGCCGGACGCCAGGTGGCCGACCGACGATGTCGTTCGGCGACCTCTTCGGCTCGCTCCGTGACTCGAAGTTGAAACTCCGGGTTCGAGCTGAGCAGCGCGGCCTCCCACTGAGATTGGGTAGAGAGCTGCAGACTGTGCGATGGCTTGTCTTGAGTACATGAGTATAGGATGTGCGGTGTGTCTGCCTTCTGGCGCCCACAGAGAGAACAGACGGGGCTGTACTGCTCGGGGAACCATATGGAGTACATATACGGATTAAAGAAAGTGTCTGTTTGGAGGTGCCGCCAATTGACTTGTTGTGTTTTACTTAGATATCTATGTGCTTCTGGGAAGATTTGTCTTTCTTTCTTGAAGTGGGTAGTAATTTCTTTGTAGGTTGTCATTCGCTCCTTGGCCGACTTGATCTCGGGGTAGCGCACCTCCCGGTTAACCACGAATCCTCGGGCAAATTGGTGCGCCGCCTCGTTTCCAGGATGATCCGAATGGGCGGGGACCCAGATCAATGTGATCTGGCGCGTATTGGAGATTTTTTGCAAGATTTTGATGGCTGCTGAGTGGGCCCTACCTTTTGCGAAATTTCGAACTGCTGTTTTGAAGCCGCTGATGATGTATTTGGCAGTGGTGGGGGTAATCGCTAAAGCTATGGCAGCTTCGATGCAAGGGGAGAACCTCGATGATCGACAACTCCCACGGAAAAGGCGTCTCTGTCCGCATGTTCTGTTACGTCCACGTGCGCTATGTCTTTCTGAACTGAAAACCTTTCGTGAAGTTTTTGTTCCCTAGCCTTTCTTCTGTCCGTATCGTAGTGTGAATGCATGTTTTTGGGCAGAGAAGGGACTGTTAAGTGTTCGTGCACGTGTCTTGGAATTGGCAAGGTGGGTGTACGGATTCCTTCATATTGTATTCCTGCTTTCTTTACGATGAAACGTCCCGTTTCAGTGCCTGATAGTCTTTCCTATTGTGCGGTGAGGTGTGCTTCCATCATTTCCGCTAAGGTGTTATGAATTCGTAACTAGTAGCTTTTCATTTAGGGTATGGCGAGGTAGGTTGAGAGCAGTTTTGTAGGACTGTCTAAATAGAGAATCCAGGTCGCCTCTTTCTCTGACTGTGAGGACGACGTATGGTGTAGAGTAGATGACTCTGCTAAGAACGAAGTCTGGTATTAGTTTCCTGGTCTCGGCTTCTTTAACTCCTCCTCGCCTATTCGCGATGCGTATGAGAAGGAGGGAGACTTGGTTTGCAGTGTTTGTCAGTGTCTTAATTAGTGTGTATTTTTCTGGTTTGACTGTATCAGCATTCCCAAGGTTCTTAGTGTTTCCACTTCTGGGATGGCTGCCCCTTCCGCGTAGATTTTGATCTCAGGCACTTTAGTCTTTCTTTGACGCTTTGGGTGTAGGATGAGGACTTCAGATTTTGGAAGGGAACACGTGAGTCCGGCCGGGGCAGCAAACATTCTTTTACCTTCCATATTAAATGTACCAATAAAAACCACTACTACTACTACGCGAGTCCCGCGGCTTGTGCCTCCTCTACTACTACATCTGCCGCTTGTTGTAGCGTATCTTGTATCGTGCCGATACACCCCTTGATGACCCAATGGGTGATGTCATCCGCGTACAAACAATGTTCTAGGTCTGGGATTTTTGCGAGTTGGTGTGCCATTTTGATGAGGGTTATATTGAATAAAAAGGCGGAGAGGACCGCTCCTTGCGACGTTCCTCTGTCTCCTAAACTGAAGGTGTCGGAGCTGATGGTGCCAATTTGAATTTTAGCCGTTCTACCGGAGAGAAAGTCCTTGATGTAGTTAAAAGCTCTTTCGCTTACATTCAACAGTGAAAGAGAATCTAGCATTGCTTTGTGTTTAACGTTATCAAACGCTTTGGTTAAATATAGAGCTAGGATTGCCCTGGTGCTCCTTTCTTGCTCATGAGAAACTAACAAAAGCGCGTTTCAACTTAAAACTGACATTTCAAGCTCAAGAAGTGCTACTTTCTCTACCCTTCGTGAGGTGGCGCTCCTGGTCCAGCGAGAGCAAAGAAAAAAAAAACCGCGCTCCAAAATGGTTTTTACCAGCGAAGACGCGCGCTGTTGTCCTCGACGCCAGTACTTCTTTTTACAATATTTTTTACACTGTCCCCCTAATTGGAGAACATCCCAGCAGTTTTTAAAGGTGTGCCCACAATTTGAGTGAAGTTTAGTGCGCATGCTTCGCTGCTGTTTCTGGTTAGCTGCTGTTTAACTGATGTCCCCGAACGCGGACTGTGGGTCTTAAATGTTGTTCCTTTGTGACTTTCAGCGAGGTACTTACTTGACTGAGGATGAGATTCAGGATCTTCTCCAAGAAAGTGACGCTGATCATTCAGATTCAGAGGATATCGAAAGTTTTGACGACATCGACGATCGGGACGAAGATTGTGACACAGAAACAGAAACAGAAGACAGCCCGGCCGACAAAAACGACCAGCGACTAAAGTGGAGGAAGGGAATGTAAGTGTTTTGTTGTTTCTTGAAGCGCAGAAAGAGAAACAGAGGGCACTTTGAATGCAATAATAACACTGTGCACCTAAACGCGCCTTCTTTTTTTTTCTTCTGAATCAGGTTCCCTGCCTTGGCGATAGAGGAAGAGGATCTGCTGATGAGTCAGGAATGCGATAAACTTGACACAACACCAAAGTATTTTTTTAATGTTTCCCCGAAGATTTCTGGGAGGAATGCGCGTTCCAGACAAACCTCTACTCCGTTCAGGCTAGAGGGAGGTCTATGGAAGATTGTTGAGGGCATCCACATTGCTATGGGGATCATGAAGCTTCCAAGGGTTCGACTGTACTGGTCACGAATGTTCAGAATCGAGCTCACTCCTTAGGCAATGCCCCGAAACAGGTTTTTCGAGCTTAGGAGCTACGTGCACTTCGTTGACAAGCTGTCAATAGCAAAAAAAAAACTGGAGGAAAAAAGGCTGTTCCTAGTAAAGCCTATCGTCACCTCTTTCCGAAACGCCTGCATTAAGCTACCTCGATCTCGTGAGGTGTCCACTGATGAATATGTGATACCATTTTCTGGAAGGTGCCTGTGCGGCAGTCCGTTCTTTCCAAGCCAAATTCAGTAGGCCTTAAAAATTTTGTAATGGCATCCCCAGATGGCTTGGTTATGGACTTTGCCATCTATGTTGGCAAATTGAATTGCTGGTTAATTGAATCAAGATCAAGATACTTTCGTCATCACGGACACGCATCTTACAGACCTCAAGATTGCTGAGCACTTGGTCGAAAAAAATGTATTTCTAACCGGAACAGTGATGGGAAACCGGACTGGCGGAGCTGCGGCCTCAATGCCGCAGGACCGGGATATGCAGCGCGGAGATTACGTCTGTGAGGTACGCAGTGACGACCAAATGTGCATTGTCAAGTGGAACGACAAAAAATCTGTCCTAGTCTTATTCAGCGAATTTGGCATCGCGCCAGAATGAACTTGCCAAAGATGTCTAAGGATATGAGAAAAAAAGTCAGTGTAGCAACCAGATGCGGTAGCGATGTAGAATCAGTACATGGGTGAAGTGGACCTGATTGACCGTTTCATCTCCTATTATCGCATCTCGAAGCGAACGAAAAAGTGGACGGCCCGGGTGTTCGCGCAGTTTCTCGACATGGCCTGCTGCAACGGGTGGATTCAATACAATGGAAGGTGTGAGCAAAGCCAGACTTCAAAGCAGCAAAGGCTGGACATGCTAGAGTTCAAGATGAACATTGCTGTTGCCTTAATTCAAGCGGAAACGCGCCTATCCGAACGGTCAAGAGAGCACGAAGTAGAAAGGGATGATGAAGAAGCGCAACCAAGTGCACCACAGAGGGGCAAAATCATTTCGCTACCTCCTGATGACGTCAGATATGACAGGACTGGGCACTTTCCGGAGCAACAAAAGCTGGGATCACACAAATGATGCCGATATCCAGGCTGCAGCGGTGAATCAAGGGTAAAATGCATGAAATGCTGCATTTTTCTCTGTTGCAAAACCGCCGGTGCTTTCTCAACTTCCGCTCCCGCTGGAGCCGACAGTCCCCGATGACACCGGGTGCAACGAAATTTCACCATTTTTCCTTTTTTTTTAGAATTATACTTTTCTTATGCTAATTTGTGTCTAGAACTGCCAAATAAACAAGTTTGAAAAAAAATCGCACAAAAACTGCTTTCTCGGGACTGAAGAGGGATACTTTAATTATTGCCACTCGTAACAGGTAGCGAATCTGCCTAGTACCCTACATTCTAGGATGCGGTTTGTGGTTTATGGGGTTTAACGTCCCAAAGCGACTCAGGCTATGAGAGACGCCGTAGTTAAGTGCTCCGGAAATTTCGACCACCTGGGGTTCTTTAACGTGCACTTACAGCGCACAGTACACGGGGCTTTAAAGTTTCGGCTCCATCGAAATTCGACCACCGCGGCCGGGACCGAACCCGCGTCTTTCGGGTCAGCAGCCGAGCGCCATAACCATCGAGCCACCGCATACTACTACACAACGCAAAGACAAACACGGACAAGTAAGGAAATGCCACAAAGCACTGTCCGCTGTCCTTACTTGTCTGTGTTTGTCTTTGCGCTGAGTAGTTGTAAGCATGATTTACCGACACGCCCAGCAAGTGGTATTGAGCCACCGCGGCGGCCATTCAATAGACCTTATGCAAAATTGCTGCCACCTATCGGAGAAAAGAAGAACCAGTGGAAAGCCGCCATGTTGGAGGATGACAGAAGCTCGTTCCGCCTCTGCTCTCTGGATTTAGGCGTGCCCTGCGTTAGCTTCCTTACTGCTGTGCTCGCTCGAAATGCTGCCACCTATCGGAGAAAAGAAGAACCAGTGGAAAGCCGCCATGTTGGAGGATGACAGAAGCTCGTTCCGCCTCTGCTCTCTGGATTTAGGCGTGCCCTGCGTTAGCTTCCTTACTGCTGTGCTCGCTCGAAATGCTGCCACCTATCGGAGAAAAGAAGAACCAGTGGAAAGCCGCCATGTTGGAGGATGACAGAAGCTCGTTCCGCCTCTGCTCTCTGGATTTAGGCGTGCCCTGCGTTAGCTTCCTTACTGCTGTGCTCGCTCGAAAATCTTATTTACTGTCACTTGAGCCTGTAAACATGACTGAATGGTGAGTCGACGTGTTTCTGCTGCCCAAGTTTCCAAGTGACTTCGCAGACACTTACTACGTGTCCAAACCACTTTCCGAACGCCACCTAGTACGGAGCTACAAGTTTTTCACGGAGTCCTACGTCAGTTTGCCGACGCTGAACACCAAGAAATGTACGAAGAAGGTGTAATTTTCGTTTACGACTAAAAATCTGCGCATTTCGGTGTAGTTTGAGTCAGTTTTTATTTGGTTCGATACTTTTTGCGGACGGGTGTGCCGCGTGAATTGTTGTTGTTGTGGTAGCGTTTTCTGTGTGTTGCGTCGGCGCCGAAAGTAAACGATAGTAAACTTCACGCTCATGTTGGTAGTGTCGAAAAAAGTGGCCTCTCAACATGCGACGCTTTTCATTTTCCTTGAAAAGTTCATACAGCATTTGTTTGTTTGCCCTAGTGCTCTAGAGCCCCTAGTTTGCCCTAGTGCCCTATACATAGAGAGAAAACACTAATTATTACCGGGTACATAGACCCCTAGGTCCCCGCACGACCCCACTACACAAGTGCTTGCCATTCTTGGACTATCGCCGTTAAAAACACGTAGCCCGTGAATGCAGCAGTGTCTATGGTTTTACCACGACGAGCAAGCAGTTGTGCACTGATATTTTTGGAGGATTCTACACGCGTTATGCATTCCCGCTACTGGTTACAACTATGGTACCGCTTGAACGGCTTCCCTTACGGTTCTTTCTTTTTTTTTACACAACACACGGTTTCGTGGAAACCGGCCGGTAAAGTGAAATCGCTGCATGCATACAAGCCGTCGCTCCACAAAATAGGCACCTTTCCCAGGTCAAACAGCAACGATTGACTGACTTGCAGAGCGCAAACGTTCCGTGCCACGGGCACTTGACCTTTGCTAGGGTTTCCGTCGAAACAAATATTCGCACTAAAAACTAACGCGTGTAACCGCTGCGGCGGATAACGCTAGGAGCAACGGTTCTCACAAAGCGCGACCCGTACCACTGAACCGCTGATCACAATTACTCTCTTGCGAGACTGATAATCGCAGCACTTCACGGGCAATCGCAGGAGAAAAACAGCTTTTGTGTGATATTTTCTTCGTGCCTACAAAGCTTATTTCTAATTTCATTTGCTACATGGCGATAACGAAATGTGTTGCGCGATGTCTCGACATGTAGCGACGGTTCTGCAACATTTGTGCCGCGGATGTCGGGGATCGCAGTCCAAAAATAGAAGTGCGCTCAAATCAAGCGCTCTTGCCTTTTTTTCCCTGGGCGTCTCTGTGACCCTTCTGCGTACAGCAAGGCACTGAGCAATATGTGGGCATATTGAGGACGGTGAAATTCGAGCGCGCGCGACGAGCGTGTACCAGTACGCGCTGTGAATCCGGCGGCTATCCTCCAACATGGCGGATCGCGCGCGGCGACCGCTAGATGGCAGTGCATTTCGCATAAGGTCTATTATACGTCATAAGTCGGTCTCGAAAACATATTTTGACCAATAGAACGATGATTCGGAATTGTGAAGTGAAATGAACATTTTATATAGACAAATATTTCAATTTTTACAATTTTTTTACGTTTTGGTACATAGGGGATAATTTACGAGGGAAGTCGTGCCGGTTGTATTTAGCAAGACAAAAAAAATTAAGTTGCTTTCAATGAATATTAGCGCACAAACCTTCTCTTTAGTTCACAGATGCCATAATGACCGACGCTTGCTAAAGCGTGCATCTAGTAAACAGATTTTATTCTGAAAGTGTACTGAGTTAGATCATCTTTTGTATACGTTGAGAGAAAACTCATTTCCTGAATGCCAGTAAGAAGATATTCTAAACACCAGTTGGAAAGGTTAAATTTGGTGTTAGCGCAACGCCTATGTGTGGCATCTAGAAACTTCCACCAGAGGACCGAACAGTGAGCGGCTCCAAACTCGCCACTTTTTACGACGCCTTTTTCGACGCCTCGTGACAAACGCGTCCAGTCAACGCTGCGCTTCCGGCATGTGCCGCGCCCCCTGGCGTGCCTCTTTGGAAGGGGGAGGAATATGGGAGGAGGGCAGTGTCGCTTCAACTGTCCGCACCGGCGTAAAAGCCAGCACCGAGCAAGCAGGGAAAAGAAAACGAACGAGTTCGGTGCGCGGATTCACGAGTAACACAGCGGCCGCTGCACACAGCGAGTGTCGTTGAGTAATGTTCCGAGCAGCCCGAGATGACGGATTGGCTGCGACAACGGTACCGACAGAACTGCAGGAAGCGGACGCCCGCGAACGCCAGGCACGCGGCGCAAAATAGCGCCTGACGCAGGATGGCCGCTCGAGGGGCTTCGAAGCCAGCCGTGACAACAGCTGGAAAGGGGTGGCGCAGCGCCTGCTCGCTTGACACCACGATGCCAGAACGGCAGCGGTCGTGCTCGAACGTCTTGAGTTGCTGCACTGTTGTACTACGAGCGGTGCCGCGGAGAGCCGAGAAACAGCCCGCATTTCTCCCTTACAAAAAAAAGTTTTAGACAGCCTATAAAGTGTCTATAGACTTCTGTCTATAAAGTCTATAGACTGTCTATATACAAAAGTATATAGGCAATACAAATGCCATAGACCGTCTGTAGACAATCTATAGATTTATGGCCATACACTTTTAGTGGACTTTTGTCTATAGACAGTATATAGACTATGAATAGACAAAAAGCAACATTTATAGGAAGTCAAAAAAGTCAGTAAGAAGTCTATAGACTGTCTATAGACCATTTTTATAAGGGCTGCTTCGTGCAGGAGTCGGTCATTCGCTGCATTCGAGGGATAGAGGAACGAGTCGGACGATTACATGCAACACCGAGAAAAACGCTCCCGTGCCTCACGGCTTTAGAAGAGAAATGGATTGAAACGGGTTAGTGCGCTGTGGACTATGTCAACGAAGCTCTCGTGGCAGCTACGATTCCTTGCTAGTTTTGGATTATGAGTATAATCAGTCGTGAGTGGGCAGCCTTCAAACCACCCAGGAAAACAGGACACCAGTAAGTATAGCCTAGCCCTATGGTGATTCACCGGTTCGAAGAGCGGACGAGGACGCGCTTTCTCTTTCGCCATGATGAATTGCGAAAGCTGTACAGCCGCTCCTTGAGGCCTTTCTGCACCTGAAGAGGATCTCAAGTGTGATTTCTTCCTTGAAGAAGACAAGTAAACAGATCACACTATTGTCACTGTTCTGAGCACTGAACCGTTCCATTTGCCAGAGCAATGGAAGCACCACCACTGCGGTCCTCTAAAATTGACAGGAGACATCTTTGAGCCGCGATGTGGACGTGATTCCAATCACTCTACGCCCGAGCACCACGTTATCGGCAAATCACGGCGTTTGCACTTCACCTTGCAGCTTTATTTCTTCGCCAATGGCGATTCGTGGCAGTGTTATACTAAAAAATCGGAGCACGCAAGAATGACCCGCAGTGCTAGTATATTTTCTTTTTTCCTAATCCCATTCGTAGACAAGCGCATATTTCTACATATTAATTTTATTAGGGGACATCATGCAGCCGACTTGAACAAAGCATGCTGTGGCTCCTAAAATCGCATTAAATTAGAAAAAAATAAAACCACGAAATGAAGAGCTGGGCTTCTACAGACTTGATAACGTGCAATTGCTTGGGCCACACAACAGGCACCGCCGTTCAATTTAACGAGTAAAAAGAAGGAAAACAATGCTGCAGGACCACGTAAAAGAACACACGGGCGAATACCACAATTAACTAAGACACTTTGTCTGTATTATGCAAAGAATCGGTCAAACTCAGTCTCCGCCAAGTGGTGGAAAGCTGATGCCACAGCTGTTCCACATGTGTGTGCGGAGATAAAGAACATTATCTCGTGCCATCCAGTGTACAAAGCGGAAAGGTGTATGTTGTTCGCTTCCCTCAAGAACACAGGAGCCCCTCACAGTTCGCTTCAGGACATTGTCTGCACGCGCAAGAAACAGTCATGTAGTAAGAAGGATGCGTACCTTCTTTTAAAGTTCCTGAGGGCTCGGATCTGGACTCCAGATGGTGACAGCAGGAGTTTACTATTGACTGATATATGGGTGGTTGTGTTTATAGCAATGTAGATCAGTCAGGACTCGGGTATTTGCCTGATTTGTGAACCTCATTGAAGTGTCGCTACGGTGGAGCAATCGCCGACAGAAACCGCAAGGCAAACCCCACCTGTAGCATGCAATAACCTCAACCTCGATGCCGCAGGATCCCTTCTTACAGACATTAACTACATTTCCGTGGGCAACAAGCTGCAGGTGATGAGCTGCGCAGGAAAACAAAACAGACACCTGAAAGGCTGTTCTGTCGACTTTATCAGAAGCTTATGTGTACTGAATAAGTGTTCTACGAGTTGAGCTTTGCGAGAAAAGCAGCACGTGACTGCAGCACATCGTGTCATGGCCACCGGGTCTAATACTCAGCCGACCCGATTTGTTTATGCACGCAGTTATGAACGCGGGTCTGCTTCGATCAGTGAGTGCAACGTCGCCGATCGCTAGGGCAAGCCTAGTAAACGAGGAAAATATGTGAGCAGCCACAGCCATTTCCTCGCGGATTGCCAGAAAAGGACATGGGTTGTAAGGCGCAACGAGTGTAGAGTTTTGCGGATGTCTTCAACGCCGACAGCACCGCCTTTGAAGAAGCATGTACAGTACAGAGCGATACAAGTGCCACAAAAATGCACACAACAAGGAACAATGACCGCTGCTGCAGTATATCCCGTGGAACAAGTAGTACGTGAGCAGAGGATGAATCCTTCATTATAGTTGCAGTGGTTTGGAAAAAGGAATGGCTATGAAGAAGGTTGACCCGGTCAGCTCCCCGCTCGCTGCGCGCTTTGTCGCGCTAGGCGCGGAGCAGACTTTTTAAATGCGAATATCCTGAGGGTAAAACAAGCAAATAAATCGATAATAAACGACTCAAAGCTGCTTTGGCACTTCTCTAAGCGGAAGTACAGGCCTGTGTCGTCGAAGGACGAACATGCGGTAAAGTGCGGTGTACGCCATTCAACCGATTGACCACATCGCGAAGTGAAACTGTCGTAACCATCGACACTTCTGGAAATACAAGGCCACAGACCCCGTCCGATCAGTTCGCAGCAGTTGTGAGTAATCTGGTCGTTTGTTGATGAATTCCCGGCATTTCAGCGCGTAGTCCTCGGGGACGCCAGCATCCATTGTTAAAGGCGTTGTGTCACCAGCTGTACCACGATTCGAAGGTCGATACCCGCCGTGCACCAGGTAGATTCTCTGCAACTGAATCATAGTTGCGGTCCTTCAGGCAGAGTCCAGAACATTCCAGCCAGGCTGGCGAACGTTCTCCCTCAGTCCAGTATACTTCTCCAGGAGCATCGCTCAAGTGAACGCGGTCGTGACTTGTCACCAGGTGATGAGGCAAAAAAATAAAAAGTCAATCCCAGTTACGCTAATGCGACGTCAAATTCAGCGACAGGTCCTGCACAGCTAGAATGTAGTAATGAATTCCGAAATACCTCTTGCAGCGTACATTTGAAAGCCGATGATACTGCCGCGAGTTCGTTGCAGAAACACAGGCGATCACGCACTGAGTAACTGCGCCCAAATGGCTTTTCCAGGAACTGCTTGTCAGACGCCTTTGTACGTTCTTCGCCTTTCATCTTGCCTGCAATGGCTCCTTGCTTCGGCTTTTGTAGTACGCACTGCGGGGTCTTCACGCCACGTACACTTGGCTGCCGCATCGATGGACACGCACGGATGGACACGCATTCTGCACAACGAAGTGCGGTATCTTTGACGGGCTCGTCGCTCTCTCCCGGACTCGCCTTTGCGTCGCAACGATCTTCTACCTCCGGCTCTCCGGTCGCCTCCGGGAGAGGCAACGTCACGCGGCCCGCCAGCTTGTACCAGTGGGTGCCGGCACGTGCCATGCCGTGGAAGGTGGTGGAAGGCGCGAGCGTCCAAGCCTCCTCGCAGCTGAGGATGATGCTGACATCACCGAGACATATCCGTATTTGAGACTGGCACTTCTAAAGAAACAAAAAAAGTGGCCACCGTTGCTCTAACCTGGAGCCGCGCCGTCGACTTTGCGATCCGAAATAGCTAACGCCTGCTTACGCAGCGAGTGGACGATTCCGAAAAGGGAAAGAATTAACTGGCATGACGCCGATCATGCAGCCCCACCGCGGTGGCTCAGTGGCTACGGCGTTCGGCTGCTGACCCGAAAGATGCGGGTTCGATTTCGGCCGCGGCGGCCGAATTTCGATGGAGGCGAAATTCTAGAGGCACGTGTACTGTGCGGTGTCAGTGCAGGTTAAAGAACCTCAGGTGGTCGAAATTTCCGGAGCCCTTCACTACGGCGTCCCTCATAGCCTGAGTCGCTTTGGAACGTTAAACCCCAATAAACCAAACCAAATGGATCATGCAGTGTTCCGTAACGACAGAACTGTTTTGGAGCTGTGAACCCGTTTCAAGCTGGCTTGCATCTCGTTGTATATCACATAGTGCGTTTCTTATTCCGCATAAATGTCGTCACCAAACGTCGAGTTAAAACAGTTATCTCAATGGAAAACACATATTAACAAGCACTGAGTGATATCGGCAGCAACTTCTCTCACCCAGTAACGCTTAATTGGGAGTTTTAAAGAGTCTCTTGTCCCGTGTCAGTAGCTAACATGCACGATATCTGTCGTCCACATCAGAACTCACGGCGCTAGCAAAAACGCAGCGAAATAACGATTTGAGGCAGACTCACAATGAGTGGGGCAAGGCGAGCGTCGCTGTGGGCGCAACCTGCAGCGTCGTGGAAGACTTCGTCGCCGATGACAGGGCGTGGGGCGAGGAACCGCGGCCGCAAAGGAGAGAGCCCCGAGAACCGGAGGCGCGCGTCTTGTTCGCCGAACTTGGCCCGGGCCCGGGAACCCTTCTCCGTTGCTGCTTCGAGACGCCTGCGGGAGAGGAGGACGGAGAGGGGGAAAGGAAAGGGAAGAGGAGGAGGTGCTGCTGCCGGGCAGCGACTCGCGTGGGCTCCTGGCGCGAAGAAAGTTTCGTGCACCGCTGCGAGCAAGACGGCTTGCATAATTGTTGGACAGGCTGGCTTTGGGAACGAGCTTTTTCCTTCTCTCCCTCACTGCTGGGTTTTTTGCTCTTGCCTAACCCAGCGGTCCGTTGTTTGCTCTGCTCGAATTTCTTCAGGAGCTAACATCTGCCGCTTCAGTTCGGCAAACCTGGTGTCCAATGACGTGCGTGACAAGGACGTCTACCAAATTTCAACGCCGCCTTGCCTTCACTCAACCCGTTTTATTATCTTTTTAAGGAATTTTATTTTGCCAATATTCTCTGTCAGCGGTCGCGTTTTGACGATGTTCTGCGGGAATGCGGCCACTGTAGGTAATTTCGATCTAGGTGGCAAAAAACTGCTTTCGCTGCCTACTTGCACGAAAGGAGCAACTCCTCTGACCAATAAATTATTTCCATTTTGTCTCACCTATCAGCCCCTCGAAGGTCCAGTGTGTTACATAATAGGGCATTCAATAATAATTCTTATTTCATTGGAATACCGCTACCAGAGAAATCATGAACTTAATCTCTGTCCAACCGTTTAACATAGCTTTCCGCAAACTCTTTTCTGTGCAAGGATTTTGATGCACGCTGGGTGATGCTGCTGGTTTTGGGTTTCTTTCCAAACTGGTCTTTCTGGATCATTATTATTATTTGTTTTCATTAAGCAAATATGAAGCTTCAGTGTTGTTTTCGCTGCCTTCATTTCGTTTGGTCTGAGTGTCATCATCATCATCTCGCAACTGCCGCAAATCGCGTGACGCGCTGTCCGCTATACAAAAGCGTGTGGCGTGTGCTTACCTTCACACAAAGCCATGGACGAGCAACTTGCCGGACTTGTAATGCTGCGACGCTGTATTGTCGCTGTCAAGCGGAATCTGATGGCCTTTAGGATATGGAAAGGCCTTAGATTGATGACCATGCTCAACAGAGCTTTCGCTCGACTTACTAGGTAAAGCTGCGTTGAACCTCAGCTAATTTTTGTAGCGAGAGCTACACTACGCCAGCTCTTCGAGCCTTCAGCGTGGCACCCCTTGAGCTCCGTGGCCTTGAGCCGGTTGGTCACGTGGTGCGGAGTAGGTGCTGCTGCCGGCGGCGCGGCAGCGGAACGAGCTGCAACAGCTGTGCGCATGCGCCGTGTCGAGCGGAGGGGAAGGGGCAGTGGAATGGAGAGGGGGAGAGGTGTCGCAGCTGTAGCTGTAGGCGGCACGGTGGAGTTCTTGCGTCACTCCAGGTTTAACCGGAGCTAAACAACCATTTTAGAGCGCAGCTCTTTGGCGTCCGTTCCTGGGTTTAGCGACATCGTCGGCGTTGTCGTCGGCCTCGTAACCAGCTCCGCCCCCCTTTCATCCCCCCAGCGCTAGCAGCGACCGACTGATACCGCTGGATGCCGCTGACGCCGCTAGAGAGTCAAGATAACGTGACTGCATAGAACATCGTCGCCGCCATGCAGAAAGAGGAGGAAAGGGTCCCCCCCCCCCCCTGTTCTTGTGTGGCGGATAGGGTGCTCTTCAGTTGCCGACGCGCCGGTTATTTCACGTAGGCCCCGGCACGTCGACGAATACGTGACCACCTTCCCACGGCTAGACCTGGTTCTTAGCGCTGCGGAAGCGAGGGTATCATATTGTTTGTGTCGGCATCGGCGGCGTTGTCCCTGAAACCAACTCCGCAGCTGGGGTTGACTCACTATCGAAAAGGTGAAACAGCTTATTTGCTGCGCTCAAATTTCGCATTAGGAAGTAACGTAATCGTCGGTAATTTTTTTTCAGTTCTCTTGTTCTCATTTCATTTGTTGCTGATGCTAAAACTTGTGTCATACTTAGAGGCAACGCGTGGCCCCGCGCTCCGGTGAGCGTCAGTGTTACACGGCTGAGGAAGTTGGCGCATGCGGGGATAGCTCGAGAGGAGGAGACTGAAGACGCGTTCCTGCTTCGCAGTGAAATCTACTCTTCTCCGCGTTGAGAGCCTGTTTAACCAGTTCTTTAAAATCCCAGGCACTGAAAGGGATATGGTAAATAAAAAGGAAATAAAAAGAAACACCCACCTTATAGCATGCACAGACTCATTACTGCTCAAAATTTTTGTATGGGCTAGTCGGTGGTTCATCTTAAAGGGGTGGAGACACCAAATTTTGAAGCTATAAAAAGCCTGCTATTGGATTCCTATGTATGCAAGGGCACTCACAGCCAGATGTTGGACGCAACAAACGTTTAAAAAATATTTTAATTCGCTTCCAAAGATTACCTAAATGTTCACTCTCACGATCTAGACCCATCGCTAGCGCCATCAACCATGACGTCACAAGGGGTAAAGAAAAATTAAAGTTTTAGTGACGTCATACCAAAATACAGTGACGTGCGATGAGCGGGGCACAGCCGCGTGAGCGCAGTCGACGCACCAGCGAGCCGCGTTTGCTGCTAACCGCAACTCGCTCGGTTTGCGGCGCGCTGTTGCGAACAGCGTCGCAACGTCCGATCGCAGCTCGTCGCCTGCGTCCGGCCTGCTAGATGTCAACGGCGGGCCGCTCGCGGCAAACGCAACGACGGGAAGCGGCAGGCAATACGAGCGCGGAGAGCGGCAGTATCATGACGACATATAGCTAGGCGCACTCCTTGGAGCCGGGCGGCCTGCGCCAGTCTTCGTGCCGACCGCCGGCATCTGAAGAACGCGATAGTATTGTTTGTTCACGTTCATAGCAAGCCCTGGGATATATGAATATCAGAAATGCATCGTTTCTGACGATCGTTGGCAAATACCGAGTTCCTGGTAGAAGTGATGACTGCGATGCAAGCAAATTTCATCCCATAGCCGGTTCTGTGCTGCTGCTACCTGGTGCGGTTCGCCTGCCGTCTGCTAGCTCTGTTGCTGAAGACGTCGTGGAAATCGAACATATATTTTATTATGGGACGAGTTCACAGTAAAGGGGTGCCGAGCGGAGCACGTTTCTGAGCGCTGGCCAGTCCCGAAGCGCCCTCAGCTGCGGAGTCAATGCGAAAGCAGCTAGGCCTAGCGACGACTAGGGCAGTCTGGGACCAGCGCGCAGGTCGTCGGCCGGCGTTGCCGCAGGCAGTGTCGCTGCCGAAAGGTCCACTTTTAGCACAGTCATGCTGTCGTATCTCGAATCTAGAAAGCATCCTTTCTGGTAGCATGGCTGTTTTGTATTTTCTTGTGCGGACGTGAAGTACGCCGAGTCTGCCGGCCGGTAGGTCAGCCTGGATACCGTCTGCCGACGTCATAAAAACGAGATAAAGAGTGTTCTTGACGTAAATAATAAACCATGGGACAAGAAATGTGAAAAAATTGTCATTTTTGAGAATCGCTGACCAATACTGAGCTGCTAGTAGAGGTAACAACTGTGATATGAGCAAATTTCTCACAACCGCGCCTAGCAGCTGCCGCTGGCGCGACGTTGGGGTCCGGCTCGCCTGGCGCCCGCTCGCTCCGCTGCCGAAGGCGTAGAGGAGATTGACCATACTATTATTTTATTGTGAGATGATTCTGTTAACACTACAGCTATTTGTGAAAAGTAGGCCTTTTATTATAGCGCAGGCGACTTCCGAAGCGCCGGCCGCTTGCTAACAGGCTATAGGCCTAGCGACGACCACGGCAGCCAGGCAGCAGCAGAGCTCGTCGCCCGGATTGCCCGCGAGCGGTGCCGTTGCTGAAAGCTCCCAACATAAGCAGACATGCTTTGTCGCTGCTCGAGTATAGCTGGCAGTTCTGATAACAAGGCGATCTTGTCTTTTCTTGTGATATTTGTACACCATCCCAAGCAGCGCTCAGGTACTTACTGCTGCACGGCAGCGAAGTGTGACACCGCGGTTGTGGGCGCAGCTTGGGTAAAGCGGCGCAGCGATGCTTACTGGCATTTTTCAAAATGTTTCGCATCCTCACGCGAACCCGCGAAGGCGATATTAGCGCGCGAACAAAAAAAAAGTCGACGTCCTCACTCATTGGAATGAGATCTGTCAGAAACCGAGCTGCTGGGACTAGACATGCAGTTGTTTGCTTTCATATGCGCTGGTCAGCACGTGTGTGAGAAAGCAGACGATGCAGCAGTAGGTGCCGCGTCACAACTTTTGTGGGCCCACGTGACCAAGCGAAGCAGTTGATCTTCCCCCTCTGTGACGTCACTGTACAACTCGGCGTTCCGAAACCGAAACCGAAAATCGTTCACCTAAAAATGCTATAATAAATTATTCACTGTGAATATATGAATCTTTGAGTGTGAATTATGCTTCCTGGAGCCATAAGAAACGTTTGAAACTAAGAACGCGCGAACCACAAATTTGGTGTCTCCACCCCTTTAAGGAAGGTAACAGCAGCGCAAAAAGACGAGGACACAAGTCCTGTTGGTTGTGTATCTCTTGTGTTCCCGTCTTTTTGCGCTGCTGTTACCTTCCTTAACATTACTGCTTGTGTCCGTGGGGGGCCACTACTCCGAGGGAATTCCTGACACACGCAGTCTACAGTCCGGAGCTTAATCCAGTGTCGTCTAGGTATTTGAAGAACGCCTTGATGGTTTTCTTGCCAGAAGAAGGCTGGGACTCCCCATGATTTTGGCTTCCTTTAGCGGACGAGAATCCAATCGCCGGGGCACTGCATTCTGGGATGCTCCTTCATGGTCAAACCAATGGCGGTTGCAAAGTAGGTGCGGCATTGTCTCTTCGCACCCGCACTGTTCAACATGATGGAGAAAGTGTCACTCCGATGAGGTGGGAGTAAGCATATGTAAACACCCCTCCCAGCATCGGAGGAGACCGGATGGCACAGTTGCAGGAACGGGTCAAGGCTGTGCGAACAGCGCCCCTTGCCTCCGGGGATAGTGCTTTTCTCTGCCTCTTTTAATGGCTCATCGGCAACGAAACCCTATGCTCTGAAAAAGTCGCGCCTCGAAACCCATGTGGCAAGACGAAAAAAAATTAAATTTCTTCCGCAGGTGCTGGAAACTGAACCCAGGACTTAGACTTCACGGCAAGCAGGTCGCCCATAGGCCACAAAACCGCGTTGCGTATTGGTGAACAAAGGGGAACCTAGTGTATGCGTTGCCTTACGACTGCATGCAAGTCAGTAGGTCTGTCATAGAAAGGAAGGGTAAGTTTTTTAAATAGACGAAAAATTAAAATGCTTTTGCGCTTTTTCATCAAAGCATGTAAGTAGCTTTGAGAGCCCTTCGTAATTTTGTTTCGCTTCTTTCATCTCCGTCCCCATGTGCAGAGTAACAAACCCGGCATTACCTGGTTAACCTCCCTCATCATCATCCTCATCACCACCAGCGTGACTACGCCCACTGATGGGCTAAAGGCCTCTCCGGTATATCTTAAATTAACCCGGTCCTCCGCCAGCTGCGGCCACCGTATCCCCGTAAATTTCTTAATCTCATCCGCCCACCTAACTTTCTGCCGCCAACTGCTACTCTTGTCTTCTCTTGGAACCCACTCCGTTACCCCTAAGGACCAGCGGTTATCTTGCCTTCGCATTACATGCCCTGCCCAAGCCCATTTCTTCGTGTTGACTTCGGCCAGGATATCATTAACGCGCGTTTGTTCTCTGACCCACTCTCTCTCTCAAGGGTATTACATCCCATTTCACTGCATTTCCCTCAGCTGAGCGGAACCCTTTCCGTTAAGCTCCCTGCCTTAACGTTGTCCTCTCTCTCTTCCTGCCTGTGGGCTTCGTGCACAAACTATGTTACTTCCGCACAGTCTCTGTACAATCCTGGCACCCGAGACAAATCTTAACTGCTGTGCCTCTTTTTTTACTATGGTGAGGCTGAACGTCGACTTAGTGCTGTGCATCCTGAACTGTTGTTTTTTCTGGACTGAGTAAACTAAGCAGTTTTCAATAAGCGGCTTTTATTAAGGGCGATATCAAATGTACCAAGCCAGGAATAACAGAGGGCTGAATGTGTCGCCTTGCACTTGCTTGACACCTCTTCTGATTAGTATTTTAAATTACTGCTATTTTATCTCTTCACCGGTGGAACGTGCTACGGTCGCTGTGCAGCCCTTGTACGTATTTCCTAGCACCCTCACATATCTTTCTTCTACCCTCAATTACTCAGTGCTGCATGATCGCTCACTGAATTTTCTATTGAAGCAAATGCTTTTTCGTAATCTATGATAGCTATATAGAGGTGTTCTTATATTCTGCGTATTTCTTAATGACCTCACTGATTGCACGAACATACTCTGGTGGGATTATCCTTTCTAAAAACCAGTCTGGTGCCTTGGTTGATTAGAGTCTAAGACTGTTCTCATCCACTTGGCGATTACATGAAGGCGTATTCGAATCATCGATTCAGAGCGTCACCCCGAATCCATGAAGGAGCACAGTATCTGCCACGGCCCAACCAGAACCCAGGATCTGAATCCAAATCGCCCATTGAAACGCGTCGTTCAGCTCCGCGGAGCTAAAAAACTTCCTCCGGATCCCTGACTGAAATACGCGATCAGTAAACACTTTGTAAGCGGTAAAAGGAGGAGGAAAAACTATTAGTTGCAAAGTAAAAATTACAGAGAACGTTTACTAGATTAGCATCAGTGCGAAAGCAAGGATTTTGAGCCACGTAGAACACAATGATGAGCGGGCAGTGCCGCGGGGCGGAGCTCTCCACGCCGCAAAGCGAGGTCGATGAAGATAACGCACAACGCTCTCCTGCGTGCGTTATGCATTTCCCGTTTCTTTTTGGTCTTTTTGCTTTCTGTTGACTTTTAACTTCCCCAGCATTTTTTTATTTCTGTTTATTACCTAATTTATTTATTTTCCCAAGAAAAAATTTCATCACAAAAACTGTCTATGCACCCCTCTTCTTGGTCGATCCCCTGTGGGTATGTGCCATTCTACAAGGTGCACAGCAACAACACAGTGCGAGAGACTGCTGCAGTTTAACAAGAGGCATGTTCTGTGCGGGGTCACTGAGCTGCGAGGCCAAGTCATTTTGGCGGCATAAGCTGAGACTCCTCCGTCCTTCAGTACGTAGGGGTCCCTCTGCACCTAATTTGCAACAGTGGAGCTTACTTGGATTCACAGATAATAGAAGACAGATGACTGAGGTACTTACCTGAGTATTTGTTTCCTATACCATTGTATCAGCAATTCTGGAGTTTCTCGACACCATGTGTTGACCATGAGGCGACAAACCCAGGCTTGGATGGGTAGAGAACTGTCAGTGTTTGCTCGGACTCAAGTCTGCAACATTTTTTTTTTTATTTGCAAAGCTTGCCTATGTGCTGCAGGTTCTCCAATGTGCCAGGAAGAAAGTGCAGGTGATGTGCAGAATATTCGATACCTTCGTATGGAGTTCCCAATGGGAACCGATGCGTCGTGACAACCAGTGTCTTTCCCTACAATCCGGTGGAATAGGCCTTGTTCAGTTATTCGTGCATCAGCTTGTTTCGCGTTTTTTTTTTCTTTTTCAAATCGGGAAACCACACCCTTTTAATAGCTGTCGCAACCAACTAGCCTTGCAGATTGTGTTATTGATGTACTTATCCGGCGTCTTAGTGCTCATTTCCCTTTCCAATTCGCACCGAATGGACACACTCGTATTAAGGAAATTGCTGACACCTTCAATTTCGTAACTGTGTGCTTTTCTTTAGAATGCCTGTTTAGCCTCTCCAGAAGACAGGTGACTCAGGTATTTGTTTCCTACACCACTGTATCAGCAACCTTTTCAAGAGTTTCTAGACAGCATGTGTTTTGAAACGTATTAAACAAACGTGCGTCTCATATGCTGCAAAAACGTTCTTTAAACTGCACAGATATACGCTGCCTGTCAAGGCATGGCTTCACGCTAAGGAAATGTGAGTGCCATGGGTGGCGAATTGCCGCCAGTCAAACACGCCGGAGACCATTGACCGTTGTTTTATTATGTGTAGCGATGCTAGGTTCTCCTGGGACATAGACGGACATTGAAATAACACCCTATACGGGATCCGTTTTTGCCTGTGGAGAAAAACTGCGTTGTGCCATGTGATCTATTCATGGTGATGGGGCTATTTAGTCTCCGGAAGAGCCATATGATGGACCGCTACGCCGCATCACCGCGCTCATCGCAACCATTGCTCATGAGCAGTGCGCTCTGGTGCGGGGTATTTATGCTGCCCTGGAAGAGCCGCCTAGTTGGCTCCCAGATGCGTGTGAGTGCCTCCCAAAATTTCGATGTTTGGGAAGGCGGGGACGTGCAGGGGTACGATGGGCTCGTATTACGCAGGCTGGTGTTTATTTATTTATTTATTTACAAATACTGCAGGCCCTTCTCGGGCCCATGCAGGAGTGGATACAAAGGAGACAATACAGGGGAACAAGTTAGGTACATATATAATACAAAATAAGAATTCATCATCATAGCGGCATCGTGGTGGTAATGATGCCAATTCATGGAAACGAAAATAGCGGGTTCAGTACGGAAACAAATATAGTTACAAAAAATACAAATGAAAGTCAGCATCATAGCTTTATCACGGTGGCATTACTGATGGCATTACTGATGAATGTTGCATAAGCATAATCATATCTTTCTTTTCGGCAATATCTCCATGCAATAAAGAAAAAAAACTGCGGCGATGTCCGAGTGCTCTCGCGCAGCGGCCCTTGAAGCTGATCTGTCCCGCCACCGTGGGTTCGACTCCCAGTCGTTGGTATTGATGCGACTTCCCTTTTGTTTTTTGTTTTTTTTCCTTCCGATTCTTCTGCTGCACATGCATCGGCAAGAGACGATTTTGCTAGGCTCTGAAAGGTGGAATTAGTGCTTTCGCAGTAAGATAGAAACGGAACTTGATGCCGATGCTAGGTGTCCAGAAGACGTCGCTTCGTGATGACCTCGGTGGCTCGATCGAGGGCCCAGCGTTGGACATCCAGGTCCGGGCCGAGCAGCGCGGCCTCCCTCTGCTCAAAAGTGCTGAGTTGCAGCTCTGGTTCAGGAAGACAAGTGGGGCAGCAAATGCATCCACTGTAGTTTTTTACGCCAGTTCATGATTTTGTTCAGAGCGCACCAAGAACGGGACACGAGACGAAAGAGTGGCACAAACAAGCGCCGACTATATCAACTGGTTTTTATTGAAGAACGAAAGGCGTATACTTGCGTATAAGTGTTTTGATGTTTGTATATATACGCCTTTCGTTATTCAATAAAAACCAGTTGATAGTCGGCGCTTGTTTGTGCCACTCTTTCGTCTTTCGTCTTTCACGTTCTTGTTGAGCTGTGAACAAAATCATGAATACTTACCAACTCGCCTAAATTTCCGCCTTGCCTTCTTGCCAAAATAGCATATTTTGCAGCATTTTTAACCCCAGTAAGTAAAGTCTGAAGTGACCATTTTCAAATCACGTCAGACTGCATGAGACGTTCCCGTTAGGCAGGACTAAACAAACATGTCATCACAACGCTTGCGCAGTGCCCGAACCAGAACAAAAAGCCTGCCTATGTTCGCGGCGGGCTCGCCAAGACGAAAGAAGAAAGATAAAAGCCAACTTTATTAATAGCCCATCACTCAGGCACCAATGACGATGTCTTGGGCTGACTCACCACGGGCAGCTGGTCCTCCGACAAGTCGGAGGGGGAAATTGCGCAACAGAGAGAAGGTTTTTTTTTTTTTTTTTAACTCGCCCGAGAAGCGTTCGCACCTCGGGCGTACTCGGTCTTTACCGGCTTGCCTTGAAGCCGGTTCAAATCACGGGGTACCACTATGCCATAGATATGAGGAACCAGGGCTCATTCACAGTGTGGCTTGTCGCATGCGGTGACATACGACACGTGCAAGCAGTGCACGTAGCCGGGGGACAAGAGCGGGCAAACGTCCGGCGGGTCAAACGAACGTGCTGGGTGCGCTGCACGCAAACGTACTGCGAGGCAAGGTCCGCGGCCCTACATTTTTGAGGACATATAACACTCAGCGCTTGTCAGTCGTCCTATATGTTTCTTGGCAGTCCTTGACTCGACAAGTCTTGCGCCCACATCATTTACATCAGTGTAACACTCCATAGAAAACATAAGCTGAATTGTCACCTTACACTCGTACTCGTCGTACTCTTGGGACAGATATTAGTTTGGGCTTAAAAAAGAAATAAGAAAAAAGTGCCCTGCCCGCACCGTTACTCTTGGGACAAGGGTTTGTTATTTTTTTGCCACCTGAACTACCGGAAAATGTGAATAACAAGGTGGGAATGCTTATCCCATCATATCTGGGTTCCGCCAACTTGACGTTTAGGCGCAGGCAAACACATTCCTCTACGAGATGGGAAGAGAGGCAGACGATATTTTCTCTTCGACCGATGTGACGAAAGACGACCTGAAGGACAGCGATACAGTCAAGGCATAGTTCGAAGCGTGGTTCGTACTGCGCGTTAGCGTCATTCTCGATTGGGCGAGGTTCACTTTGGGGAAACAAGCGCCAGGCTAGCCAGCGGAGGGTTTCGTAATACCGCTGAACCACTTGGCCAACACCTGGGACTACGGCACCTTGAGGGACAAGCTGCAACGAGATTGAGTCATCATAATCATCATCAGCAGCAGTAGCTTAACTGTGCCCAATACATGACAAAGTCATCTCCCATATATTCCCAATTAACCCTGCCCTGTGCCAGCAGCGGCCACCGTATCCCCGCAAACTTCTCAATCTCATATCTGCCCACCTAACTTCCTGCCGCCCCGCTTGCCTTCTCTTGGAATCCACTCCGTCACCCTAAGGAGAAATTGAAGTTGGCTTGTATGGATAGAATACCAGCTCCTAAGCACAAAAACATCACTCTTTCTGCAAACAAAGCTCTTGTAAATTAGAAGGGAGCAAGAGCTAAAGTACAGGTATCGCCGCCACTGGCCAATCTCTCAAGTATAAGCGTGATGATGAAATAGAAGAAGGAATACCACAGGTCTCTGAGGCTGAGAAAGGTGCATGAAGGTTACACGTTTGGTCAACATTGCAGTAAATAAATTTTGTTTCGAAACCATTAGTTCACTTTTATCACACGAGGAAGACGGAAAAAAGACAACCTGAATGTTGGAAGTCAAAGAAAACCTGCAATAGGCGGCGCAACAGGCGGTCAGCTGAGTTTCGGTATGTTTTGGGGTGCTTCGCGGCTATCCGTTCCGCGTGCGCATGCATGTTTTCGTTATGCGCCTCGATTTACGAAGGCGGAACAGCAGAGGACCTCCAAGTGCCTCTGCGAGTGCTCCTCGGACGAAGTTAGTGCAACAGCACGCAACTGCGACAAGGAAAAACAGCTGCCTATAGCCAATGTTCAACTCGCATCCACGTTAGCAAAACCACTTCTCAGCATGTTCGCATCGTCAGTGCACCACAACGCTGGGCTGCATAACCAGCCCTATAAGACGACTGTTATTACAGAATTTAAATATGCCCGCACGTAGCAGTCGCTACACATCGGTCGTGACGGTGGCTCGGCGATGACAGCGACGCTGCCGACTCCTCGCCGCTTTCTTTTCTTTCTTGCCAGACCCGCCGCCTCAGCCCTCAAAAGCATCCCACTCTGTGTGGGGTTTAGGTCGCTGAATGTAGGCAGCAGTTCTCTGCGAGGAGTTCGTTGTAGGAATCGGAAACGGGATCCATCGTAACGTTGGTGCAGAAGTAAACGAAGCGACGAGGGCTGATAGAGGTCTTCAACGTCGACAGTAGTCTTTAAGGCGAAAGCTTTTAATGCATCATACTGTCGTGACCAAGTTGTGTTAGCAAGTGCGTCCGCGTTTCGGCGTCACCAGAGCCTTTGGCATTTCAAGCGGAGGCGCTGCCACTCCGCCACGAAGGCTCAGTGTTTGAGCATGAATAAAGACGCATGTAGTGAATGCATGGGTTTCATAAATAAAATAAAAGAAATAAAACAACATAAAAATAAAAGAAACGAAAATAAAAAATGAAATATGAAAAATAACAAATAAATAAAAAAGCAAACAGTGTGCCAAGAAAGGCTTTCGCCTTGCAGAACTTTAGAGAGCCAAAGTGCCCTCAGAATTTTTCATTTCGGCTGCTGCTAGACTAAATAAATAAATAACTTGAGCGCAGCGCTCGGCACCATCAATCACGGAGTCCTCGTTTCCGTTTCCGCCGCTTTACGTCACTGTTCTCCTATTACGTCATCAGTGTGTGTCCCGAGTTTTAATCGTAGAGCGGCGGGAAAAAGTTTTCCAACTTCGAATGAAAATCTCTTAGCAATAAATGCACCTTTCGCTGCGGGACAAGCGGCAACAAAACCACAAAATGCCGAACTATCGGGTTTTACTAACAACAAAAAAAATGATAGCGTTGTCCTCAATGTCCCTTTAAGCACACATGCTACAGAAATGCGCGCGTCAGGTCACGCTGGCACAAACTAGATGACCGTATATATACGCTTTTCTTGTTTTATTAATGCGGTGGCATTAAAAGCCTATAGGGGAAAAAATGTATTGTCGGTCATAAAACTGGCTGGAAAGAAGTGATGTCACCGCACTGGGTAGCTCACACTGGTTGGAGGGAGGTGACATCCGTTCCGGTAAAGGCCTCAACAGCTAGCGCTGTTGCGCTGCCAACACGAAAGGTAATTAGACGGCCATGTGAGATTTATCTGGTGGCAAGGCCGAAAATCAGGGCACCGAGCACAGAGAAATCTGTGGACAGCAATTTCCTTTTTTTTTTTTTTTGCGCGTGTGTGTGTTAACCGTTCCTACAGATGCCCCCGGGAAGCGCGGATCGGGCCGCTATTTTCGTCGAAACGAAATCAGAACGGGCTCGCTGAGCGCGCACTCGGCGATTTCCTGCATACTGTCAGCGTAGCTCCTGCATATATTCAACGTAATCAGTCTTCTTTCCGCTTTCAAATCGATGCCGGCGTAAGACAGAGCGGGCTCTAAACAAATACGAAAACCGAACAATGCCGACGCACATCTGCATCACATCCGAGGCAGCCCCGTCCACACGCAGTTGCGTTCAAGACCACTCTTGATAGCGCACTGCAGGGTAGGTGCAGCTGACGACCTCTTACTGAGCTCGGCCGATGAATAGAGTCTACACATCACTGTCGTCTGCCCGCAGCAGCATGCGGAAGCACTGCACCCAACTGCTTCAGCCCCGCACGCAGCGTCTGTGGCTTCTAGGCACGCCGAGCGAGCGCTGCTATTCCCGGGCCAGTGACGCAGGGTCTCGGGACCGCGGGCAGCCGACGACACGCGGGTTACAGCCAAGCTCACGCCGCTTTTCTTCTTATTTCATCCACTCTCGCTGCTGCCGATGCTGGATTCCGCCCTGAGCAGCCGAGACAGGAGAGTGGCGACGCTCGTCGGAAGCTTGTCGAGTTCGGCTGATAGGGGCAACAACCCCCGAACCCGGAACGTGGGCCCTCGGTTGTATTCGTGGTTCCGCTCCGGGGATTCTGAGAATGGCTTTCTTTAAACGCAGAATGCTCAATTTATCGGCTGCTCCTCGACGTTTCCCGTCGGCCAATTTTGAGTCAACGGAAATCGCACTCTGAACAGTCGTAAGAAATGCAGTAAATGCACCTAGGTGCACGTATAATTGATGTCTGCACAAAGTCTAACCGTATCGCTATCTCACTATCTAATCGGTAACTCACTAATTACGCAAATTATTGGCGGGATAATTCGATGACATGGTAACAATGAGAACTCTTAGACAACGATTCATCAACATCGCTGGCGCCTTGCCAACAACACTGCTCCCGACAGCGCATAACGTGAACCGCAGCCGAAACTTCGCGCTGCGCTCCTCCCCCCGTACTCCTTTCCCCTCTCCTCGCTCTGATTGTTCGCGAAGAGACCGCATGAGGGCGCTACCGGCATGCGCCGTGCATTAACGCGATAGCATTAAAGAACTCCTGTCGCAGAAGAGCCGGTGTCGGCGTTGTGGGCCGTTGGCGTTGTAACACACGAATCTCAAAACAAAACTCCTGTGGAGAAACAACATATTCAGCACTGCGGTCCAGCACACGCATTTTACACAACCTGTGCACTCGAAGCAGAAATACGACATCATCATAGGGTACATCATGATGACGAGTGGCCGTAACATATCGCAGGCTACACGAATTTAAAACGAAGTCCTTCTAAAGTGTTTCTTGGAGCACGTTGCAAAACAAAATTGCATCTGTGCAGTCGATACAGCAGTGCTCGGTGGCTTCTGGTACAACACGTAGACGGCAGTCAACACAAGAGACAGCAAAATGTTTCCTGTGCAGCCAAGTTTTAGCAAGTAATTCATCAATGCTGTTTTCTCTTCCTCTTACAGATGTGTTAATGGGTGCGCGTAAAACGCCAATTGCCCCTCGCACTAAAATCTTTTTGTAGCGAGAGCTACACTACGCCAGCTCTTCGAGCCTTCAGCGTCGCACCCCTTTAGCTCCGTGGCAGCGCCGTGGCCTTGAGCCGGTTGGTCACGTGGTGCGGAGTAGCTGCTGCTGCCGGCGGCGCGGCGCGCCTGCGAAGCCGAGCTGCAACAGCTGTGCGCATGCGCCCTGTCGAGTGTGGGGTGGTAGTGGAGAGGGGAAGAGGTGAGGGGGAGAGGTTACGCGAGAAAGAGAGCTCTCGCGTCATTCTAGATTTAACCAGAGATAAACCACAGCCAATTGTTTTCCCCTCTAGATCATCGAGGCGCGTTCGTTCGACTTGTGTGTCTTGTCCGACAGTGCCCGTGTCTGCGACGTCATACACAAAGAGGACCCCTGATCCCTGAAGGGACCCATCTCGTCATAGCCTTAAGGCGGAGCTTAAGAATTTTTTAACCGCCATCCGCTCGCGACGGCTGTCGCCGCAGTCGGCTTTCGTCCTGATAAGTGCTTAATCCGGCATAAATCTAAACGTTTCTGATAAAACATTACCAAACCAAGGATCGAAGCTAGCTCATAACTGCAGCACCAGATGCGTCGTCTGAAAAAGTTGCCGACGGCTCGAGCGCATATACAAGGTGTTTCCCCCAAGACATTACACATTTTTTTAAATGTTTTTTTTTTAGTTAGAAGAGCTCTTTTTTAGGCATAATTGTGAGCGGTGTAGTGCATCAGAATACAGCAAAGACGTGCTAATTAGCAGGATGGTTAACTAATAGTGAATAGTTAACTTTTTAACTATTACTCTTACTTTCCTTAATTACTGAGAGGCGTGCAGCCCACCGTAAGTAATATCCATATCAGTTTTTAGAATTTCGAGAACGCGGCAACCCTCGGCACTGTGGCCCAACAAATTCTGGCTACATCGCGCCAAAATACATGCGCTTTCGAGAAGCTTGAAGGCAAAGCAACCTCTCCAGAGCACCACGTAACTCGTCTAATCAATTACCTTTTAAAAAATTATTACCCTATTAACCCTTTCCGGTCCAAATTAAAACTGCTCAATAGAAAAAATCGATATGCAGACACTAGCATGAGTAGGCGGGGGATAATTCTAAAAGAGGAAATTAAACTCTCGGGCGTTCTTAAGTTTTTTTTCCATGACTCCAAATGGAATCATTGGGGCTTAGGAGGGTGCGAAATGCTTTGTTTCTGCGACTTCTTTGAAAATTTAAATAAATATCATCTGCTTTGAAACTACGCTAGTCTCCGCTAGAGTAGAAGTTCTATGTAAGCGTAATCCTTTACTTGGCTGAAGACAAGCACTGGTTCTTGTCAGACATGCTGTGTAAGAGGCAGGGTAAATACGCTGCCAGTATCCAGATTTCCAGCCTCAAGCCCACAGCATCTACTTACAGCACAAACTAAAAACCTGTAATGAGAAAATCTCGAACATCGAGTCCATGTAGAAGCGTTTGAAGTATTCGTACAATGAAGGTCCATCTTTAATTCCTTGCACCTGCATTATGACTGAGTGATTGTACGTTGTGTTGACTGTACTGGGTAAAAATAATGCATGAGAATCATTTATGCTCACAGGGAAGACACGCCACGATCAGCATGCACTTGGGAACGCTATATGTACTAAAAGGCAGCCCCAATTTGACTAGAAAAATGGAACTCTATATACAAGACCCTTATGCCAGCTATAAACAGCAGGCAACTAGCTAATGAAGCTCTGCACGTGTAGATTTAAAACTTGCCTCCTGCGCGAGTCTAGCAATCTCCTTCAGTCATTATTGTTAGCCTGAGTAATATGTCGCTGTTTTCAACCTATTCACGATGTCTGCCTTGTTCAGCAGTATCGTGCTGCATCCACAATAAGAATTTTTCTGTGATTACTTTTTTGGTCTCACAACAAACTATTAGGCGAGGTGGTCGGGTTTTTTGAGGTTGAAAGCTATGTGGCTTTCAGTCTTCGGCGTATTTGCGCTACCACTCGGTTCTGCATAGTCCTGCAGTTTTAAATTTACTGGCATGGACGATATTCCATAGATGTTCAGTTCTTTTCTGTTATGCTTTGCCTTTGGGTTATTGTTGCGCGACAATGCGATTAATGCTATTTCTTCATCATCGGATGAATCGACATCCCAGCATGTCAGGTAGGCCGCTCTTGAAACTTCTTCCTTTCCCTGTGTAAAGTGCTTGCGCTGAATGTACGCATCTTCTTGAAAAAAAAAAACGTCTGTCGTTACGTATACTCTGCGAAAGAGGCAACACACACTACACAAGCAGTCACAGGTATCTCAAATACGACCGCGCTGATCATTCGACAGTAGAGCCTCCAGGCCCCATTGATTCCATTTGGAATCATCATTGCTTGCCAAATATTCTAGCGCTTGTAGATGTGTTTAGCAGAAAGAATTTCTTTGCGAAGGAATAACGTGAAGCTTACTTGTACCCTTCCACGTGATTATAGAAAAACACAAACTGACTTGTGCAGTTTCAGGAGGTAAAACTGCACCGCCACAACATCGTACAGGTCCTCGTCCAAACCCGTCCAAACTTTTGTTCGTAGACGTTGAGCGAACTTTTGTGTAAGTATTAATTGAGACTGGCGTTGCTCTTTCCGTCATTCGCTCTGACCTCTGTTTACATTTGAGGAAAGTCCGTACTCCTTACTTCGGTCCGCGTTTACGTGCTACTAATGAGCCTCCCATACGCCCTTCTGGACAGTGTACCATACGGATCGCTATCAACGGCATCCGTCATCACATCGAACTTGCTCTGCTCTCTTCCTGCGCTCATCAACTCATTATCGGCTGGGATTTTCTTTCATCAGCGTCCACACTCATTACGTGCGGCCAACCATCCGTCGAGGTTACTGAAAACGACATCTGTGACCTGTCTGACCGGACGCCTCACCCCTTGGTTACAGCCGCTGACCATGTCACCTATCCTGGCTGCGCCGATGTCATTTCAGTTGTTTCCGACCACATTGCCGACGGGGACACCATGGTCATACCGAGCCCGCGCTTTCTGTCCCGAGGAGTCTTTATTCCCTCGCTCCTTCGTTTTTCCCATGGGTCTTCTCTCCTGGTTGCCTCAAACACTACGCCTGAGCTGATTCTTCATCTTCGAGCATCTACTGCCGCTTCAATCACCAGCGCCCACCCAATGACCCTTCTCTCCCTTTAAAAACCCGCCCAACGAGCTTCCTCATCTGCTTCCTTTGGTGAGACACTTTCCGCTACCATCAGCACCGACCTCACTTAAGATCAGGCCCAAGCCTTGGCTGCAGTCTTGAAGAAACAGCCCTCTTCCTCTGACATATATTCTTCAAGTTTGGGCCAAACAAGTGCCACCAGCCATCGCATCGAAACTGACGGCTCATGGATTGTCACATCATACTTCCTTCGTCCAGTCCGCGGTCCTCACCAGTCGTGTTAGTGCAAAATAAGGATAGTTCGGTACGTTTCTGCGTCGATTATCGTGCTCTGAACAAGATAACTCACAAGGATGTATACCTACTTTCTTGCATTGAGGACGCCTTTGACAGCTTACAAGGAGCAGAATTTTTCTCCAGCCTCCCTGCAATCCGGTTACTGGCAAATCCTTATGCATGAAGATGACAAAGACAGCCTTTACCACCCCAGATGGATTACACGAATACAACGTTAGGCCTTTTGGGTTGTGCAATGCTCCCGCTACGTTCGAGTGCATGATTGATACTGTCCTCTGGGGCCTCAAATGGAAAACTTGCCTTTGTTACCTAGACGATATCATCATCTTTTTATCGACCTTTACAGACCACCTTAAACGCCTGGGTGAAGTCTTAACCGCGCTTGCAGGGTCTGCATCTCAATGCTGAAAAATGTCGTTTTACCTCCAAATCCGTAAAAGTGCTTGACCACGTAGTCAGCAAGGATGGCATGCGACCTGACCCCGATAAAATTGCGGCTGCTCTGCCTTTCCCACATCCGTCCAGCGCCAAAGATCTTCGCAGTTTCCTCGGACTGGCATCCTACTTTCGTCGGTTCATCCGCAACTTCGCGTCTATCGCGTCGCCTCCAAACATGCTTCTTACTGCCGGAACAAATTTCGTCTGATCTGCCGACTGCGAGGCAAAATTTGCAGAACTTAAACAAGCCCTGACGCCCGATCCTGTCCTCTATCACTTTGATGAATCTTCTTCGACAATTCTGCACACCTACACCAGCGGGCACGGTCTTGGTGCTGTGCTTTTGCAGCGGCAAGTTCCATCCGCCGAAAAGGTCGATGCCTACGCGAGTCGTACCCTGACACCAGCCGAGCAGAACTGCACCATCACCGAACAGAAGTGCCTCGCCGTGGTCTGGGCCGTTCAAAAGTTTCGCCCCTACCTACACGGCCTACACTTAAAGATCGTAACAGACTATCATGCTCTGTGCTGGTTGTCTACCTTAAAGAACCTGTCTGGACGGCTCGGGCGCTGGATTCTCCGCCTCCAAGAATTCTATTTTACAGTCACATACAAATCTGGAAAACAACATAAGGACGCCGACGCTCTTTCGATCGTTGTGCGCTCACTTCGCCGCCACCCCAACCAACGTTGCCTCCTTCATCACCAGGACGTCCTGATGATACATCGCCTCATGCAGTGACAACCGCTCCATTGATTTCGTCTCATCAACCAAGCCCAGAGATCTCGTTATGAACCGTCGCTGTCGCGGCATCGAGATCGTCCACGTGTTGCGCCTCAAGCCCTTTGCCCGTTGCTCATCATCCCTTTAACAAGCGACTATAGGATGGTCGCTTTCGTCGGAGGGGGGGGGGGGGGGGACAGTTAGTGTAAGCATTGTGCGCGAACCTCATCGTTTGATTTTCCATATTGATCATCATCTCTCGTCTTCGTGGCGTGCGCAATTCCTGCAGGTGGCAAAGAAGCCTGCTCCGGGCGTTCTCAGTCTCACTGTTATTATAAATTTATAATGTCAAAGACTAACAAACAATGCTACATGTTGTACCATATAACATTAGTTTAACGTTATAAGTACACATTGCCTTAGTACAAACAGGCACCTACCGGCCTACTCACCTGTTGTACTCCTGCATCCACACCTACCTTGACCCGCCGTGGTGTCCTCGCTGCAGAAAATATCCCTCCCTCTTCCATATGGTCCAGCAAAGCCAGGCCATTCCTTATCTCCCATCCATCACTCATCCCAGCCACAACTGGCTGCCCTGCAACTTCCCACAGGCACGGTTGTACAGGGTTGCTTTACCATTTTCTAGAATTTTACGTTTACGTTTTCGACGTGTTGGCGCGCTGTACTTAACGACGAGGGCTTACAACAAAGAACAGGAAGACGAGACATGCAACGTGCGCGCACTTTCAACTGTTTATTAGTAGTGCTGCTTTCCCTGTTTAGATCCACATAACAAGGAACAGATGTACAAAACAATGTACAAACAATGAATTAACCCAACAAGATGGGAAGTGCAATTCATGAAATCGAAACCCGCGTACCATCGCTTCCCATCGCGCTGTTTGTATCACTTACGCATTGCGTGGCACCGGCTCGTCCCATTGCAAGTGCTTCGAAGATTCATCTTTCATTCCGGTCTGTGAACCGCCCGATTATTGCGGTTTACCCGAATCTTGGCTTGCATTCTTTGCAATGAGCTACATACTTGGCGAGATTGCTCGGGTGGTGGATTTTGCCGCAGTTGCTTCGGTGCTCTCCCAGTCTTATGTTTATGCACCTTTCGGTCTGGCCCGCTTATCTTTTGCCCCAAGACAAGGGGATGCTGTAAAAAACACACTTATCACATTTCATGCACTTCTGTTCATGACCGATTCCGCATGTCATGCAGAGTCTCTTCTTTCTATCCCCGAAGTTAACTTTTCTGGGCATTGAAATTAGCTTTTGAGGGGCCTATACAAGATACTGAACTGAAATTAAATTTCCGATACAGGTATTTGGTTTTGCACCATCTGCACCCCGACACTTCACTGAACTCGCCAGTATTAGTCATCGCCATCATCATCAGCCTGACTACACCCACTGCAGGGCAAATGCCTCTCTCATGTCCCTCCAATTAACCCTGTCGTTTGCCAGCTGCGGCGACCGTATCCCCGCCAACTTATATCATCCGCCCACCTAACTTTCTGCCGACCCCTGATACGTTTGCCTTCTCTTGGATTCCACTCCGTTAACCTTAAGGACCAGGAGTTATCTTGCCTTCGCATTACATGCCCTGCCCAAGCCCATTTCTTCGTCTTGATTTCGACTAGGATGTCATTAACCCGCGTTTGTTCCTACTCTGTCCGCTTCCGGTCTCTCATTTTTCTTTCCATAGCTATCCGCGTTGCCCTTAACTTAAGCTTAACACTGTTTGTTAGCCCCCACGTTTCTGCCCTATAGGTGAGTGCCGGTAAGATATATCTGTTGTATACTTTTATCTACCAATCATGATCTGAGAGAACCTGCCATATGCGCTCCACCGCGTTCTCATTTTGCTAGTTATTTCCCTCTCATGATCAGTGGCCACGACCTGCCCTAAGTAGACGTATTCCCTTACCATTTCCAGCCCATCGCTACCAATTGGGAACTGTTGTTCCCTTACGAGACTGTTGAACATTACTTTGGTTTGTTTGGTGTATTGGGGTTAAACGTTCCAAAGCGACTCTGGCTATGGGCGACGCCGTAGTGAAGGGCTCCGGAAATTTCGACCACCTGGGGTTCTTTAACGAGCACTGACATCGCACAGTACACGGGCCTCTAGAATTTCGCCTCCATCGAAATTCGACCGCCGCGGCCGGGATCGAACCCGTGTCTTCCGGGTCAGCAGTCGAGCGCCATAACCACTGAGCCACCGCGGCGGCGAACATTACTTTGGTTCTCTGCATGTTAATTTTTAACCCCGCCGTTCTGCTCTGCCTGTCTAACTCAGTGACCATGCTTTGGAGCTCTTCACCCGAGTGACTTAGCAGGGCAATGTCACATGCAAATCGCAAATCACTTAGGTATTAACTCTTACCCGCAGCGGTTCCGAGTCCGGGCCTCGGAACCTCTCCTGTAAACAAGCGGTGAATAGCATTGGCGAGAACGTGCCTGTTGTTTTTGTTGTTGTTAGTGGTTATTTATTGGTAATAAGAAAAAATGAAGGAACAGATGTTGCTAGCCGCGGCACCTGGCATCGAAGCCTGAAGCACCTGAGCTGCGGCTACCGCCATGTTTCCCCAGAGTGCACTCTCTGCGGAGAATCGCACGCCACCCTGGACCATATCCTCTTCGGCTGCCCTGCCGATCCTCCCCCGCAGGGACAGCCCGCCATCGGTACTTCGGAGGAATGGGAGGCCCTCCTTGCGTCGCAGGACCCGGACACGCAACTTCGCTGTCTGTACCGGGGTGCCAGTGCCATGGCCCTACGTGGCCTGGACACATGCGCGTAATGTGAGGGCTGTGCGGTGGCCCTGAGACCTTGCACGGTCCAAACTCGCTTGCGTAATAAAGTTTTCCATCCATGAGCTGCGGCTAGCTGGAATAAAAGGACAGGGAGAGGACAGGGAGAAGGAAAGAAAGGGGGGAGCGATAGAAGAACTAGATAGAAGAACTAGATAGAAGAACTAGATAGAAGAACTAGATAGAAGAAGATAGATACTTAGGGCAGGTAGTGACCGCAGATCCGGATCATGAGAGGGAAATAACTAGAAGAATAAGAATGGGGTGGAGCGCATATGGCAGGTTCTCTCAGATCATGAATGGTAGCTTACCAATATCCCTGAAGAGAAAAGTATACAACAGCTGTATCCTACCGGTACTCACCTATGGGGCAGAAACGTGGAGGCTAACAAAGAGGGTTCAGCTTAAGTTAAGAACAACGCAGCGAGCTATGGAAAGGAAAATGATAGGTGTAACGTTAAGAGATCGGAAGAGGGCGGAGTGGGTGAGGGAACAAACGCGGGTTAATGACATCTTAGTTGAAATCAAGAAGAAGAAATGGGCTTGGGCAGGGCATGTAATGCGAAGGCAAGATAACCGCTGGTCCTTAAGGGTAACGGAGTGGATTCCAAGAGAAAGCAAACGTAGCAGGGGACGGCAGAAAGTTAGGTGGGCGGATGAGATTAAGAAGTTTGCGGGGATACAGTGGCGGCAACTGACAAAGGACAGGGTTAATTGGAGAGACATGGGAGAGGCCTTTGCCCTGCAGTGGGTGTAGTCAGGCTGATGATGATGATGATGATGATGATAGAAGAAAGGATAGGGGTAGGGCAGCAATATACACAATGTACAAATACAAGACATTAAAAGAAAAATGAATGTAGGTGAGTACGCGGGAGTGCAAATTGCGTGGTGGCGGGGGAGCGGCCGATTGCGACCCACGCGATGACTTTCAGGCCGGCACAGATGCGCTGCCCTGCGCCAGTGAGGGCATCTAGCGGGGCCATTCTTCGTGAGGGAGCATCAGAGCACGCGCACACTCACTTGGTCGTCGCAGGCCGACCGCTCAATGTAAATATTTACATGCCGCGCGGGTGCCGTGTCCTGTCCCGAGAGAAAGGAAAAACAGGACAGAACACACGCTCGCGGCTCACTGTACAGACAAGCTGGTGTGGGGGCGCCCAGCTGTAAAGCGTCCGAAGGTAGCACACTGGCACCCTTCCTTTTTGGACTTTTACTGCTGACTTTATGAAGTACTATGGTAGCTGTGCAATCGTTACAAATATCTTACAATATACTCACATAACACTCTTCTGTACCCTGATTCCGCAGTGCCTGCATGACAGCTGAGGTTTCCACTGAGTCAAGTGCTTTCTCGTAATCAATGAATGATATATATATAGGCGTTGGTTGTATTCTGCGCACTTCTCTGACACCTGATTGATATCGTGAATATGGTCTCTTGTTGAGTATCCTTTAAGAAACCCTGTCTGATCATTTGGCTGATTGAAGTCTAAAGTTGTCCTGATTCTATATTTGCGATCTGGAGTAGCATGCCAGGCCCATAACCAGGCAGACCTTTCTATTATTCGTTAAATTCTCTCTCTCTCTCTCTATTTGGGATTACCTTAGTAAATACCTCACAGGTAAGAGACAGTAGGCTAATTGGCCTGTAATTCTTCAATTCCTTGACGTCTCCTTTCTTATGAATTAAGATAATGTTAGCGTACTTCCAAGCTTCTGGTACTCTCGAGGTCACAAGGCATTGCGTATACACGGTGGCTAGTTTTTGTAGCGCAATCTCCCCTCCGTCCTTCAAGAGACCTGCTGTTATCTGATCCTCACCAGCTGCTTTCCCCCACTGCATTCCTCCTAAGCAGGGGGCATAGAGTTAATAGGAAAACCAAACAGTTATTTCCCCAGCACAGTGTTCAACAGACGTTTGAAGTTGAACATTCTGCTTGAAAGCTAGAACAAAAAGAAAAAATAAAAGGGCTGAAAAGTTTTATTAGGCAGGACACGTCTTTCTTATTCCTGTTATTAAGATGTTGATTTTACTTATCGGTGTAAAGTAACAGCATTTGCTCAAACTACCGGTCTGAAAGAGCTAACCTAAGTATGCCGCCCCAGATATAACAAACTTTCGTGCGTAAACCTCGGATGTAACGAACTTTCATGTGTTAAACGCGACAAGTGGGACTAGTTGGTATTGCATTTTTTGAGCTCTAGTAGAAATGCGCCGAGTACAAAAATAACAAGACAAGACTGGACGAAGCGCAACTATCAACTGAATTTTAATATGCAAAATGGGGCATATAAAGAACTTTACATGCTCATGTATTAACTCGGACATAACGAATTTGTCTGTTACCCTCGGATATAACGAACTTTCGTGTTTTACCTCAGAAGTATGCCACCTCGGATAAAACAAACGGTCGTGTGTTGACCTCGGATGTAACGAACGTAAGTATACCAACACTGCCACCGATTGCTAAAGCACTGAAACAATCCACCGAGGACCCCCAACACTACTTTTTTTTTTTTTAATGCGCAAGCAGTATTCCGATCGGTACCACCTCCAAGAAGAATCGTCCGGTGTTTGTTCCGTTGTCTGTTGGCATAGCGCGCGCGCTCCGTCCCGCGGCACTGGCCGCTCCTAGTCGTCTTCGACGTAGCAAAAATCCGTGCTCGCCAATACGAGCTGTGTATCAGAGACTTAACATGTTGGCCAACTACTACATATACCACAGGACAGTCTTCGCGAATCTAGACACTGCTTAAAAACCTGCAATATAGACGGAGAAATAAATCAGCCATCAAGTTTGTGCCTCAGTTAAGTCAAAATGCATGCAAATTGCCGGCATGGCTTCAATTAGAAAAAAACAACAGTAACAAGGCGTGTTTTCGCACTGTATTTGAATGTTGCAAACGTTCTCCGTGGTGTTTTGTAGTATCGAGTACCCTTAAAATACACGATGCCCTAATAAAAATGTATTTTCGATGGCCTTGCTCTGATACTTTCATTTTTGGCAAGCACTACCTAATACGGATACAAAATAATGCATCGAAAAATAATATCGAAGATACAAGTATCTTCGATGCTCCCCAAACATTAGCAGCAGTAGTAGTATAAGTGGTAGTACTAGTACGCTAGTAGCAATAGTAGGCTAGTAGTAATAACAGTAGCAGCGTGTAATAAACACCTGGTAACACCACAACAGTTGTCGCCGAGTCTCGTGTTACACAGTGGCAACCGCCTTGTCAGTTTTTCTTTTCGCACCTGGATCATGCAGTGAGAGAGAGAGAGAGAGAATGTGGTTTGGTAAGGAAAGGGAAAATCGACTGGCGCACGTAACTGTTCACCGAGCCAAGCGATGTCGGCGCAACCGCGTCAGGCTGCAGGGGTAAGGGAGATGGGATTAAAAGAGAAGGTACAGGCGAAGATGAGGAAGACGCAGAGCACCGCAGCACGTGGATTAACGGGGAGAGCGGATTATTAGCGGAAGGGAGTCGGGTAGAGAAAGAAATGAGGGTTCGATAGACGGAAAGAGTAGAAAAGGCGTCTGAAAGGCCTCCGGAGGAAGGGAGGGAAAACCGCAGCGGGAGAAGTGGAAATACCCGACATACCCGTCTGACGCACCCACTCTGCACGTGAGGCGAATGGTAGTGCGGATAGGAAGCAATCTCCCGGGGAGATTGAAAACAGGAAAAACTAAATAAAAAATAAAAATGTAGTGAGAGTTCCGACGGCTTAGCAGTGGGCGCTGATGAACCGAGGCGGCGAGACAGAATCGGCGAGTAGCCGGAGCAAGCTTCGGGATGCCTGGACGACGGAGGATGGAGAACCGCGCGGGGAGAGGAGGAGGAGCAAGGCAGACCCATCCCCTTGTACGATGCCACCAATACGGTGCTTTGGCCACAGAGTTCTCGGCACTCCAGCAGAGGGTGCTCCGAAGAGTAGATGGACGAAGAGGCTAAAAGGAGGAAGGGAGAAAGAGTCGCCGAAGAGGAGGGAGCGTGCACTAACATTAAATTCGCACAGCACGCAAGCGTTTTGTGCATTTCGTCTCTGAATGCGGCCGCTCACAAACCGGATTCTCTCCTTTTCACCCTTTCACCAGACCCGATTTCTCATCACCAGACCCGATTTCTCATCGAAACAACGAACACCCCCCTACCGCGGTCCGCGTCCTTGAACAGACGTATAGGCGCGGTCATAGGTAAACGGAGCACGTTATTCCGTTCGAAGTGCAATCACGCTTTCTCCATTGGTAATGAAGAAGCGTCGTTTGTCTACAAGAAAGCCCACCAACTTCCGCTACAGCATGCGCATACTACTACTGGAAATTTCAATTAGGTGACGCGTGAAAAATATTCGAAGACAGTTGCGTGCTCCGTTTACTTTTGTCCGCGCCTGTACGTTCCCGGTCGCTATAAGACGCGGTACATTCAGACCGCACCAATAGCGTAAAACTGTGCACCCCGCGTCGTTAAATGTTTACGGGGCAAGGCAGCCGCTGAAAAAAAAAAAAAAAACTATTTTCCCGTAGCGAGGGCTCATAGAAAGTCTAAATGACAGGCATTCCGCCGTGTTCCCAAACTATAGCAGAGGCTGCACGTACTACTCCGGTCCAGTGACTATAACTCCGGTAATTAGCTTTTGACGCCGGGGGTACTATGTATACGTACTTACGTGTCCAGCGCTGAAAGCTCCAGAAAAAACCGCCCGTGTTTTAATCCCGCGTTCATACCGCGGCAGAAAAGCTAAAGACCATACTAGAGCGCTAGCTAGGATTTAAAGAGACCACCCATGCATGCAACGAACCAATCAAGGATTCCTCTGAACTATATATCTGAACAAAACGCCTCATTACTTACTTTTAATCCTCATAACTGACCTGATAATCAGCATTTACGACAGAAATACAGTTCATTCAGTAATTACTTAATTATGACGTCAATTCATTACAATTCTTCTCATTTCAAAACAGCACGGCTCACGGACTAGAACGAAGGACATACCCAACACCCCGCCGCTGTCCTGAACTTTCTCTTTTCTTCGTCTTGGTCCATAGGCAGTTGCGCTGTTTCACAACTACGTGTTACACCAACTCGTCAAACCGTTTTTGGAATGTGACACCCCAGCTCCGAGCGACTGCAAGAGCTGGGGTGTCATCATACAGTTTATATCATACAGTTTATATCTGCGCATGGCCCTCGATCCGCACCCATAATTTCGCGCCATACAACTCCCAAATACTCGAAACATCCACCAAATGCGGAACCCCGCATTCCACATTAAATCAAGCATGGGACGGCTGGGTGACATGCTGACAGGCACAGGTGCAAATCAGTGATCTAATGGTGCACTCAGCAGGTGTCAAACGCGGTAACAAAAGTATGATCCGGGCGCCACAGTACACATCACACTGCCGCGGCAGTTGACGCCAGAAGCGTCGCCTGCGCCTCGCCAACACCTCCTGTCGCTTTGCCTTCGCATCACCAACATCACAGAGCCGTTCAGCCGTTCGGCTTCGCAGGCCCAGCGGCAGCGCCGCCAACGCCAGCGTCGCAAGCGTCGCGCTGGCACCTTTCCCGGCCTCCTTTATTTCTGGACCGGTTCCCACACGCCCAGCCCGTTTCGCGGGCCGACTGCCGCTATCAAGAGAGGGAGACTTCGAACAAGAAAAAAAAAAGTGCGCAAGAGTAGAAAAAAACAATACCCCTGGCGGGACTCGAACCCGCAATCCCCGGTTTAGGAGACCGATGCCTTATCCATTAGGCCACAGGGGCGACAGCAGATTCTGCTGGATTCGAAGCTACTTAACCCATGGACTAACCGTGAATTCTCGTTGCCTTCTGCTACGATCAGTTTCAAGTTGCAACGGCGGTCTAACGCACATCAACACTCGGGGCTAGTACGATTCCGTACCTGCCTGCGAGAATGCATGACCAGTGGCATTAAGCTTATCGATACGGGGCCTCTAAATCAAGTGTTTAATATGATTAACGCGAGCCGCATGCGCGCCGTTAAATGCTACACGGGCTCGAACGCTAACCTTTGGTACTTTACAATTCTAGTGAACAGCGAAAACGCGGGCAGTTTCTCAGTTGCGCTTGCATTACAATTCAGAAAGATCGAAGAGTGAATGAACTTGACGCCGTCAACACAGTATTTCGGCTCAAAGTGCAGCGAAAGCTATCGGGCTAACGGACGGGACAATGAAGTTGAAGTTGCACCTGTGACTTCGCATCAGAACCTCGAAGCTGTGCAAAGAAGCTTGCCCACGATCGTAAAACGATAGCATCATACGCACAATTTCACTCCGGGTGCGTTTAATTGCAGCTCGAGAAGCTGACAGAAATTTGCAGGAATTCAGGACTTGCGTGAGTTGTGACGTAAAATTATGGGCACTGTAAATCAGATATAAGGGTGCAATCAGTTCTAAAGAAAAAACAAGCAACAGCAGTAAATAAAATTATAACTAAACAAAGCATTACGACCATTTGACTTTTAAATGAGAAAATTTGTCTGCATACTTCAAACCCCTATTTCAGAAAAATAACAACTTATTCACATACGTCGCAAACTTCCACGCACACAGAGCAGCATCCTTATTTTTCAAAATACCCAATGAAGCCCAAAAAATTACTTTATCATCTGAAGCTGTTTTCATAACAAAAATCAACTAAAGCATGCTACCCCTTGAGAGAGGAAATTGACAGCACCGGACAGCAGCAGCACAACATCAACACTTGATAAGCATACCATGCAACTTCGCAACGTCCACCTCTATTTTTAGTTTTTTGAAAACCAGTTCTTATCGCTCGACAAGAAATGGCCCCACCATTTTGACCAGCACAGATGCCAAATGAAGCCAGCACCAATGACTTCTAAGACAATGCTGAACGCCTTCAAAAAAATTTTTAAAAATGGTGCCCACAAACTTTTTTGAGCACAAACTTCTAGAAGCACAAACTTCAGGTGCGTCAAACAAAATATAAACATCTGAAATTGCTGACTACTTTAATGCCCTTACCTGTGCAGTGAAAGCTAAACTGTTCGACCGCAACAAATCTGTGGTGGACATGTCAGCTTAAATCGAGACTGAAAACGCTTACTTGGACTTAACGCATGCACTATGGCTCCCCTCAATGTTTCATTAAGTGCAAGATGTAAACAGAAGGGTCACGACAGAAAAAACTCGCCTCGATAAGTCTACATAAAATGTTCTGCTTATCTAATCTTTTAGTCCCCTCAGTGCTGTGCTCTGACAGCTTATACCCGTGCCACACGCGCACAAGAAATGGCAGTAAATGCTTAAGGCCTTAAGTTTGTTAATGCCATTATTTTCGGAGTTGGTGCTACACGTCCACATTTAATGCCATTACGGGAAGTGAGGATGACGATAACGCTTGCAAGGCAGTCAAAAGTTTCATCTGAATGTAAACAGTGCTAATGAGCACAATATATCGGGAATGTTGTTCAAATGTAATGTAAAAATGATTTTCCATAAAATACGGCTGTTCTTGATTTACAAGTCAAAAAAGTAGCCATAAACTCGCAAGTCGGCATATAAGTTGAGAGTACCTGTCATGAAGACTGGTTAAAATGGCGCTCTTCGCATCGAAAACGCGGCATATATAGATGTTTCATCTGAGAAAGTTACAAATTAACCATTTGCTACTGGTTAGGAAGTTGTTACTCATGCTTTTCTGCGTGTAGAATGGGAATGGGAGTACACATTGCACAGGCGAATGAGTTGTGGTGAACTCAGTAGGTCCTGAATGGCAGTAAGGCTAATGCCATTAAATTTATGCGTGTGGCACCGCACGAATGCCATTAAAACTTAAGGCAGTAAGCACTTCATGGCATTAAATCTGGCCGTGTGACACAAGTATTAGTCTGTTAAATGCCACATGCTCATAAAGCAGCCTTATAGCCCGACATTGTCAACTCTCACTTACAAATTGGAAGAACCTAAGAATGCCCAGTTTCCAAAATTGAGCAAGGATGTGTTGGAACAATGACCACAGCTTATACTCTAATTTTTCTCGCCTGCAACCTGTTCTGCTACAGCTCAGAGGCAAATGTGTGAATTCAGTTGAACCACAGCACTATCTTCGAGCTGCTTTAACTTAATACCCTTTATTCTGGATTGCACACCACTGCGCCACTCCATGTATCAGTTCAATAACGCAAAGTCATCAGAAATAACGAGAGTTCAGAGCTCCGTGAATGTTCCACCGCCACGTCCGGTATCACAACCACTTGACCCCAACTGTTTTCTGCACGGAGAAAAGGCCAAGCAGCGCACTTATTTACGTTTCTGCAGGTGTGGCGCCGACAGCTTGACCTTGCCGGGGATATTTCGCGAGATGTCTTGGTCCTTGCAGGCTCGCAAAAGGTCCCGCTCTCGCGGAGTCGTGTTCTTGTCCTGCGCGAAGACGGAGAGGGCAGTCTTGGCCGCCTTGCCCCTCCGCCCCGTGCCAGGCGTAACCTTCACCTTGTGCTTGTAGTTCTGGATGGCAGCATAAGGAGCGCAGACAGGTACGGCAAACAGGAGAACGTCTTCTGCTAACGGGCAACCCGTCAGCGAAGCCAGAAGCCTTTGTTGCTCATCGACAATATTGGCCTCATCCTCGTCCTCCTCTGCATCAGCCTGCGGTTCTTCATCCTCTACTGGGACCACAGACTTGTTGGTGGCTGGCCGTAAAACACCTTCCGCTGTCTGCTCAACACCTTCCTCTTTCAACACCTGCCCTGAACCTTCCTGGCCTGGGCCATCGGTTTCTGAAATGATGTCTGGCTGTACTACATTCGCCTGCGCATTTGTCCCAGGTTTGGCCTGCGGCTTGCGTGGAGGCTGTTTTGCCTTCCCAGCAGCTGCCTGCCCACCTTCTTTCCTGTTGCCCTTCTTTTGCTTACGACTCTTTGTTTCCTTGGGAGCACCAGCGGATGCCAGGATCTCCATGCGGATGCGACGCTCTTCTTCGTCCTGGTCCTTGTACTTCTCCTTGATTTTCTTCAACTTGCCGTGCATTCCTCTCTTGGGTTTGGCCGTGGTCTTTTCTGTGCTTGTGACCGTTGGTGGTTCTTCAGGTGCCGGTTGTGTCTTCGGCTTGGCGGCTGGCTTGCGGTTGACCTGTACGCACCTGGTGGGCTGTGAATAGACAATCTCTTCGGCTGCGTCCTGGTCATTGTGCTCAATCACAGGGGCTTCTAGCTCATGCGGCAGCTTGACCACTGTGTCTGGGAAGAGCTCTGCCTCTCCCTTAACACTGTCTGCGTCACCGTCGCCCTTGACACTCCCCTTCTCAGAATCTGATGCATCAGACAGCTCCAGCTCTGGCCCTTCCTCCGGCGGTTCAGTGCTGGCTTCCGTCTCGTCCTCTGATACACGGACCCTGCGCTCACCTCGGTGCCTCTCAATGCTTTCATCGTCCAGCTTGTAGAGGAAGCCGAAGCCCATGATGAGATAGGACGGAGGCAAGTAGTTCTTCTTGCCGCGAATCATGAATGCTCCTGGAGTCAAGTACTGTCCTGTCGGCGCCGTCTTGGAGACCTGGTGATGATGCACCCACCAAGCACTCGTCACCACCTTAGCATCCCAGGCCGCACTGTAGCAGATGGCCATTGTTCCCGCTTCATTAAGGGTCTTCGGAGGCACGGGAGCGCCTGTAGGGTTCTTGATCACAATACTACTTGCGCCGTGCAAGTCTGCATGCACGTAAATGTCACCGGGCCGCAAGTACTTCTTCACAATGGCCTCATTCTGCTGAGCGTCCCGGCCTCCCACAACAAGGTAGTCCTCGGAACTGATGAACCAGAAGAACTTCTCAAACCAAAACGCCTTGCGTGCCTTGGCAATGTTAGTGGTCAAAGCAACCTGCTTTAGTGCCTCACGCGTCTTTTTCTCAGCCGACTTATAAGCCTTGGCTGATGATTCGATGGTCTTCTGCTGCTTGCCCGCTGCGTGCTTCTTCTGGTCATAATATTTCCGTGCATTGGCATATGCGGACAAGTCGATGTCGATGTCAACCAAGGCTTCCTCGCCGTCATCGTACGGATCCTTCAAGAGCATCTCGAAGTGGTTAGTCTCCAGCTTTAGCTTCCGGATTGAGCATGCCATGGGGTCCCCCTGCTCCTGGGCTTCTTTGAGCAGCTCTGTGATCTCCGTCCAGCCAATCTGGTTCGCAATGGCACTGCGGACAACACCGAGCGCCCGTTCCACAAGGTCCAGGTTGACCTCAATAAGCTCAGCCTTCCGCACGTCTGCCTGCTGCACCTCTTCCAGGGCCTGGATTCTCTTCTCGTGGTCCGTGCGGATGTTCTCAAGTTTCTTAAGTGCCTCCTTCTCGCGCTGATGGGCACGCAGGCTGATCTTCTGCATTTCAACGCTGGAGAAGAACTGGTCCACGGCGGCACTGAATGAAGGCAGCTCAATCGTGGAAGTGTTGCCACTGGCTCCCGCAGAAGCATCGTGCTGCCGCCAGAGGAACGGGTGGAACTCTTGGTAGGAGACGATTTCGGTGCTTCCGTCTTCAGCCGGCTGGATGCGTTTCTCAATCCTCTGGACGATGTGGCCACGGCACGGCTCGGATCGCGCCCGCGCCATGATTGCGTCGGCATCACGCAAGCACTCGAGGATTTTTTCAGTAAGTCCTTCAGCTGAAAAACTGCTGATCTTGGCTCCTGCCGAGAGGCCACGACCCAGCAGCACATGATCAAGAAGGGCTGGGCCATAGAGAGTCCTAAGGGGAAAGGAGAGAACTGTGTCGGTCTCTGAAACCTGGAATGCTCTAGTGACGTTACAGGAAACTGTTGGCCACACCAACATAAACTCACAACTCACAGTCTTTGGCACCTAGTTACCAAGCAAAATGACTTCAAGAGTATTCATAGCACCATGCAAATGACGCTATTTATTCAAACACCACTTGCAATGCACGGGGGTTCCAAGTTCTGATTTCATTTGTGACGGAACAGCGCAAAACACCGGGACAAGAGACAAGGTGTTTTGCGCTGTTCCGTCACAAATGAATAACCAACATGCCCAAGCTGCTGTCCTGTCTGATTTCATTCGCTGAATAACATCACTCAGAGGTCGTTCGCAAGCACCAGGTTTTAAAACCACAAGCAAGTAAAGAGAGGTGTCCGGATAATGGCCTCACTACACCTGTGCCCATTCCGAGCACACTCCTAGAAAGCTGTGTCAAAAAGTTAAACCTCCGAGTAATGCTTGCCTTAAAACTGTATAGTTTCATGAACAGGGAAGCAGGACACAGAAGACTCGCAGCAAAAAAAAAATTAATGCAACATGTGACAACTTCTAGAGACGACAAAATAAGCGAAGACCTGCCCGGTTGCCTTCTGTTTCCACCTGATGTCCCATAGTGCAGTGAATTTTCCATTTTGATGCTTCCCCATTTTTTCCAACCTTTAGTATTACTGAGACCTGAATCCTGTATTGATTGGCAGCGATTTGTTTTGGTCTTGCCAGAGGAGTGCTATAAGAAAAAACATCTTCATCATCATCAGCCTGACTACGCCACTGCAGGGCGAAGGCCTCTCCCATGTCTCTCCAAATAACCCTGTCCTTTGTCAACTGCAGCCACCGTATCCCCGCAAACTTCTTAATCGCATCCGCCCACCTGACTTTCTGCCGCCCCCTGCTACGCTTGCCTTCTCTAGCAATCCGCTCAGTTATCAATGTAGAGTAACATCCAAGGCAACATTGCTGCAATAAACACGCCGTTCACAGTGAGCAATGGGTGTGTGTGGCTTGTCAGTAACGCTGTCTCAAGCTTGCGCTGTCGCTACAGCAACTCGAAAGCACCACATTTCGCCACGCCATGCTCCTACCTGGACGTGAGGAGTGGATTCCAAGAGAAGGCAAACGTAGCAGGTGGCGGCAGAAAGTTAGGTGGGCGGATGAGATTAAGAAGTTTGAGGGGATACAATGGCCGCAACTGGCAAAGGACAGGGTTAATTTGAGAGACATGGGAGAGGCCTTTGCCCTACAGTGGGTATAGTCAGCCTGATGATGATGATGCTCCTACCTGGGCGTGAGGAGCTTGCGGAGGGTGTCGCCCGGGCTGGCCCCCGCCAGGACGCCAGCCAGTTGTTCGGCGTCGAGCGAAGGCGCCTCGGCCAGCGCTCCTTCCACGGGGTATTTCTCGCGCACCACCAGCTTGACGTCCTCATCCTTGCCCAGGGCGCGGGGCCGCAGGATGTTCAGGATGAGGTAGTCTCCGTCCGTGAGCACTACGTTTCCGCGGTCGTACAGTTCCAGGATGACGTGGTAGGCCGCCTCGCCCGTGCCGAACTGCAGGTCGACGACGCGGTCGGCGCCCAGCTGCGCGAGCCGCTCGACGCGCTTGTTCTTCAGGTGCTTGCGCAGCTTCATGGCGAACCCCGACGGGCTCTGGTTCTTTGGCCAGGCGAACTCGGTGGTGTGCAGTCGCACGCCAGACTCGATCAGCAGCACGGCTTTCTCTTCCTGCCGGCTCAGCTTGAAGAGGTAGGTCTTCGTGTCAACGTCGTACACTTGCACGACTCGCATGCCGACGACGGTCTTCTGTAACTCGGCGACCATCGCGAGGATGTCGACGGTGCTAAAGCGGCTCTTCATGATTTCGGCTCAGTGGTCGCCTCTCAACTTATACGATGCGCTCACAGCATGGAAGTGGAGGTCTGCTCGGCGATGCGATCGAAGATGACTGCGGCGTCAGGTGTCAGCAGAATGGCCATACCGCTTCATAAGCCAGACACGTTAGCGCTTGTTCCTTGGTGCGGCTGCCAGTTGTCAAATCGTGCGAGAAACAAACACGAGTGTTTCCATCCGAAACGACTACTCTGCCACAAAGCATGCACACGAACACGCAGACAGCACTTGGCTTGTCTCGAATTTGAGTTACCGTGCGGCCAAAGTGTGTGCCAGCAAAAAAAATTCAAAGCCACCTGTACACCAGTACAGAAAATTAAACTTCATAAAAAGTGAAATTTCACACTAACGTTAATAGATTAAATATATTAAGCTTGGTTGACTCACTGGATTGACTCAGAACAATCCAATAAATCCAATCCAGTTCCGAAATCGCCGACGGCCAATTCGGATTTCGGAAAGCATGGAGCGCGAGTGGCGTGGAGCACCGCACACAGCGTAATCTACCGTAGCATGTTTTGCCCTTACTGTGCGTTGTGTCACAACGTTCTGCCACGTCTGAAAACTTCAAGTCTTATATAAAACTTCACCATCATCTACTGCTTCGCCGAAAAGCAGGAATCGGCGACGCCGTGCAGCTGACAGCACCCGCGCCCTCCCCGCTGTATTGGCCCCTATCGACCGGCGGTGACTGAGCGTCATGGTGCAGCTGGTGGTGCTCCCACCGGCGCCTGCTGGCCTCACTTCTGGTGCTGTGGCCTTCGGGAAACTCACCGGTAAGATGTAGTGCTGCTTGTTCGACATCCGTTGTGCGGGGATCTGCGCACGACAGCCAGCGATGGCCATCCCATGTGACGATAGCCAGCGGCTGTCAGTACGTTTGACGGCATTCCTCTGTTTGAGCAACACTTGTTGTTGGGCTAGTTGGTAATACAATCCTGTCCGTCGTGTACCGCCTTTTTCTTGTCCGTTGTGTTTTGTGCGCTGGTTCCTTCAGAAGTATTCCTCTGTTTACCTGCTAAGTTCTTCGTCAATATTTATCACCCGTATTGGCTGTAATTAATGACCGAATCGCACTGCGAGCTCAGGAATTCAAGTCGTGTTGCTGTCGCACGTTGTTTTGCGTACTATTTCAATTTTTTACAGCGAGAGCTGTAACTGCCTGTGAATGAGTTTCACATCGTCGTCGTCGTCGTCGCAGTAGTAGTAGTAGTAGTAGTAGTAGTAGTAGTAGTAGTAGTAGTAGTAGTAGTAGTATGTAGCAGAGGTCCACGTACCCGATGGATGCGTTGCCATGAGAATTACTCGGAAGGAGGAATCCTCAACCAGAGGATGGTTACCGTTGCAGGAAGAGGGTATGGAGAGAGCATAGGAAAGCTTAAAGGGACACTGAGGAGAAATTGAAGTTGGCTTGTATCGACAGAATACCAGCTCCTGATTACAAAAACGCCACTCATGCTGACAACAAAGCTCTTGTAACATAGAAAAGAGCAAGAACCAAAATACAGGTATCGCCGCCACAGGCCAAACTCGCAAGTACAAGCGTGATGACGTCATAGGACAAAACAGTGTTGCTAGAACCAGTGGTTCTAGCAACACTAGGACACGAGAATCTACGAATCACTGAGGTGCAGCCAATTCATGTGCGAATCTCCTTGACGTCGCCAGATGGCGCCACGTACCCGGCAGCTACGTGCGCGCCTGCAGCATCGGGACCAATCAGTGCCTGCTCACCGGCGGTAGGCGGGCTCCCGGTATTCTGCTAACGGTAACAAGGTACACGGTATGCTAAAGGTGTCTATTTGCGAGAACTTCGTTGACGACTTTGAGAGCGGGATCCATCGTAACGCTGGCAAAACGCCGGTGCAAATGTAAACGAAGCGACGGTTGTGATGGCCGCAATAGCCGATAGATGCCTTCAACGTGCGGCCGGCGGTAGCTTCCTGTTCGGATGCTGCTAGGCCGGACTGCTGGCCGCCAGAAATCATGGAGTCTGCGTTACGTCATGTGCACGTCATTTTTCACGTAACTTAGTCCTGTGTCGTCATAAGAGAATCTCAAGTTTGAATCAGAGCGGCGGAAAAAACTTCTTCAACTTCGAATCCAAATTTCTTAGAAATATATGCATCTTTCACTGCCGACCAAGTGGCAACAAAGCCATGAAATGCTGAACTATCGGATTCTGGTGTAAAAAAAATATTAATAGAGCTCTCCTCACTGTCCCTTTAACCGGAGAGTGATTGCAACGGAACAACCCGGAGGGCAGTGTACTCTGGAAAGAGGAGGAGGGTATGGTGAGAGGATTCTGGTGTGGGCTAGTTGGTTCATGCTGTTGGTTCAGCGCCCGTCCTGTGTTTTTCGTGTTCCTTGTGTCCTTGTTCCGTAGCGCTGTTGTGAATCTGTTTATTAAGTATGGTGAGAGTATGGACTGCATAACCGAAGGTTAGTTATGTTGGGAGCCACCTGAAGGGTAGTTACCATGGAAGGAGAGAGTGTGGGGTGCGAGCGAAGTAATGTAGCGCAGCCCATTAACGGCAGGCAGCTACTGTAAAACGAGCTGCCCGAGGCGACGATCATCAGTAGTGCTGTGTGCCGAGAGAAACAGATTGAAGGGGAGAGCTATGCAAAAAATGACTGCATGGAAAACTAACATGAGCATTCTAGAACTGCACGCACATGTTGTCTTTGTATTCTCTACCTCAGTTTATTGTAAAATATAAAAACCTTAATAGCTGTCGTTGAATCTCTCGTTACTCAGTGGTAACCGTCTTGTCAGTTCTTTTTTTTGTATGTGTAAATAAATATTATTATTATTAATATAAAATAACCAGCTGTCTCCGCATAGCCTCCATTGAGCATTTTGGACAGCTGCCATTCCTGAGGAGTAGATTTCTGGCGAGTTGGTTCCACCTTATATATTGGGGCCGCGCAAGCATGGTACACAGACGAGATAATATGTGTGTGAACGTGTCTCTTTCTTCTCTTTCTGTGTTTCTTTTTTATTTGTTTTTTTTCATCATTGTGTCTGTCACGTGTGTGCGCAGACTATGGCACTGAACGAGCTCAAAGAGTAACCCTGTTCTGTGTGTTTAAATGCGGCCAGTGAGAGGCTGCTTAGGTAAGCTACGGCTAGCAATTTTCGTGCCGAAATCTTTTCCAGTACTGTCGACGAGTACAGTTGCAGCCACGTTAAACGCCTTTGCAACTGTTGCACTGCCTTGAGGCACTTTGATGAAACTTGCAGAGACGGCATCAGTTTTGTGAACTTCACATTTTGAAAAAATTTGCAGGTGGCCTTGGGACTTGAAGTGTGACTGCCAAAACTTTAGTGCCCATGGGGCACGCACTCTCACTTCTAGTTCTGTACCTTTGTGCAGCTGAGATGTGTGAAAGAAAGTTATATTACGGGACATAGTGTGGTACACAGCCTGCCTGAACTTTGTTTGTTTTTGTTGTTGTTGTCCTTATGCTGATAATCATATTAGTTTTGGCTGGTGCGTGCTTTGGAGGACATGAAGTTCGGTTTAGCACGCAGGTATCAATAACTCTACCTTGCCAATATCTCACTCGGCAATGTTTTGTGGATGCATAAAAAAGAGGCCTTAAATTGATAGCTGTTTTTGTTGTTGTTGTCCTTATGCTGATAATCATATTAGTTTTGGCTGGTGTGTGCTTTGGAGGACATGAAGTTCAGTTTAGCACGCAGGTGTCAATAACTCTACCTTGCCAATATCTCACTCGGCAATGTTTTCTGGATGCATAAAAAAGAGGCCTTAAATTTATAGCACAGTAGTACCTTGTAAGCCACTCTTGTGCTGCGTGTTGTTATCTGTGACGATAACAGGGTTTAATGCAGCTAGTTGTAGTTGTTGGTTTGACGGCATACCATATGGTCAGCAAGTATAGCACAGATGTTCACAGGTCGCTCACCATGCGAAAAAAAAAAAAAATTACATTCTATAAGCACTATGGCTCTCTTGTTTTCACTGAAGCAACCGGCTGCATGCATCCAGGTTTTGTAGCTTAGTAGCGTTTTTAGTGATTTAGCACAGATAGCATACAAGGTACTATCGTTCCTGTTTAGTGTGTTAGATATTGTCGGGATGATTGACTCTAGGTTTAGGTGGGCTGGTACATTCTTTATGGTTGCTGATATCTTGGCTTTGACCCAGTTAATCTCATGGCCACTTTTGATCGGATGCTTGGCGACTGCATTCAATGTTACTTCTTGGTTTCACACGTCTTTCTGGTTTTCTCCCAAGTGTGACGTCAGATCTGTCGTGTTACATATGTACACTGATGAGCAGCTGGCGAAGGCAGTATCATAAACGATGCCAGGAAACTTATCACGAGGGAGCTGGTCCTTCATGTTCACAAGCTCAGCCATTATCTTGCTCGTTGAGATATGCACGTTGTGGATGCCATGCTTGCAGAAAATGCACGCATGTGCCACGCTTATTCCTGCTGCGTACACGAGGCAGAGACTCATTCCGGTTTCCTTCTGCCATTACTTCCACTTTCCTCGGCAGAAGACTGCTTCAGTGGTGCCAGTCTTTTTTGCCTTTTCCAGATGTAGGAAAGTGTGTAGCCGTTCCTTTGCAAGTCAGTTTCTATTAATACGATAGCATTAAAACCCCATGTCGGGAAAAAATTATATATTCTCTGAATCCTCCGGCAAACACCTGCCACAGCTGGCAAGTGGCAGAGTGGAGAGGGGGAAATCCTCCTCTCCGTTGGTAGAGGAGAGAAAGAGAGGTCAGAAGGTGGCTGCAGCCGCTGCGGTGGCTCAGTGGTTATGGCACCCGGCTGCAGGCCCGAAAGACACGGGTTCGATCCCGGGCGCGGCGGTTGAATTTCTTTGGAGGAGAAATTCTGGAGGCCCGTGTACTGTGCGATGTCAGTGCACGTTAAAGAACCCCAGGTGGCCGAAATTTCCGGAGCCCTCCACTACGGCGTCTCTCATAGCCTTGGTCGCTTTGGGACGTTAAACCCCATAAACCAAACCAAACCAAACCAGAAGGTGGTTACCACGAGATGAACCCAGAGAGTGGCAAGTGTACGGGAGAGGTTCTGACGTGGGCATTTTACTACCTAAGGGTGGTTGCCACGGAAACAACCGGACGGGTGGTTGCTGTTCAACCTGTAAGGTGACTAGGAAAGCAAGCTGAGTAGAGGAGCGGAGATAACAAAGCAGCGTACGCGTGCTGAATGCTGCCACTCTCTCTTTGAAGTGGTTGTGTGCGAGCTACGTCGATGGGTATTGAGAGCAAACGGGGAATGGAAGACCAAGTGTGCGAGGGAGTCAAGTGTGGAGAAGCACAAAAAAGGCTGTGTGTGCAGGTGGATTCACTTCGGCAACACAAATCAGTCACACGTCGGAGTTGCAATGCTAGCGCATCGTCATCGTCATCAGCCTGACTACACCCACTGCAGGGCAAAGGCCACTGCTAAGTCTTTTTCCCTTTAACCCTGTCCTTTGCCAGCTGCGGCCACTGTATCCCCTCAAACTTCTTAATCTCATCCGCCCACCTACACTTGCCTTCTCTTGGAATCCACTCTGTTACCCTTAAGGACCAGCGGTTATCTTGCCTTCGCATTACATGCCCTGCCACATGCCCATTTCTTCCTCTTGATATTGACTAAGATGTCATTAATAGACTAAGACGTCATTAACCTGCCCTGAGTAGGTGTATTTTCTTACCACTTCGAGCACCTCGCTACCAATTGCGAACTGCTGTTCTCTTGCTAGACTATTAAACATTACTTTGGTTTTGTGCATGTTAATTTTTAGACCCACCGTTCTGCTCTGCCTTTCTAACTCATTGATCGCGCTTTGCAGTTCATCTCTTGAGTGACTTAGCAAGGCAGTGTCATCAGTGAATCGCAGTTTACTTAAGTAGTCTCCATTAACTCTTATCTCCAACTGTTCCCAATTCAGGCCTCGGAATACCTCCTGTAAACAGGCGGTGAATAACATTGGTGAGATCTTGTCTCCCTGCCTGACACCCTTCCTTATTACTGCTTATTTTATGGAGGAATAAGGTAGCTGCTGCTGTTATAGATATCTTCCAGTATTCTCACATAAGACTCTTTTGCACCTTGATTCTGGAATGCCTGCATGACTGCTGAGGTTTCCACTGTCTCAAATGCTTTCTCGTAATTAGTAAAGAATATATATAGGGGTTGGCTATATTCTGGACATTTCTCTATCACCTGATTGATAGTGTGAATGCGGTCTAACACATACCTTTCTGCATCAATCACATTGATCGTCCATCACTTTTTTCTTCTTGTCTCGTTGTTTAGACTGATTTCTTCATGGCAGGGTTCTCTGGCATGGCTTATCGCAGTTACAACTGCTGACTATCTGTCACTGACTAGGTGCACTGAATTGAGATCTAGGTATCTTTCGCAGTGAGTAGATTTCCATTCCATTGTGATGTTCACAATTGTGAGCTGAGATAGCTTCCCATTTGCTGTGCTAAAAGTCTGCTGGTAGAAGTTGCTGTTTTAGAAGGGTACATGCTTGGCCTTGTTGGTTCATATTTGAAAGGTAAAAACGTAGCGCAAAGAGACAAGGACACAGAAAGACAGACAACACACGGTCCTTGTCTCTTTGCCCTACGTTTTTACCTTGCTGTTTTAGGTAAGATACATGTCGGAGAGACAGAAATGCAAAAGTTGGCATAGCTCCTTTACGTCAGAAGGTATCTGATCTTGCAGTCTTCTTGTTCGAGACGTTTCTAGGATGCTTCAGCTGTGAAACCAACAGGTGTGCTTGTAAAAAATGAGCGGACTTCAAAAGACAATCTTTTCAGTGTGTTCTGTATTGACAGCTTTTACTTTGCTGAGGAAGTTATGTCTGTTCGTGCCTCTCTTGCCAATGAGTGAAGCCAGAACACCGTGAACGTGTTAAAGTTGCTACAGTACGTGGACATTTCGTCTATGTCAACGTTTTTGAACAAGTTCACTATGATGATGACTGTACTTCAGATAGCACTGCACGTTGGTTCTTTACAAGAGTGTTGATGCTTCAGACAGTTGTATTCCCTGCCATAGGCTAGCAGAAACCCTGCACTTGTTACGTACCACTCGTTTGAGGATGTTGCACGCTGGTGCACATGTGAAATTATCTCTGTATGGGAAGTTTTTTTTTTCTACTCTTGTCATTCACTTGCTGTTGGCTGCAAAAAGCATTGCACCATTCAGCTGTGCAATAAATGTGGCGGTGACAGTTGTGATGCCATGCCTATTGACAAGAATGTGCTTGTACCCCGTTCCTGGCTGCAGAGCTCACTCAGGTGGATGTGGAGCCCGTGGGCAGGTGGTTTGAAGCAGTTTACCAGAGCTCGCGCACTCGGCACGTCTCATCGGCAGCATCAGTTGGATCTGAGTCATCGGATGAGGGCGAAGGGGACAGCGTCGCGGAGGAGCCTGCGGAGACCCGCTACCTGCTGAGTCTCGACCCCAAGGAGTGGAAGGTGCAATAATTTATTGTGCTGCTTGTTTATTTTCACGCGATGCTGTGCAATTGCACTGAAACATAAACAGGCTGGTTAATATATTTGAGGGATTCTGGCTTACTGGTAGTATATACTATGGCTGCACATGCATTTGGCATCTGTGTGGTGTCGTTTAATTTAGCTTTGCGTTTATCTGAGCCACAGTTGAATGTTTCGGTAGGTGCCTATGCCTTTCTTAGGTGAAAAAAAAAAGGGTGGTGCTTTTCTTGAGCGTGTTTTGGCTGACACAGTTTTGGATGAGGGCATGACCTATCCATATGAGCACCCCGTCTTCATCTGTGTGGCTTCTGGTCAATAATGGAAGAACAGCAACTATTGGGCAACAACTTATTTTTGGGTTTAGTAGTCTTTGTACACCTTGAGAGTGAAAATTTTTGCTATGACGGCTTAGGTTTGGTTTGGTTTGGTTTATGGGGTTTAATGTCCTAAAGTGACTCAGGCTATGATGTACCATAGTGAAATGCTCCCAGTAATTTCTACCACCTGGGGTTATTTAACGTGCACTGACATCGCACAGTGCACGGGCCTCTAGAATATCGCCTTCATTGAAATTCGACCACCGCGGCCGGGATCGAGCCCGTGTCTTTCGGGTCAGTAGCCGAGCACCATAACCACTGAGCCACCGCGGCGGGTGCAATTCGGGGGTGAATTTTGAAGAAGTGGCCCATGCACAAATTGGAAGAAAAAAAAAAAAACGTATGACGTTATTTTTTTCTCAGTTATCTAATCCAAAACAGGGGATGCAGCCCATATGCGAGATTATACGGTATAACGTAACTACAGGCCAAATTACTATGTCACAGATAAAGTCACAAAACCTGTGGTGTGTGGTTTGATTGGCTGAACTGGGAACTGTTAAGTGACATCTTGGAAAATTATTTGTGTGAAATGACAGACAAGAAGCTTACAATTTTGTCGTTCAGGAAATGCAGATTGATTATCAATGAGCATGTAAACCATGACATCACACACGCTGAATTGCCCGCAGAAATCACCTCGATGGAGGTCACAAAATGGGAAATTTCGATATTCATTTGTGCTGCAACAAAACACCGTCCCTCTGCAGAATTTTCCACAAAAGAAGAGAAGACTGCAGAGAACATACCGTGGAAGTTTCAGTAAAATCCACACAGGTGGAAATTAATGCCGGCATTTCCTTTTGAGTCGTGGTGGCTCAGTGGTCATAGCGCTTGGCTGCTGACCCAAAAGAAACTGGTTCAATCCCAGCCGCGGCAGTCCCGTCTTATAGAGGCAAAATTCTATGGCCCCTGAGCTGTTCGATTTTAGTGCACATTAAAGTACCCCAGGTGGTTGAAATTTCCAAAGCCCTTCACAATGGTGTCGGTCATAGTCGGAGTTGCTTTGGGACGTTAAACCACCATAAACTAAACTAAACTATCCTTTTGAGTCCTCTTGTTTTGCTGAGGTGTCCAGTGACTGCACCAAAACCAGCCTTGAAGGCTGGCTTCATAAGCTTTCCTGCTTTGCTAAGAAGAAAGTCTGAAGCTGTGGATAGGCCTTGTGCCTTTAAGTGTGTCACTGGTGTGAACTGTCCGTGTGGCTGTGTGCAGTCCCAGGACCACTACCGGGTGCTGGGCCTGCAGACCAAGCGGCATGCTGCCACCGACCACGACATCAAGAAGGCCTGTAAGGAACACCTTTCCCCAGGCGTCAGGAAGTGTAGCAGCAGGTGGTACAGGTGCACTGAAGAGGAATCTGAACTCGTCTTTTTGCAGCGGGAACTCGACCTACACATTCCGAGCATTCTCAGAAACTTCGAATTATTTCCCTGTGCGGCTGATTTCCCTAATTAAATCGGGTTAACGTCCGGCTCCCACCTTTTCTTTCTTTTGAACTCCCCGCAGACGGTGGGAGGAGTCGACCAACGCATGGAGTGGCTTTCAGGCATTTTCTTTTGCTTTTATTTTGTTTCTTTTAGGTTTCCGTGAATAAATAGGTCTAGACAGAGACTACGTAGCTGCAGATTAGGCCCACAGAAATAAAAATGCGCGCGGACTATTTGCTGCTACGGACTACTACGTATTACTCCGCCGATGGCAGAGCGGCAAGCCGCCACGGGACTGGCTGAAAGGTTGGTAGACTCCTCCCATCGTTTGCGGGGAATTCAAAAAAGAAAGCCAGGAGCCCAATGTTCATCCGAATTAAATTATGGAAATCAGCCGCACAGGGCAATAATTCAATGTTTCCGAGAACTCGCGGAACTTGTAGATCGAGTTCCAGCAGTAAAAATACGAGTTCAGATTCCTCTTCTGTGCATCTTTAAGCGCACACCTAATAATCTGGAAGAGCAAACTGGCAGAATTTTTTATACATATTTGGAATGCTCACTGTTTCCATCAGAAGAAACTTTCAGCATTAAAACTTTCCTAAAACTTCCAGTGTCATTTGTTGGAGAATGACACTAACACCAAGTGCCTCTCACTTCAAATGCACTGGGGTGTTAATGACAAGGTGGAATTTTTTCGCTTTGCTTATCCTTAAATTGGTTTTATCTATTTGCACGTGCAATTCACCCCGAGTGGTAAAAGTGATCCCGAGTGGTAAAAGTGATCCCGAGTGGTAAAAGTGATCCCGAGTGGTATAGGTGATCCCTAGTGGTAAAAGTGATCCCGAGTGGTATAGGTGATCCCTAGTGGTAAAAGTGATCCCGAGTGGTATAGGTGATCCCTAGTGGTAAAAGTGATCCCGAGTGGTAAAAGTGATCTGACTGGGTGGTGGGGGGCCACAGATCGTCGCAAGGTGCTCCTGCATCACCCGGACAAGCGGAAGACGGCAGGGGAGCAGGTCAGGGACCTGGACCACGACTACTTCTCATGCATAACACGGGGTGAGTGGCCAGACCGCTTGTCGGCATTGCGGTCTTCCTTTATTTGCCTCAGCACCTATAAATGGGAAACCTTGACACAATTGTTCTCATTGCTGCTGATGAGGATAACAAAACTTTTGAGTCCGCAACTCTTAGATGGCCAGTAGCAGTTATTGCTTTGCATAGTATAGCTGTCCAGTCGACTAAAACTGCCTGATCCATGTCATATCCAGCACTCTTTCTTTTCGCTAACCATCAATGACTGGAACAGCTTACCAGCTTCGTGTGTACGGTCTCTTGACCTGATAGGTGACCATTGTTAGCTTTTTTCTTTTTAGCTTGTTTTGTTAGCTTTTTTCTCTTCCATGTCATTTCCCGCTGCTCGTGTTCTGTTTGCGCTTTGGTATTATTGCTCAATTTGTGATCTGTTTCTGTATCCACTCCTGCTTGGGCCTCATGGCCTGCAGTGTGTATAAATAAATAAAATAAATAAATAATACATGGCTTCAGTTGCAGTGATACATTTGAGCCAGCCTTCACAGTATGGCTGTTCTTGATGCGTTCACGATCGGTGAAGTACGTAGTGTTTACACCATTCAAGCACAAACATGAATGCTGCTACATGTACTTCACAGATAGCAGTACATGATCAGTTTTAGCGGGGTTTGAACTTTCTGTCACCAGAAATTTCACGGCCACTTTCATTTTTGAATGGTCAGCTGATTCGACATCACTTTTTCTATTTAATAACACTGCCAGAAGACATTCAAGGCTTATGACATCTGAGACAAGATTTAGCATGCAGTTAATAAAACTCTGGTTTCCTCCAAGTAACTTCAATTAATAAACTCTGGTTTCCTCCAAGTAACATTGGCCGTTAAAAGGCTGGTGCTATTGGCACAAATTTCACTCAGTATTTCCTGGATAGCTCTTCTGCATGTATAACTGATGGAAAGCACAAAAAAAAAGGCAGCATCAGTAATACATCTTTGTACTTTCTGTGTACTTTCTGTGTACTTTCGGAGACTAGTATAAAATTATTGGCACAATTCATGTATATCTTACCCTGTGATGACAACAGTGGGGGCGGTACTTGTGGTTTTGACTGGAATTTATATGTTAATTGCCTAAGAAAGTCGCGTCAGAACTGACAGTAGTGTCATGCTGCGTTCAGGCTTAGCAGCTGTCCTTGTAGTCGCGTGGGGGGGATAAATTATAGTCTCTTAATAGAACTGAATGCCATGCAGAGGGTTGTTATTGCTGGAAGATGCATCATATGTCATATCTTTTACTTCTGTGGCGATGCATCATTTCTTTTACGGTTTGGCGCTGCTTTTTAATCAGCTCTTAAAACGTTGTTAAAAGGCATGCGGCCACTATGCTGACAGTGGCGCCGCCATTGGCAAAAAAAAATAGTTGCTGGTACCTGTGATCGATACTGCCAGTCTTATTTTACTGAAATTGTCTTTGAAACCATCTTAATCTTTTTAACTGTAGCTTTAGTAGATAGATAGATAGATAGATAGATAGATACAGAGAGAGGGGAAAGGCAGGGATGTTAACCAGAAAGGTTTCCGGTTGCCTACTCTGCACAGGGGAAGGGAATGAGGGGATTAAAGAGGGAAGGAACGGGAAACAGTCACAATCGGTCAATCAAGGCTGTCTTTCTCAAAAAACAGAACAGTGCCTTGTAAGCCTTGATGGCAGTCGACTGTTGTGGCCACGGACCGAGGATCTTGGCTAGTACAGATGGTTTGTTGGGAAGTGGAAGTGACCTCAGAGGAAGCAGTTTGCACACTTTCTGTGGCAACTAAAGATTGTGGATGGCTGCTGGCTGACATTTCGGTGGCACCAGACGAGAAGGGGCTTACAATAAACGGTTCAAAAACAAAACTTTAAGTTCTTTCTTTGCATGAAAGGGCATAGGGAGAACCTTACCTTGTTGATTGCTTGCAAAGTGGAGTTTATTTTCATCACTAAGGCATGAAAACCATTGCGTGGGCCGGACTTGCTCATATGTAAAGAACTGATTCAAGCAGCATGGTAAGATTCACTGTGTGTTTGCTGTTGGCAGCTTCCTAGGGCCACACTGCTGGGAGTGTGGTTTTTCTGTGGGATGCAGCTGAGGTAAAGTCGTTCAATGATGTCAGAATCTGTACCTAAGATTGCAGTGGAAGTGAAGCTAGCTATAGTTTAGAATCATGTCGCACTCCTGTTCGAAGCACAATCTGGAAAAGCGAAAAGCTTGGTGCCAGGGATGAAACAGTTACTTTGTCTTAGGCGATGACTTCCATGCGATGATTATCGTTAGCGTTGCCCACATTACCACACCTTTCCTTTTCATTCTATGCATCGTTACTAGCCACTTAAGCTCGTTTGCAGTCAATGCTTGTGATGGTTTGTTTTCTCCTGTAGTATAATAGTCATGTTTTGTGCTGTTGGTTGCATCGTGAATTACTAGCTTGCCTGTGTGGTCATTTTAGTGGTAAGTGTTGTATGGTAGCTGGACCTAGGAGTCATGGAGATGGCTCAAGAGAAAAGTGTACAACGGCTGTATCTTACCAGTACTCACCTATGGGGCAGAAACGTGGAGGCTAACAAAGAGGGTTCAGCTTAAGTTAAGGACAGCGCAGAGAGCTATGCAAAGAAAAATGATAGATGTATCATTAAGAGATCGGAAGCAGGCGGAGTGGGTGAGAGAACAAATGCGGGTTAATGACATCCGAGTCAAAATCAAGAGGAAGAAGTGGGCTTGGGCAGGGCATGTAATGCGAAGGCAAGATAACTGCTGGTCCTTAAGGGTGACGGAGTGGATTCCAAGAGAAGGCAAGCGCAGCAGGGGGCAGCAGAAAGTTAGGTGGGCAGATTAAGAAGTCTACAGGAATACGGTGGTCGCAACTGGCACAGGACAGGGTTGATTGGAGAGACATGGGAGAGGCCTTTGCCCTGCAGTGGGCGTAGTTAGGCTGATGATGACGATGATAGTAAGCCTGTGAATGGATGTGGTGAAGGATGGTGTAGTAAAGAAATGTTCTTGTCCGTGTGTAGCTGCAGGCATTGGGTGGTGTGTGGACGACACTGGAGCACCAGGCTTAATCTTAATGGCAGCTTTTATCCTTCTCCTCCTCTTCCTCCCTCCTCGCAGCGTATGAAATACTGGGTAATCCGGTGCGGCGGCGTTCCTACGACAGTGTGGACCCCGAATTTGATGATGACATCCCGACCAACTGTGCTGAGTCGCGGAACAACTTCTTCGCCACGTTTCGGCCAGTCTTCGAGACCAACGCTAGGTGAGACACTCTGTCATGGAGGCGTCCCTTGGTGCTGGTGGTAAAGTTTGTCGTTCTGTTGACTGCGGCTGTCGAGCTAGCTTGAAGTGTGTCTGAAGTGAGGCTAGTCAGGGGTGGACGTTCATACTGGGGTGTCATAGAGAGGAAGGCGGGGGTCAAATTTTTGGTAGGCTTGATGCCTCCAGGGCATTGCTCTTCATTAAGATAAAATAAACGAAATGAACAAAATGCAGTGGCGAGAGCTCCACATAGCAAGGCCTGATTTGGCCAGTATTTTGAGGAAATGGAAATGTCTTCCCTATCCCAATCTGAAGGGAGTAGTCGGAAAATTTTTTAGTCTTACCCAGAAAATTTCTGTTGTGGTGGCCGTCACGCTGTCACTGCCAGTGTTTCAGGGGGGGGGGGGGGGAGGCATTGTTCCACAACAGATGCCACGTTGTAGGAAGGCATTTTGAAGGCCCCTGATTTGCTGTTGTGGAAAATTTTTGAATCCCACAAATTGAAAACAGAATCTGCAATATTCCACGGACAGTCTGCTTCACATTAAAAGGCAACACCAGGGGTTTTTCTAACATTTTGAGTTCATTATTACATCATATTTCATATTACATCACATTCTGGCACAAGAAACTGTTTTTCCAAATACCAAGTAGAAGTATTTTATAGAAGTAGAAGAAGCAAACTGAAATTCAAACTTAATTCATGACCAGGAACAATGCTTCAGATAATAAGTTTGACCAACACTTATAGTGCACAGCCAGTTGAGATCAAAGAGATTGGTCACCGAAAATGTTTCAAGCAAGTGTAGGCTTGACGCAAGTCAAAAAAGGAGCAACGGTGAAAGCTGAAGCCATTCATTACCGTATTTACCCAATTCCAACGCGCCCCCGATTCCAACGCGCACCCAATTTACGGCACCAAAAAAAAAAAAAAATTTCAAGCCCCGATTCTAACGCGCGCCCGATATATTGGTAATGAAAAAAAAAAAAAACTACAAGCCCCGCTTCTAACATGCATGTGACTTCCACGAATGAAAATAATTTGCAACCATTTTTATATTTTAAGGGGAGATGCGGGTGAAAAAACCGCGATTTTTTTCGATAAAGTCGATTTTGTATTTTCTTGCGTTTTGTATTCCCCCAAGCCTCTTCTTTTATGTGTAAAAAAAACAAAGCCGATAATCAATGGGAAGTTAGTAAAAAATACTATTAAAGCACTCGCGGTGGCTCGCGAAAGTGCGAATTTGACCGAATTTCGGGAACGCGGCATTTCGCTCCACGGCGTCGCCCGCTCTTGAATATTCGCGGGGAAGTAGGCCTACCCATCGTCTACGAGAAGCCACTTCGGCAGCGGCGCATTCTTGATAAAAATACGAAAAAAAAAAGATCGTTTCCCGCCCGAGTCGAGCGTCGCGACTGGCCCTTCAAATCACGTGGTACGATCGGAGCCGTTCCATTGGCTACGAGCATGCCACCGCACGGTCGGGCGCAGACGCTCTTTCTTCGTTCTGCCGCCACCGAGACGTGAACCAACGCTTCTGCCCGGGTTTTTCTCCTATCTCCGCTATGGATGTGACTGAGAAACGAGATTTTCGCTCACGCAATTTCCTGACAAAGCATCAGTATAAAGGAAGACGCCCCAAGCGCAAGCGGAGAGCTCCGGTTACGGGAGGTTCGTCTGCTGCTAGGCGTAACTGCGGCAACGGCGATGCTTCTTGCGGAGCATCCATGACTTCGTCAGTGCGTCTGAGCGAAAGATAAAGATCTTCGACTGTAAAAACTGGCGCGGGAGCGCTGTTATCTGTGAGATCGGCATGATGCACGACCTCGTCAGCGGCGCGGCGTGCCCCGCCTGCGGACGATGTAATCTCTGTCAGAGAGTCGGCCGCAAAACAGAAAGGAGTCTCATCGTTTTTGGAACTTTACCGCCGAAATGACGCGTTTCCGACAACCGTTGTTTCATCAACATATTCTTCGATCCGCGTATCTTGATCGTGCAACGGCAGTGATGAGGCGTCCGCCCGCGGCAGTGCACGGGATACCGTCGTCGTGAACGCGGTCCGTGGTCGCTGAGGACGCGACAAATGACAAGCGCCACACCGGTTGAAAACGGCTCCTGCGACGCAGAAAACGACGAGCAAACGTGCTCCCATGTTTCCAGCAGTTAGTGAGCTCCCACATCGTATAATGGCGATGACGATGGGCAGCTATGGGGCAGTTTCGGTTTGCACTCGAATCCAACGCGCATGCGATTTTGAGACGTATTTTCCCCGAAAAAAGGTGCGCGTTGGAATTGGGTAAATACGGTACTTATGAAGCAGGTTTTATGCGCAAACAAACAAAAAAAAACCTACACAGGAGACAGATCTTAAAAAGTGAGCCTCACTTTTTCCAAGTGTGCTCACTGTCGATGGCCTGTTCGCAGGTGGTCGACCAAGCGTGATGTCCCTCCACTGGGCGATGAGAACTCCAGCCGAGATGAGGTGGACCGGTTCTACCACTTCTGGTGAGTGTGGCTCGGGAAGACGGGCAGACTCGCCATTTCTGAGGCGTCTCTTGTGAGCTTTAAGCTCGTGGGAGCCTGTGAAGTTGTGGAAAAAACTGAACCGCCTTTGCTTTGCTCTTTGGCACACTTCATCACCGGGAAGAAAGAAAGAGAAATAAAAGAAGCCTTTGAGATATGGGAGGCCGGTGATGATTAGTGCGTAAGCACACCCTCGGTGTTGTTATCAAGTGAGGAGTTAGAACTAATCAAGAAATGAAGAAGCGTGTGACACAGCCGGTGGCAATGAATGGATTGTTTTGAGCATGTGCATGAAATCTGTTAACGTTTCCTCGTACCAGAATAAATCTAGTTGTTAGTGCGCACTTGTCCTGGGTCCATCGTTTCAGTTGTCGTTTTTTTGGTCCATGTGTAGCGCGTTATTCCCCTCAAATGTACAACCAACTAGCCCACGTTGCTGCCTTGCTTACTCTTTTTCTTTTACGCTACCGCCTTGGCATTGTAATGATGTCGAGTAAATATATTGAACAAAAAGTGAAGTAATAGAACAGAAATAGGAATGGAGTATGGGGTGGTTCAGGTTATATGAAGCCAACACATTTCTGTTTACTCTGTGGGTGCATGCTTTTTATGCTTAAAAAAAAGAAAGTTAATCTAAATTTTCTCCCATGGTGTGCAACATTGTGCTAGATGCTCTTGGGCACCTAGATGCAGACACAGATGGCAGGCACAACTACAGATATGACTGACTGAAAGCTTATTGACTCATGCCATGAAGACAAACAGCTTGGGATGCAAATTAGCAGCATCTGTCAGGAATACTTCACTGAATACTCAGAAATGAAATACTTCACTGCTCATGTGTGTGGATAAGAAAAAAAAATCAAAATATCAGATTAATCATGACGCTTAATTTAGAGTTACTTGTTTTTGCATGTGTAAAAAGCAGGGGTATGCAAATACTGTCGAGCCCACTTATAATGGCCGCATTTATAACGAGTGCTCTCATTACGGACGAGACCGGTGCAACTGTCAAAATAAGCATTCGGGCAATGGGACTGCGCCTCAGATACGACGAACAGTCGTGGCAGTGTAATTCGGTTAGAACGAACAGAGAGCTGCCGTATACTCGGCCCCAATGTCGAACAACTCGAGCTTGTTGTAAGCGTGGAGGTTGGAGAGCTTCTCCTAGCACTGTGACACCTGCATTCTTGAGGAACGCAAAAAAAGGCGAGGCGTTGCTTACAAAGCGGCAGTTTTACGAAATGGCGCCTTCAAAAACACTTGCCTAAAAGGTGACACTTGTGCTGGTGGAAGTTACGGCAAGCTTTTGCATTAACGCGTTTTGTTCACAAGGGTGGGTGGCAGGGAACGGTGTTGAGCTCAGCCATGGCAGAGTGAAAAAAAATACTAGCTCCTTCTAGGGCTTGAAATATGCTACGCACCACGTGTTGCCTTCTCTAACCGCGGTGGCAGTGCTGTTCTTGCCACCGAGCGCCAAATGCAAGATGTCGCCACCAGAGACATGAGCATCATTCATGCGCTCAATGTCTCCTATGGCCTCGACCAGTGCATGCTCATGTAGTTGACAGATCAGGGGGCAACATTCCAGTTCGGATGTCTTTGTTCACCAGTGTAGATGTGATTGAGGCTGTGTCGAAGGGACTGACTGCAGATTTCATTGGGAATTGCTTCGGTAAGATATCATCGTCATCAGCTTGACTGCAGAGCAAAGGCCTCTCCTGTATCTCTCCAATTAACCCTGTCCTTCGCCAGTTGCGGCCACTGTATCCCCGCAAACTTCTTAATCTCATCTGCCCACCTAACTTTCTGCCGCCCCCTGCTACACTGGCAGTCTCTTGGAATCCACTCCGTTACCCTTAAGGACCAGCAGTTATCTTGCCTTCGCATTACATGCCCTACCCAAGCCCATTTCTTCCTCTTAATTTCGAATAGGATGTCATTAACCGGCATTTGTTCCCTCACCCACTCCGCCCTCTTCCGATCTCTTAACGTTACACCTATCATTTTTCTTTCCATAGCCCGCTGCGTTGTCCTTAACTTAAGCTGAGCCCTCATTGTTAGCTTTCACGTTTCTGATCCATAGGTGAGTACCCGCAAGATACATCTGTTGTATACTTTTCTCTTGACATGGTAAGACATGGTTTGTGGGAAAAAGAACAACTGAGGATGCTTTAAACATCAGCCTGATTAGTCTCTTATGTTGATTTGCAGCAATACATTGTTGATGCATAGATGGCCATACATGATTTTGCCTGGGATGACTTTGTTGGTGCGGATCATGACTCTGGCATCGCAAAGCCATTACAGGAAAAGTACGAGTATTCTCCGACTGACAGCAATCCTGTAACAATGACGAGGAGTCAGATCTGCCATTAGTTTCCATAAAAGATTTAACTGCAATTAGTTATTTAATTATATCGTGTTCATAAAGCAGCTTGTTGGCGCTCAAGGTCTTGGCAAGGAACATGCTTATGACTGTTCCGCAGAGCTTGGAAAGCACCGTGAAGTAGTCTCATTTTAAGAAGCCAACGGCATAACTAACTTTTCTAGAAAATGAAGGCCAGTTTCATCGTACTTGATATTTCTGGCAGTAAAATGGGAAGTTCACTTAGTACAAACCTCGTATACTATGAACTCAATCCATGCGACCGTCAGGTTCGTTATAAGTGGGCTCGACTGTAGAGTAAAATCTTGTTGATTTACCACTGCTAATTCTGAAATCCGGATATTTTGGACTGATGGCACGGTCCCAACCAACTCTGACATAAGCTCATGGGGGTGGAATAAGTCTGATGCTGCGGGTCTCACACCATTTGACTCAGACGGGCTCCCAAAGTCACGGCTGCCACCTCACACATCGGAGATGCAGCATTGCCCATGCATCTCTGACATGTGCACAGTGGCAGGCATGACAACAATCGAAGGACCCCATCTCCGAAAAATAGTCAGGTCGCATAGTTGTGGTTTCACTTTCTGAGGCCACCTCGCGATGGCGATGTCTGTCCCATGAGAATGTTGACAATGGAGTCGATGGATGAACACAAAAAAGGCAAGAAAATAAGAGGTGGGTGCCTGTCAGAGGTGGGAACTAGGAAAGCTTCTCTCCTTGTTTCAAAGGCACTTCGCACATGCTTGCTTTTGGGCTCTGTCCCACTATCCTTATTGTTTGCATCCTGTGGAGCACAGCTTGTTTCCTCTGAGCAGACTGGTGCTGCCATCTGTTATGCTTGATGTGAACAGCACTCACATGCCTGTTTCTTCTTGTGTGGGGTGTGCAGGTACAGCTTTGACTCGTGGCGCGAGTACTCTTACCTGGATGAAGAGGAGAAGGAGAAAGGAGAGAAGTGAGTCGCCATCACTTTCCTGCTCCGGTTTTGCCTCTTGTGCATGTGCGGTCATTCAAGTTGCTTCAGTGTGATGGCTCAGTGGTTAGGACGCTCAACTGCCAAGCCCGAGGACTTGGATCCAATCCTGGCTGCGGCAGCCATGTTTCGATGAAGGCAGAACGCAAGGTGGCCTTGTGCAGTGTGATGTCAGTGCTTCCAAGGGAATCATCATTCCTTCATTGTATCCATTGTGTTGTTATAGTGAAGTTCGACTGTACTAACAGACCACAAAGGCATTATCTGCTCTTCCCCGTAAAATTGCATCAGGTAGGTTCCAAAATGCCTGGCATAATGAACTAAATTTGAAATCATTTTGAGATACTGAAAATGTGTGACCCTTTGGGGGTGTTGAAAGCATGTTTATGCAGCTTTTAATACCTAACTAGGACTGTTTTTATGTATATGCTTGGGAGTAATCAGGAGTAAGGGAATGCAGTACGTTGTGAAAAGAGGAATTGGAACCATTGAAAGACCGGAGGGTGTTATAAAAGATTGTGGTGGCCACTCAGTGCCTGAAGAAGTACAGTCCAACCTCGATGTAACGAAATTCGCGATGTAACGCATTTTTTTCATTTCCCAATCACTTCCCCATTGAAAACCATGTATTTTTTTTCGCGATTTAACGAAGTAATTTTGCTCCGCACTTTCGATGTAACGAAGTCCTTGCGCATCGCATGCATGTGCCAGGAGCTACCTTGACAATCAAATGAGAGCTAAAAGTTTAGCCGAGACGAAACGCAGTTTGTATTTGCCCTTTTACGCGCCAATTTTGCCGGCATTGTGCGAGAACGTACCGCCGCGCCATCCGTCGTGCGCATACAAAGCCCGCGGCATGGAAGTTTCAAGACGCGCCGCGCCATGACGCCACTGGCGAGCTGTAGACTCTGAACGTGAAAGCGCAAACCGGAATTTTCTTGCAGCGTCCGTTCGTTTTTTTTTTTTTTGCGTGCGATGTCCTCGTAGACAACAACAAAAAAAAGTCATCAGTGTTGACAAACTCGTGGAGCTAGTGTGGTCGTACCTTTAAAACGGGTGAGCGGCGAAAAAAAAAAAACGTGCCCTGGCAGAGGAGGCGAGTGGCGAAGGGGGTAGAGGGGAGGCGTGGCGTGGGAGGCGCGCGCGGTGCATTCTGGGTGGGCGGCTTCGGCGCGCTCTCGGCGCGGCCCGCGCGAATGCAGCCGGCTGCATTCCGCGCCGGGCACCGTCAGAGCGCGCCGGTAGCCGCCGAACACGCTGGCGATCGGGCGCCGCTGTTTCGCGGACGTGACGTCGCCGTGCCGCGCGCGCACGCGCTACGTCGGAGTATAACCGCGCCGCGAGCACAATCCCACCGCGCCGGCGTGAGCGATGCGAACATTTTTCTTTATTTTTCTCTGATGCGTCCCCGGCTGCAAATGTTCAATGCTGCTGATGATGATACCAGTAGCGACATCTTGTGGCGGCTTTCAGTACTAGGCGCTGCGCTCGTTCTTTTGCTATGCGCACACGGAGAAAAATGATGCCGTCGCGGTGTTTGCTATCACTCATTATGCTCCTGATGTAGAAAAAAACATCCGGTGCCCTTGTTAGCGATACTATTACTCGATTTTCTTGTGTATTTCCTCAATAAGTGATTTACAAGTTCCCATCAACAAGCAGTGTTCCTGAACCAGTTATACTTTATTTTGACAGCTGAAACATGGGAACCTCGACGTAACGAAATTCGCGATGTAACGAAATTTTCGGCTGCAAGTAGGACTTCGTTATATCGAGGTTCAACTGTAGTTGCTAGTTGTGTTAGACATAGGACACCATGGTTCCCTTGCGACTAGGAAGACTAACGCTTCCCTTCAAAGGCACCAGCTGGTCGCTGACAGGCATTGGCATTGTTCCTTGCTCTCTTCCGAGAATCCAGACAGGTTTCTGTCATGGGCACGCACGTTGCTTGACTTTCTTGTGGAATTTTGGAACTGTGTTCTGAGTGGAACTGGCCCCTGTTAACCCTCGTGCAGCCGGGAGGAGCGTCGCTGGATCGAGAAGCAGAACCGTGCAGCCCGCCAGAAACGCAAGCGGGAAGAGATGCAGCGCATTCGCCAGCTGGTTGGTGGGTGGCCCACGTTGTGCCTTCCTGTGCCAACTGTCTTGTCGCTTCGTTTCAGATTTCTTAAACTTCATGATCTTCTAATGGGTATTTATTTTTATTCAGATGCTACTAGATTGGAAAACCGGCACAGTGGTGTGTTGTTAGGTGGGTGGTGGATCAGGCAGGTAGTGGATAAAGGTAGGTATTGGGTTGGTGGGTAGCGGTCTATGTAGGGTGCTGCGGGCAGCTGATGGGTGGTGCTTCTGGAGGATGAAGGCTTCACTCACGGAGGCTTCGTATGAATGATGCTGGCATTTTTGCCTAGTGCCACTTCCGGTACTGCTGTCGCAGTAAAACCGAAAAAAAAAATGACAACCTCAGACACATGATGAGACATTGCGTAAGCCAGAAGTCATAGTTTTCACAACGGCTGCCCACTCCGGCACGCCTGTGAAGAATGACTGCATGCGCCGTACCCACAGCCAAGATGTGTCGAAAAATATATGTACTGATATAGTTGGTGTTATCTGCTGCCTGCTGGAAGCAGTCTCTTCGGAGACTGTGCCGAAGTGGAGAACAGAATCTCATTCACTAGTGACTGCAAGCAAACTGTTTCAATGTGTTAGCCCCTTCAGTTCTTCTGAATGCTGGCCAATGATTCAGGAGGGCAGCCAAGCTCATTCTGAACTGAACCGTCAATGGTGGTGTCATGTGAGGTGCCTTGCAAATGGGAAAAAACTCCAGTCTTTTTATTATTATTTTGTCCTGGAACAGTGTGCAGATAAGAAGGCATGCAATGTGCTAATGAGCTGTTAGTTAGCCTCCTGCTCTACTCTGCTGTTAACACCAACCAACCAGACCCCTTGCGTGGTGTCCTGGATGGTCAGCGCCTAGTAATGTTCCCCCTCCCTGTTGCAGACACGGCCTATGCCTGTGACCCCCGCGTGCAGCGCTTCAAAGAGGAAGAGCGGGAACGCAAGGCGGCCCAGAAGCGAGCCCGTCAGGAGGCCGCCAGGGCTCGGCAGGAGCTCGAGGAGAAGGTGCGTCACATCTCACCACCCCTTTCTCAGATTACCTTTAACTTTACTTTTAACTTTGAATTTTTTTTTTTATGCAATGGCATTAGAGTTGTCATCACATCAAAACCCCACCGATGTCTGGTGTCAAGAGATTCGCTGATTGGTTGGGAGAGGTCACATGACCTTGTGTTTGTGGTGTGTGGTCGTGTGTCTGATTCTCTCTCTCTCTTGCCTTCGATGCTTGTCACTGCAGGAGCGGCAGGAGCGTGAGGAAGCAGAGCGCCTGGAACGAGAGCGTCAGGAGGAAGACGCCAGGCAGCAGGTGAGGTGCAAACCTGACGGCTTGAGTTCTGTGTATAGGGGTGCACACGGCCGGTGATGTCGGAGGATACACCAGAACCTAGTGAGCTTGCAGTTCATTCGCTGCGAGAATTGTTCGAACTAAATTGGTCTCCAAGTTATGCGAAAAAGAAATCAAAGAGGCATGCCAAAATTTTTTTTTCTTTTGAGGACATCGGCATTATTGGTCAAGTAGTCATTCGTATTTCTCCGTTCTCAATTTGCGTCACACAAGGTCTCCGTTTCCTGTAGGCCAGGCATGCCTTGCCAAATTGAGGGTCACTACCATTGCAGCTAAGAGCGCTGCGATAAATGCGTAATGATTTAAGAGGGGACATTTAGTAAGGCTGAGATCTGGGCGAGTTGGTATGCATTCATACTGGTGAACAGCGCAAAAAAGGCGGGACAACAACAAGACAAGCGCTGCCCAATTCCGTGGCCAATTCCGTGGCACTTAGCAACAAGGAATTGGCTTACATCACTTCACATGTGACATAAGTTTTGATTTTCACGGCCCTTTTCACACTATCTCTTACTTCTTTGTGTTATGTCTTTGTATATTATACCCTTCCGTCCTTCAATAAACCCAGTTGATAGTAAAACAGCGCTTGTCTTGTTGTTGTCCCGCCTTTTTTGCGCTGTTCACCAGTATGGATTTAAGAGGGGACACTGGTCTTGAATAAAAAATTTTTAATAATGAAGTCACAGTTACGAAACCTTCAGGGCATATGCATTTTTGTGTGCTGATTCTAAATATTCATTTAATTTCAAGTAAAACAATTCCTTGAGCACTTATGCACTTTTTATGCTAGCATTTTGCGGAGAGTTTTGAAGAAAATTTGCTGCGGGAAACTCGCTGAAATGTATGCCATTGGGTTCTCTTGACACCAAGGAATGCAATAAGGGTAAAATTGCCTATCATAGAACTTAAGTTATAGAGTTTTGAAGTTGTTGCTTCAGAAATGAGAAGGAAAATGTGTATTCCTGTGTGTGAAGTGGCAGCTTCAGTACCCTATGACTCAAGTTCTATGATAGCCCAGATGATAATTTTACCCTTATTGTATTCCTTGGTGTCAAGAGAACCCAATGGCATACATTTCAGCGAGTTTCCCGCAGCAAATTTTCTTCAAAACTTTGCGCAAAATACTTGCATAGAAACTGCATAAGTGCTCAAGGAATTGTTTTACATGAAATTAAATGACATATCTAGAATCAGCGCACAAAAATACATGTGCCCTGAAAATTTCATAACTATGACTAAATTAATAAAATTTTCTTTTCAAGACCAGTGTCCCCCCTTAAATAACTGCTGTAGCAGCTGAAGCTCGGGTGCGTTGATTGTTGTCCGTCCCATGAGGAAGTGCCGGGTGGTTGTTTGCTGGTTTCAGCATGTGCACAGCACATTCGTCACACTGCGTCACTGTCACAAAACCTCAACTGTCAGGATCATGACCATCTGTGACGAGGGACTTTTATTTATGGCTGGAATTTCATGAAATTTTGCACACAGATGGGGTTTTCTCTGCAAATATGTAATCATGATTGAGCTGGTGGTCTTAGATCTAAAGTTATCTTAAATTCTAGAGTGTAATGAGGCAATTCCTTACGCACCTTTAATGAACTATCTCATTGCATTTTATTGCTTTTAGTTACATGAATTGATAGCCAGAGAGTTCCCATACCCAATGACATTCTTATTTTTATTGTTTAGGCCACATTAAATAGCAATTTACAATTAGCTTAATGAGTGGCGGTGTCAGATACTGCGACCTTTTACTCTAGACATAGTATACAGTTGCAACCGATTTTTCGCAATTGGTGAGACCCGAAAAATGGTCCGAATAATCGAACAGTCCGAAAAATCTGTGAATGTAAAAAAAGTTACTTTTCTGAAAAAAAATGCCTTTCAAAATTGCGAAAATCGCCACTCCCCATGATCCGCCTACAAGCGATAATATTAGCCTCCTACTGAGTCATAGCCATGCTTTCATCATGTCCACACCCTATCACAGCATGATACCAGACAGTGCAATGCAGCCTCAGTCATGCTGTGAATGAATGCACTCGCTGCGCGAAGCAAGAACAGTCAGTTTACGTGGGGCAGTGACGCTCGCGAAGACCAAGAGGTCACCCATGGGTAACCCACGGACAGACACGAGCGGAAGCAAGCACCTCCAAACGCAGTCCCCCCTCCCGCCCGTCTACCGCGTTTGCTGCCCCACACCGCGGGGCGCATCGTCCAAGCCGCGGTGGACGCTGCAGCTGCCTACTGTAACGTTTTCAATGCGATTGCGCATTCTTTGTCGGCCATCTTGATCGCAATGGAGAGCATCTCATTATCTTGAATGGTAACGATGGAGAACAAATAGCCAAGCCTATCCAAGCCAGTCCGATTGCGCCCACCGATTCCATTTAAATCCAAGATGGCGCCTTTCACGGCAGCGGCAAACAGGTTGGTAGTGACAGCAATGCCCGCTCGCGTCTATATTGTTGCGGGGAAATACTATTTACATTTATTTACAAGCCGTAGGTGAATAATTCCTAGCCGGGAGCACCAGCGCGAACAGGAAGCACCATCAACCTCTTCTTCTTCGTTCGTCCCTTTCACGCGGGAGTCCACTTCGTCTTCCACTTCCACTGCGTCGTAACAATATTATGCCGAAATAACAAACTTCGGGTTGAAACATGACCTCCACAATATTGTTGGTGTCTAGTTTAGTCTGAAAATTCTAACTTTTAGAATCCACGAAATCCGAAACATCGGTCGTGAAAAGCACGCCCAGCGAAACGGAGCAGCGAAAGACTGACTTTGCAATTCGACTTAGAGAGTTCCACTCAGCCAGCTGTAGCTATCGCGTCACTCCAGGTTTAACCAGAGCTAAACCACAGCCAATTTTTTTTTTCTTGTTTTCTCTATCTCCTTCCGTTCGCATGACTTTTCTTGAGCAAAACACATGCTGCTGAGCAAGTTGGTTTGCCATAGTCAGAAAATTTAATGGTGCAAACAGAGATGGGACAAAGAAAAACAAGGGATGTTCACAGGCACTGCTACCAACTGCAGTAAAGGCTCGTTAATTCGGAAATCCGAACTATTTGACCTGCCGGCTCAGTCCTGGCCAACAGCCATGTAAGTCTATGACGTTGTACACAGGCTAATTTGAAGGCTACAGGCCTCATACCGGTTAATTCAAATGGGCTTCTGGAGGGAGGCTGCCTCCAGGTATAACCGGCTCAAAAAGAGATGTCAAAACAGCCCTGTTCAGAGCCTGAGTTCCATGCTGCAGAGTTGCTCTTACACCTCTGACATCCATATGCCAGCATATGTGACAATGAACGATCGGCTCTCTCGTTCGTGTGATGTCAGTGCGCATTAAAAAAAACCGTAGGCGATGCAGATCTCACCACTACGGCGTCCCTCATAGCCTGAGTCGCTTTGGAACGGTCGACCCTATAAACCTTTGGTGCTCCCGTCCGCATGCACACAATAAAGCATTGACGGGAATTTGAAAGACAATCATTGCTGCTCTGTTCTCATCTTACAGTCAGGCAACCCCACTGCTTGGTCTTTCACCAGATAAATTTTCCACGATACAAGCAGTTCTTTACAGTTTTTGGGGGGGATTCATTCGATAATTCGAACTTGCGGTTAATTCGAACACATTTAACGTAATAGTGTTAAAGGTCCTATTACCCAGAAAATCCAATGGTGGCATTGGCGTTGTTGGCATCGGCATTGTCACCGTTGTGAGTGAAAAATGGGCAGCGTAGGGTGGCCTAGGTGGCCATCCACCAGAGGAGCAACCTAGGTAGACTACTGAGGTCACATGACCCTGTGACATCATCGCAACCTGCCCACTGGATTGCGAGTAAACTGAACACTGTGGCAGGTGGCAGTTACATCAATGACTGATCGTGAGAGATTGCTCGGGAAGAGCAACCTGGGTCACACTAGTCCCACCGGTGTGCAGCACCTTCCATCCCAGGGCAGGGGCACATCCATTAACTCCTGCACCATTGCAGAAGGAGTGATGTGAGCTCTCCCAGGGTCCTATGAATTCAGAGTTGAGAATAACCAATTCCGCATATAAGGGGATTAACGCTATCGCATCATATCCTTAAGGCAGGGCTTAGATGTCCCCTACAATTTTTTTTTTTTTCGGTCTCTTGAAGTTCGAGTTAACGAACCTTTACCGTAGTACTTTCTCCTGATCCTTGACCTTGACCTTGATCATGCCTTGACCTGAGGTACCTTGACCTGATCAGTAGATTGGGTAGCAGCGGCTGTGAACGTCTCCATTGTTCCTTTGTCTCATTTCCATTTGCACTACCCAATGGGCATTGGAACTCTATTGGACGTCCCATGGATGTCCACATGACGTCCAAGGGAGTTTCACTGCCCATAGGGTAAGGACTCTTCTGGTTGTGTGAGTCCTTCCAAATGTCTCTTCGCATGCAGCGGGAGAAAGAGCGTCGGGAGAAAGAGAACCTGCGCCGGCAGCTGAAGAAGGAGCGCAAGGCCCTCGAGACGACCTGCACCGAGGACGGCCACTACGCCACCGACGCCCAGGAGCGCGTGCTGCGGCTGCAGCAGCTCGACCGGCTCTGCCAGCTGCTGGCCCTGGACGAGTGAGGGTTTCAGCCTCCCTTTCTACCTGAGCGAGGAGGAAGCTCTGGACACTTGAGGGCTCAGCCAGTGACGTGGTGATGTGCCCTAGCGGTTACAACACCATCCACTTCCTCCTTTCTCCACGGCAGCCACATCACCTCTGTGATTTGAAAAACCTAGTTAGCACCCACTGCTTGCATGAGTGGCACTCTTCTTGCATGGTCACAACACACCACACAACGGAACTTAATGGAAGGGAATAACGCGCTACACACAGACAAGAACGACAACTGAAACGACGGACACAGGACAAGCGTGCCCGTCCGTCGTTTCAGTTGTCGTTTTGGTCCGTGTGTAGTGCATTTTTCCCCTCAAATGTACGACCAGCTAGCCCATATTGCCGCCTTGCCTTAGGAAATTTAACAGGATGGCAGAAGCTCGGGTTAAGGGGTTAGGCTGGGGAACTTGCTAGGATAAGCTGCGTATAGATACTGAGGCCCATTTAACCTTACCTTTGCCAGATGTTTTCTCCATTCACAGAAAACGTTTCGTGCTTCTTCCTGTGACTTTATCCTGCTTGTTATAAAAAAAAAAGAATGTTTCAGTAAGATTCGGTGATGTGGTAGACATAGCTGTACTATTGACAGACTATGGTCACAAGCAGTTTTTCATGGTTGCTTGCAGAGTTTGATTTCCTCTTTTTTTTATCTTCCTATGATTCGTAAAGACCAAACTGAACATATTTGAGTACCCCACGTTTTAGTTATCTAGAATATGTTTGTTTTTTCGAGCATTCCATGACTCTTTACATCAGGTTGCCTTTAAATGCTAAAGCTTCATTTATTAGTTCTACACTATGTAAAGATTTTAAACAATGCAGAACTGCCATTTGAATTACCTTGTTTCAAATTGCCCTTAAGAATTAATGCAGCTCTGGTAATATGGAAATTTTAGCTGAATTGCTACTGCACATGAATAGTCACTGACAGTTGGGCTCGAGTTTAGCTCAGACTGCTGTTCTAAGTTGAACTGGTTGACTGACTTGGCAGTCTTCGGCTGACTTGGTGACATTTTATCCTGGCTAGGGGAAGCAACAAACTTCTTCAAGGAAGCTTTTCTAAGCATCCATATGAACACACAAACATAGGTAGGGACCTGAAAAAGCCCTGGGCTAACACTGAAGCCTGACAGAGCTCTTTTTGGCCGTTCTGGCTCTGTACTATTGCAGTTCTTGCAAGGCGCTAGCCTTGCACAAAAGCTGCAGCGTATGAAATAACAAGTATTGAGCCCATCTGGCACATATTATTGGCAACTGCGAATTCTCAGTGGCCACCCCTCTTACTGAACGCACCACAGACGTGGACTGCATTCATTGGTCAGGGGTGGCTAGACTGCATAATTTGTTGCAACATAGTGTGCCAATCGACCGAGTACTATATCAACAACCCAAAACATTTCCACCGTGAACTCTGGAAAGCTGCTTGATACAGGCACTAAAGTTTGAACGCAAGCATATTTGCGTAGTTAATGGACCGCATGTGGTATGGTCATGTGATCAAGAGTTCTAACTGGGTTGACCAGAAACTTTGAGCTGGTCAGTTCACTAAACGGTGCTTTGCAAATCACTTCTGCCGTGCCATGTACCTTCCTGTGTGCAGCCATGAACTCAGTTCATTTGTCTTCATTCGTATCTGCATATGATACCTCTGTGGCAGGCTGTAGTGGGCTAAATAAAGGAACAGATAATAGACTGGATAGCTAAGCTATCATTCGCTTGAATGGCTGTTGAAACTGCCTGTGTTGCTGAGGCATCAGGCTAGTCATTTGCTACTAGTTGCAATGTGCAAGGAAGCTGAGTGAGCATGTCACCTTGATGAGCATCATCATCATCATCAATCAGCCTGATTTGGTCTGCTCCGGGACAGAGGCTTACCCTTGATGCGTCCTCGTCTTGCGGCAGTCCTAGATGCCCATTCCATGAAAACTTCCTCTCTTGACCGTGTTGCCTCGATCACTGCCCAGAAGCTTGCGTGTAGCACAAGAGTGGTGGCATCAGCCTGTCTTTCGTGTTTGATGTACAGGGCCAAATTCATTTCATTTATTTCATTTATTGTTTCCTTAAAGGCCCGAAGGCATTACATAAGGGGGGACATATTGGTTTGCAACCGCAAAAGTGATGTGAACAGGTGTAAAAAACAAACAAACAAACAAACAAACATAACAGGGGCTGCAATCACGTCAGGGTTCAACACCAGGTGACACGCCACTCTTCAAAGATATATTAAACAATATTCGCTACAAAGTGCACACAAGCGATCAAAATCTATGCGAAGTGAATTTTTATTTTCTTGTGGAATGTTTTGTGACCAGTGCATGAAGCGATGCCGTTAGGCAGTGGATTCCAGAGTGCTATTGCGTTGGGAAAGAATGAGTTGTAGGCAGACGTGTGGCCACTGATGCGTGCTATCAGTTACCGTGACTGATCTGGGAGGACGTTCGTAGTGGGGCGGTTAATAGAGGGAGCCGTGATCTTGTGTTATGATAAAATGCATGAAGTAAGCACAGGTGGGAAACGAGACGGCGTGATTCTAGTGTTGAGAGACGGAGGGAAACAGTACTGGGCTCGCCTGGTGATTTTATTGTTTTTTTTTTTCTACATGTATGCACGACCTCTGAAGACAGACGTTTTCTTCCGTTAATGCAGGTTACAGCAGGTGAACCAAGCCATGGAGGCAGCTGCTGATGTAGACGAGAGAAAGAAACTGTTCCTTGAAAAGGTAATGAGACTTTCACCAACATGCAGTCACTGAAACACTGTGGTGGAAGATTTTCTTCTACAAATGCTATCGAAGAGCCTTAAGGTCATAGAGCCTAGGCTTCATTGATAATCGCTGATGACTCTGCCTAGAGCTAAACGCGGACTGAAGAGTGCAGGTGAATGGAATATCGGGAAGTGTCGTTCAGCCAGGCAGCGCAAAGAAGCATAGCGAAATGACACTGATGATGAGGTCCCAACATACAGATAAAATTGGAAGGAAATAAAATGTAGAGTTTGGAGGGGAAAAAATTAACTTTAGTTGCTTTGAGCACAGGGACTTTGGCGTGGCGAGAAGCATTGTCCACAAAGAGAAACACATTGTGATTCTGAGCTTTCATCTTCTGATCAAATTTTAGCAGCCAGGAGTTTAAAATTGCTGGATGTCATCTATGCATTCTAATTTGCTTCGTACATCGCAGGAATGTGATGCCAGTGGCTGAAACAACGGTGTCATTTCGACTTCCCAATCACAAGCAGACGCTCCTTCTCAGTTTCTGACATATTGCAATAAAAAAGGATGCTGATGCGCTCCTTCGACCCCTTCCCGCTGTGGCATGCATCGGACAAACGACAGCGTCTTTCCTGGCCTCATTTTGTACAACAAACCGCTGTCATCCGCGTTGAATACATTGTCAGGGCTGTAACCGTGGAGTAACTGAGGAAGTTCACGATCTCTCCATGGGGACATGCAGTCTGCGACAGCAATTTCGATGCAGCAAGATTGTAATTCCAACTATGTGATGTGTGACATCCAGCTGCAGAACGGAACAAAATCGAGGCAAGGGAATGAAAAGTGCAGCGCATACGAGTTGGTACGATGTTGCCGACGTTGCGTGAGCCTATCTGGGTTGGGTGTCTTCTAAATAGTGAAGAATTTACTCTAGGGACCCAAAAAAGTTGCCCTTAGTAACCGAGTGTCTCTTGTAACTCTTTATTTATTAGTACCTCACAGGCCCCGAAGAGCATTGGGTGAGGGGGGCAAATCGAAAAAAAGGTATATACAGATGGAAAAAAACCGTAATATCGGTACAAGAACGCGGTACAAGTCAAATACAAGAAAGGAACACGAAATTTATACAAAACGGAGTTAAAATAACATCAGACACGAAAATAGAGAAAAAAAAAGCGAAACACGAACATGAGAGAAAAAAAAAAAAAGCAACCAGGGGCAACAGAAGTGGTAAATGGGAAAACAGCGTTAAGAACAAATGAAACTGTCGTACGTTTCGAACATCACTATGGCAATAAATGTATCCATAGATGTTTTTTAAACTCTCCAGGATCAATGAAAGAGATTATGTTGTCAGGAAGATCATTCCAGAGTTTTATTGCTCTAGGTAATGCAGAGGAATTAAACAACAGGGTCTTCCCATATATCCGGTTGAAGCTGAGTTGATTGCGTAAGCGTTGTGAAGAGCGGAAAGGTGATTCCAGAGGTAACAACGAAGGATGGGTGTGAACATATTTATGGAACAAACACAGAAGTGAAATGGAGCGACGAGTTTCAAGTATCTGTAAGTCATTAAGGTTTTTAAGCTGGGATACACTCGCGAGGGGACTATAATTGCTAAAAATGTACCGGGCAGCTCTGGTTTGAATGGACTCGAGCATATCTATGAGATATTTTTGATGGGGAGACCATATAGGTGAGATAAATTCCAGTATGTGATGTTAACATGGCGAACATAGGAAAACCAACCAAACCACTTTCAAATGCCTCTTGTAACTGTGTCTCTTGTAACGAGATTTTACTGTATTCAGTTGTCACATTTCATGTCGTCTCGTTTTGTTTACATATTGTGAAAGTGCTGCATTTGCACAAATACAGTGTGGCTATGAATAAAACGCGAGTTTAGTGGTTCCACATGGAGATTGAATTTTTGCGTGAACAAGGCATCATTTTCCGTAGCTTCAATTCTTCTTCTCCTGGCTTCTCTGAGAATGTTTGCCCTTTCCTTCCTTTCCCTACTCATCACTGCTCTTTTACTGCCTTTCCTTTCTCAGCGACCCGCATTGCCTTCTTTCTGTGTTCATAGCCTGCTTTACTTCTTTTTCCGTGCACGCTGCGTGCTTTGCCTCACAGCCCCAAGGACTTCCAGAAATTGACTTCTCCTCACAGTTTCGTAGTGTGGTGGTGAAGATATCTCAGCGAGCACTGTTTTATATTCTAGGTAAAATTAACATTCTGCCTCCTAATGCTGGCCTCGCGCATGCCGCGTTATCATTATTCCATGGGAAGTACGTCGCTACAGCCAGACGCTCTTTACTGCAGCCATTTTTTTTTTTTAAATGTTTACTGTAACCGAAAAGAATGTACAGCCGTCTGTGGGAGGCAAAATAGGAACACAGTTTCACTTTACTGTATCCGAGTTTTCAATAAATCCGAGTTTACTATACCGGAATTCTACTGTATTGCAATGTACACTAATCCCCCACCCCCTACGTAATGCCCTCAGTGAGGGTCTTTAGGTGTATCTTGAAATAAACAAATAGAAAAATCTCATGGCACATTTTTGTCAATTGTGAGTTCCTTTAACAAGCACTGACATCACGCAGCACATGGCTGTCTTTTGCATGTCGTCCCCGTTAATGATACCACACTGATCATTACATTAATGATTCCATGCCCACAATGATACCACACTGTGGGCATGGACTGAAAGGTCAGTCACTGGTAAATGTGGTGTATGGTTGCCGTTCTAGCCGAATGTCCGCTTCCTCCACTGCAGGCCAAGGCCCTGGAGGAGCGGCTGGAGCGTGAGAAGGCGGAGCAGGTGGGCGGGACTCAGGGTGGGCGAAGCCAAGGGGGCGGAGCCACAGAGAAGGGCTCCTCCTCCACTGCGTCCTCCTGGAGCCCAGATGACGTGCAGCTGCTCGTCAAGGCAGTCAACCTCTTTCCGGCTGGCACTGCCAACAGGTGGGACTTATTAATGCCTTGACATTAGAGAGGTTTGTGCAAGTGGAAATGGCAACTGCTGTCACGCATGACACATGTGCTTTATAACGAACTTGGTATGCTGCCTTGGATATAACAAACCTGATTATGCCACCAGAATTATTTCCGAGACCACATGCAGCCAGGCTTTTTGGCATCTAAGAGGTTGCTTTAGACGAGACGTGCGTGCACTTCCGTCCCAGTGCTTGAAGTAAACGTCGCATGAGCCTCGAACCACTGATTTGGATGATCTTGAAACCCAGAGTAGTGGACACATTTATTTCGCGAATGAGTCACTTGCATGAGATTTGCAATTATGCAGTGGTTTCACGCGGTCCCCTGAAAGTCGTATAATCAAGGTTCTACTGTACGGCTGTGTTCTTTGGAAGCACGTTTCTTGTGAAACTGCAAAGCAGCTTGGATGCATGCACTGAATGTAGTCTAGACACCTTGGAAGTGAAAGGTTGATGCACGAGATTTCATTTTGTGTTCCTATAATGCTGCAGCGTGTGCCTGCATGACGTGTAAAGTGAGTGAAAGTCTTCTCCGCTGATTGCGCCGTTCCTCGCTGAACGCAGGTGGGAGGTTGTGGCCGCTTTCCTGAACCAGCACGGAGCAACATCGGACCGGACGGCCAAGGAAGTGCTGGCCAAAGCCAAGAGCCTGCAGAGGCTGGGTGCGTCCTCTGTTGTACAAAATGCTTGCCAAGCTACATTGTCTTGCATCTGTCTGTGGAGCTGTCACTGTTGTGCCACCTGCCACACCTCTGCTTTCCCCATAATTGCCACCTCTTGAGTTCTCATTTTCTGTACAGCGAGAGCTGTTAAAGGGACACTGAGGAGAGCACTATTAATATTTTTTTTATAGTAAAATCCGATAGTTCGGCATGTCATGGCTTTGTTGCTACTTGGCCGGCAGCGAAAGATGCATTTATTTCTAAGAAATTTGGATTCGAAGTTGAGAAAGTTTTTCCCGCCGCTCTGATTCAAACTTGGGATTCTCCTATGATGACACAGGACTAAGTGACGTGAAACATGACGTAACGCAGACTCCGTGATTTCTAGCGGCCAGCGTGGCCTAGCAGCAGCCGAAAAGAAAGCTACCGCCGGCCGCACGTTGAATGCATCTATCGGCTATTGCGGCCGTCGCTACAGTCGCTTCGATTACGTTTGCACTGGCGTTTTGCCAGCGTTACGCTGGATCTCGTTCTCGAAGTCGTCAACGAAGTTCTCGCAAATAGACACCTTTAGCATACCGTGTACCTTGTTACCGCTAGCGGAATACCGGGAGCCCGCCTACCACCGGAAAACAGGCGCTGATTGGTCCCGATGCTTCAGGAGCGCGCGTAGTTGCCGGGCACGTGGCGCCATCTGGCGAGGTCAAGGACATTTGCGCATGCATTGGCTGCGCCTCAGGGATTTGTGGCTTCTCGGGTCCTAGAGTTGCTAGAACCATTGGTTCTAGCAACACTGTTTTGTCCTATGACGTCATCACGCTTGTACTTGCGAGTTTGGCCTGTGGCGACGATACCTGTATTTTGGTTCTTGCTCTTTTCTATGTTACAAGAGCTTTGTTGTCAGTATGAGTGGCGTTTTTGTAATCAGGAGCTGGTATTCTGTCGATACAAGCCAACTTCAATTTCTCCTCAGTGTCCCTTTAAAGGCATGTTCCACGGTTCTGCGGCGTTGGCGGCGGTGGTGTAACAGGAAGTAGAAACAAGGAGCGAAGAGAAGGGGAGGGGCACTGCTCGCTACATCATGGGTTTGTGGCGTCCTCTGTGCACAGCGGCAAGAAGTAGTGCTTGTGCCGTTCATGCCTCTGCGTGTAGAGGGCGCCACTTGTTGGTACAGTGAACGTCGCATTCAGCACTGCAGATAGTTGTCACTGAATCTTGCATTACACTGGCATAGTAACTGGCGGTCTCTTAACTGGCGGTCTCTCTCTCTTTTGTTTTCTTGAAGAAGTGGTTTTGACATTGACTTTTGATGTGCAAGCATTAGAACAGCCACGCGAATGAAAATTTGGCGTCCATCTGGCCGTGTACAGTGCAGTGGAGAGGAGGAGGTTCCGCAATGTCACGGAGGAGGAAGTGCAAAGCGTGGACGGAAAGGAGTCAAAGTACTGCCAATGAATTGGAAAGATTGGAATTGGAATTGCGGTTTAAAAATTTTCTTCAAGAATTGAAAATGGGGTTGGAATTAAAATTGAAATTTTACTTGCATAGAAATAAAATGGGTTTAAACTTATAATTGGGCTCATGAAAGCAGAGCACATGTGTTGATGTATTTTGCTGTGAATTTATAGCCCATGAATTTTTTTGAATGGGTGCGTTTTATCCCATCAATCGGAGGATTGGGTATGAGGTGCACTGAAGTGGTCCAAACAACACGTAGAGTGGAAGTGAAAGTTCACTTCTGTCTGAGTGTAGAATGGCTCTGTGAAATTCATGGATCTTCTTGTCCCTGTGCTGGAAGACTACCGTTGTTTCCTTAACCAGTGGAGTGCGACCTTGACGAGACCTCTCAATCTGGTGATGTGTGCAGACCCCCAGCTGAAGGAAGAGGCCAACCGTAAGGCCTACGAGCAGCACCAGAAGTCGGTGGGGAGCAAGGCTGAGGTGGCCTTCAAGGACGAGTCTACCCCATCACAGCGGTTTGATGGTAGGCGCACTTCTTTAAAGGGATAGTGAACCAAAGCTTGACTGCTAAAATTGATAAATGTGACAAGGATTTTGGCAGAAAAGGAGGATAACACATTTTTTTTTTCCCCGATTTATTGTATCGTTGCACCTGGCAGCCGCGTGTGGAAGCTGCGACTAGACATCATAACACCCGTGCGCCCACCGTTTTAAAGCAGAGTTGCACTGATGTTTAGACTAGTGGCGCCATCTGGTGGTTAGGAGGGAGTTGAGGTTCTTTTCCACTTTTCTTCTTCTCCTCGCTTGCTGTTGCTTAGCGAGGTCAGGCCGTCTCGTTGTCGTTACGGCCCGGTCTTGTGATTGGCATTAATTAGCGCGAAGAACGATGACGACGATTTTCGTTGTAGAAACAAAAAAAAAAACTTTATACACATGAGATTAGCATAGATCGTACAGTGTAGACAGAATCGAAACAAAGGGAGAGCAACAACAGAGTGGAGCCGCCAGAGCTCTCCCGGTCAAAAGCTCCTGGCGAGAACCCCCAGATTCCCGCCAACATCTCCTCTTAACCCCTCAGCTCATTGCTGATTGGGCCGGCCCTCTCGTGACGTAACAGCTGCCTGTGGCCGTGTATTTAGGCGGGCCCGCAGTGCACGTGACTGATATAAGATACATCACAAGCAAAACGCAACGAAACCATAACAGAGTATCTTCCCCTCAGGAAGTCGGACTGCGCGCACGAAAAGAGACAGGAATATACACAAACACACGAACAGAACCGTCATTTGCCCTGTTCCTCGAAGCGGCGCCAGCCAGCGGTAACAGAAGTACACGGCTAAAAGAAAAATCGTCTCAGCGCCGCCGTTAGGCCGCAAGTTCGGGCAATGTGCGTAGCGGAAGCGTATATCTGTCCGCGCAGCTCAAGAACTATGGCATGCCGCCGCCGAAGCCGCCCGTCGCCTTAAAGAAAAAGAAAACTAAATGCCAGCGTTCGGAAAGCGCGCCACTGACACCGACCAAACGCAGTCCGTGTTCCCGGCTTCCCGCGCGTCGCCCAGAAGCGGCGCCGTTTCCCTCACAGTGAATACGCGGAGTCGGCACACACACACGCAAGCAAAAGAATAAGGAGCGCTCCCCCGAAAAGCGGTGCGGGTGCAAGTGCCGTTTAGGGTTTCTCGCGGCGGGGATCCTTCAAAGGGACCGAGACGAGACTGCCGGCGCGCCGTAACTTACGTAATGCATACCCGGCTAGCTCTTCGGCGCGGGCACTCGTCGGCGCGACCGTGTCAACCGCGTCGACTAACAGCTTGCAGGCCGGCGGGAACACATATATTTTGGCCGCTGCGTGGCGGTCTTAAGCTCAGTGGCTCTACAGAGGGGAACCATGGTTGTCAACAAACTGTTGCCCCTCTTAAAGCCTAAAGGGGGGAGACTCGTCACTCTAAATAAAAAAATTAAGCAAATTTATTACTCGTACGTTTTCTTATGGGAGACAGGAGACGAAGCGAGAGACCGGTGGCCCATTTATGGCCACTGAACATGTTTAAGAAGGCAGTAACAAGGATGAATCCAGTACGAAGCGAGGTGTCGTGCATCGAAGGGCACCGTCATCGCCATATTTGTTGCCGCGGGAACGCAACTTCGTACTCGCCGTCCTATTGCCTGTTGGACAAGGGTGCCATGACGTCACGCTTTTCACCTTGCGCTAGCCGGAAGGGCTTAAGGCGCACTCATAAAACATCGAAAATAAAACCATCTGCTAAAAAATATGCGTAGTGACGACTAGATTTCGGTGTAATCACATTCCGAGAATCTATTTTCAGCATTTTTGTTCAATTTCAAGATCTTGCTTCAGTACCCGTTTAAGCAGAGAACAGCAGGAATTGGGGTTATAGTCAACCAGTTACAAAAAGACTGGGAGAATAGACACGGGCTGGTTTAAGACAGACGTGCCTTGCTTCTGCTGCCATTTCTGCACTGGCTCGGTGGTCCAGTCAACATCCAATTTTTAAGAATGTTTCCTTTAATTAGAACTGTGCATAATGTAAACACATTTTTCATTCCAATTGAGAGTCATATGTGCATTGCGAGTCGCATAGCAATTTAAGAAATAGTGTGAAATAACCCACAGACTACCAGCACAGCGTGTGGCAGGTACGCGTGATTGGCACGTGAATTGCTGGTAAGTTTTTCATGGCGACTGCAGCATTCGGGCAATGGTGCCTATACCGTATTTACTCGCATAATGATCGCACTCGCGTAATGATCGCACCCCCGAATTTCGTTGGCAAAATTCAATTTTTTTTATTCCCCGCATAATGATCGCACCCCGAACTTGCCATTGCAATTTGTCGACGATGTCGAGTCTAGCCGACAATGATCGTACTTGCTATCTGTCTGACAGATGGCATGTGCAGATGACAATCTTGCTCTGTCAGCATTGCAGCGGAAGCCGCCTGTTGGCTGACCTGCAGTCACACGGGCATGCTTAATCGCGAATACCAAACTAAACTGCGGTAATCTCGAATCACAGTTCGCTGTTGTCGCAAGGCTCGCCACCGTTCTGGGTTGCGGTGCAACGAACGAAGTTACGCGGTGATCCGGCTAAACTTTGTTGTTCTCGTAAATAATGAGCCCTGGGATACGGGAACGTCGGAAATGAATCCTCCTTGAGGATCGCTGGCCTGTACCGAGTAGTTGGTAGGAGTAATAACTGTGATACAAGCTAGTTTTACGTTTGCAGCTGCGTAGCAGCTACCGCCGTTGCAGCGCGGCTGACCCGATCTGCTTGCACGCCAGCTCCGCCACTAAAGCGTCGCTGAAATCGATCGCATATATTTCTTTTAATATGAAACAATTAGGTTGTCAGTGAGGCAGCGCCATAAGTAGAACATTCATTATTTATTTATTTATTATACCCTCAGGGCCATTACGGCATTACAGAGGGGAGTGGTTACAAAAAATGAAATTTAACAAACAGGAGTTAATTAAACAGGGAAAGTACAAACATGACTACTACACATACATTGTTAGCTAAGGCGTTCAGGGAAAGAAAAAAAAAACAATAACACAGTATAAAATACATCCTAGTTAAACAATGTTAGCTATGACATTCTTGAATAAATGATGATCGGTGATGGTGGCCGTCGAAGAAGGAAGGTGATTCCACTCATTCGATGTGCGTGGTACGAATGACTGAAAAAAAGTTTTTGTTCTGCAGAAAGGGATGCCAACCTTATGAATGTGATCTAGTCTTGATAAGTACTGAGGGGGTGAGATAAGTTCGGTATGAAACTGCGGGTGATAGAATAACTTGTGAAAAAGGGAGAGGCGAAAAATTTTGCGCTGAGTTGGTCGGTTCAAAAGCGCCGTCCACATGTGGCTTCGATACGAAACAAGTTAGGCCTAGCAACGACTAGGGAGTACAGAGCGCCGTCGTCCGCCGTGCTCGCGGGCGGCACCATTGCGGTAAGCGCGCGGAATCCGGTGCTCTGAGCGTTGCGATTGTGTCACCTAAGTACATCAACGATGTGGCAGGGACCGGAGATTTTTCGGCGTAACGGCGGTAAAATGCGTAGTTTGAGCGCCGTGGGACGTTGCTGTTGTAAGCTGTTCCTGCGCCATCGGTCGAGATCGAAGGCTGCATAAAAGCGCCGTCGCGCAGCCCTACACACACTGCCTATTTTGACGCGTTGCTCTTGGAACGTGATTTAGTGCAAAGAAAGTACGTTCTCGAAGCGGGCCAGCTCGTGCGCTTTTCGCACTTTACCTTCTCGGTTAGCGATGTAAGCCATCGCCGAGCTTGGCTCGCGATAACCGCGTTCAGCGGCGTAGCCGCGGGTAGCACGCCCGTGTGACAAGGGTTGTCTGCCTGCAACTTAATTGCGTTTTCCGTGCTCTAAAATTTTTTCTCAAAAATTTACCCCGCGTAATGATCGCACCCCTAAATTTTCGCCAATTTTTTTTTTTTTTAAAGTGCGATCATTATGCGAGTAAATGCGGTAATATCTGTGTTGACATCAACGGATGCTTAAAGGTGCAGCAGCGTAATGAGTGCCTTGAGGAATATTTTTCTCTCTGGAGCAAGTTGGCGTCATCTTTTTGGTCTTACTGTTGTTACAAGTGTCGCTTTGAAATGTGCTACACAGGACATATGTAGTCAGATAATAATCCCTAGGTGTAGGTTATCCCTAGGTGTAGGTTGCATGTAGGTTAGTGGCCGTGTTGTCTACCTGTAACCACATCGTGCGCTAAAGTTTTCCATGTAATAAGGGAGTAATTACTCATTGACGTCCACCCGAGCGCAGCCATACGGCTACAAAGGAAAGCTATACAGCTTTCTCAGAAACTTCGTAGTTAAAGAAAAATTCGTCCTGGTCCCGGGTTCGAACCCCGGACCAGGACGAATTTTTCTTTAACTACGAAGTTTCTGTGAAAGCTGTATAGCTTTCCTTTGTGGCCGTATGGCTGCGCTCGGGTGGACGTCAATGAGTAATTACTCCCTTATTACAAATCTACTCCACCTTGGGGGATTCCCCTAAATATTTGGTCAATAAAGTTTTCCATGCAAAAATTTCCAGCCTTTCTTTCACCCACACTTCTGAGACAAGCAGATGGAGACACCGGCTTTGAGCATGCAAGAGCAGTCAGTGGTTTTGTGCAATGTTTTCAGAAGCGTGAGAGTGTGTGTGTACCCATGAAGTAGCGTGCTGTGTTTCGGAGCATGTTGTGTGTGTGTGCAGTTAGATGGCACAGTTAGTGAGAAGTGGTCCGAGTTGAATGTAGCAGCATTCAGCAACAGTTCTGAAGTGCCTGAAACAAGCTCTGAGTTCAGGTCTGGGAACATCATCATCAGTATGCAGCCTCCACCATTGTTTACAACCTAGACAGAGCGAGGGTTCCCTCACTTCCCAACATTACCACTGCCATCATAGTCACTCTCTTCTCCCCTTGTGGGTGTGGTGGAGCAAGCGAAAATTTTAATTCTCTGCGAGACGAGAGAAATTAGAGCCGTTTGCTGTGAGAAATAGTTCACAAACTGTGCGCAGTCATGCTTTTCGACGAGGCGTACAAAGACTCCCCTCCCTAAGCGTCAAATGCATGTCACATGCGCCTCGAAAACAATGATTTGGGTGACGCGCCTGAAATATCTGCTCCAACCCTTCGAAGACATTTTGCGGCGCGCTGTACGACCAGCGACATGTCTTTTTGTTCCTTTGTTCCGTTTTGTCCCTCTAGAACCGCTGCCACTCCGCAGTAGCAGGCAGCTGTGTCTGTACTACGAATTCACATCTAAATGGAACTCTTGCTGCGTACTCCGGGATCGCTAAGCGGCACGTGCACAACCAAGGCTCCAAATTCGCACTGCCTGCCTGCGCTCCTTCCTCCACAGAGATATGCCAGACAGATACATTTCCTTTCCTCAAAAACCAATTTACGGGCGAGCTAGGCATAGAGCCAAACGAGCGATGGCGTTCTGCGGACTCCCTGGCAGCGTTGCAAGACGCTGTCGCGTTCCACTTTCAGAGGCGAAGCTTAACATCTTAACCACACATCAGTGACACAAGCAGCAACACCGCGCCTAAGGCTTTCGCCTAACCGCGCTTTCGATCAGCAAAGTGCCCCTCTGAATTTTTTTTTAATAAAGGAATGGCTCTTTTGTTTGGGTTTGTACCTTTTGGTAGCATAATATGGCAAGTCCGCTTATATGCATTTCGGATGTAGTGAATTCAGTCCATGCAACCATGACGTTTGTTATTAGTGGGCCCGGCTGTACAAAAATTGCATGGAATGGTGTTACCCCGGCCCAGTTTCTTGTGCACCGGAGAGTTTGTCTGATGCAGGGCATGCGTGCAGGTGACGGCAGTGGTGCAGCGAGCACCGTGTGGCAGGCGGACGAACAGCGGCTGCTTGAGCAGGCCCTCAAGACGTACCCGGCGAGCACGCCCGACCGCTGGGACCGCATCGCCGAATGCGTGCGGACCCGTTCCAAGAAGGAATGCATGCGCCGATACAAGGTGGGGGCACAGAACAAATGCGCTCTCTCGGCATTCATGCGGACTGTCCAGATACGCAGTTGAAACATTGGTCACTTTACGCCTTCTTTAGGAGTGGCAGTAAGAACCAGATAATAAGGGAGCAAATACTCATTGGCATCCACCCAAGCACAGCCATACGGCTACAAAGGAAAGCTATACAGCTTTCTCAGAAACTTCGTAGTTAAAGAAAAATTCATCCTGGTCCGGGGTTCGAACCCGGGACCACCGCTACACCGGAGCAGTCGCTCTACCAACCGAGCTAACCGGGACGGCAAGCTTATGGTAGGGTGAGAGCGAATTGATCAATAACTTGAAGTGGGAACAGTGTTGGTCAAATGTTTAGGGGAATCCCCCAAGGTGGAGTAAATTTGTATGTGGAATAAATTTGGTGGAGTAAATTTGTATGTACAAATTTACTCCACCTTGGTGGATTCCCCTAAACATTTGACCAACACTGTTCCCACTTCGAGTTATTGATCAATTCGCTCTCGCCCTAGCATAAGCTTGCCGTCCCGGTTAGCTCAGTTGGTAGAGCGACTGCTCCGGTGAAGCGGTGGTCCCGGGTTCGAACCCCGGACCAAGACGAATTTTTCTTCAACTGCGAAGTTTCTGAGAAAGCTGTATAGCTTTCCTTTGCAGCCGTATGGCTGCGCTTGGGTGGATGTCAATGAGTAATTACTCCCTTATTACAAATTTACTCCACCTTGGGGGATTCCCCTAAACATTTGACTAAGAACCAGATAGCATTTGACTTGGTCGGAGAACTGTTAGCTGGATGTTCGCAACATGAGACAGGTGTTGCAGTTTGTGCCAGACAATCTTGTTTTGTGGTGGTGTTCTTTCTGTCACAAGGTGCTGTGACACACCCCTCATACTCTTGCTTTGTGCAGTCTTTGAGACCAGGTGTGTTTGCACGCAGTATTTTAGCAGCAGGTACAGATGTGCAGTCATGGACAAAAGTTTGCGGGATGCAGATTCACGGTTAAAAAATTATTTCTGCGTTGCCTCTCTAGTCAGTCAGCTCACATCTAAGCTGTGAATGGAGCACTCATGTCCTGTTGTGGTTCAGTACTTTTCATCGATCAGCTTTGCCCGACCGCAGAGAAAAAGATGTTTTTCCGTGAACATACAGTCACGTACCGCGAAATAACACCGCATACTTTGGAAGAGTTCCGGCATGCAATTATTCAGACGAACTGGAGCGAAATTTTTGCAATTGAAGATTCTAATGCGTCATACAACAAGTTTATAGAAATTTTCAAGCAAAAATATTTCGCTTGCTTCAAACTAAAAACACATCGAAGTTTCAAGCGCTCCCGTAAGCCTTGGATTACCCGCAACATAGTCAAACTTATAGCTGAAAAACACAAGCTCTATCAATCTTTTGTAGACTCTCGTGACGTCAACAAACTGAGGGAATTCAAGCGTTTTCGAAATAAATTAAATAAAGCTATCAAAAAATCTAAGCGCGAGTATTACGCCCGCCTTTTTGATAGTGATTGTCTGCAAAATAGCGACCTAGTTTGGAAAAATCTAAATAGACTACTAAAGAGGAACGTACAGGCAAGTTCAATACCAGACCTCGTAATTGATAATCAAGAAGTAAGCGGAACAGTGCTTGCGGACCGCTTCAACAAATTTTTCGTAGAAATAGGAAGCACGGCCTACTGTTCCGAGGCCTCCTCTTCTGTGCGTTCAGTATCGCAAAGCTTATTTTTTCACCCTACTTGTCAGTCAGAAGTAATATATGTTTTTCAAGGACTCAAGAACAGCCACAGCGTTGATGCGAACGATATGGTAATAAGACCGATAAAATATGTTCTGGATATAATTGCGCCCACGTTAACACACGTATTTAATTCTTCCCTATCTACTGGCGTTTTTCCCACCAATATGCAAGTCGCCCGTGTCAAGGTCTTACACAAAGGGGGTGACAAAAATAATTTAAGCAATTACCGACCAGTATCCATCCTTCCGATTTTTTCTAAAGGACTCGAAAAAGTTGTTAATATACGCATTGAAAGCTTTTCAAGAAAACATAACCTCATAACGGATCACCAGTTCGGTTTCAGAAAACACCGCTCCACAGAAGACGCTCTTTTAAGACAAAAAGAGGTAATTTTGGAAAATTTCGAGAAAAAACTTACAACTTTAGGTATTTACTTAGATTTCAGCAAGGCATTTGACCGTGTAAATCATCCAATATTACTAGAAAAATTAGAGCACTATGGATTTCGGGGTATTTCACTTAAGCTCATTCGGTCATACTTGACTGGCCGGCATCAATATGTTGAGATAAACCGAAATAAATCGCACTTACAAGAAATTCAATCGGGTGTCCCACAGGGAAGCATTTTAGGACCCATTCTTTTTCTTTTCTACATCAACGATATTGTAGAAATTTACAGAGATTGCACAATTGTCATATATGCAGACGATTGCACAGTATTGATATCTAGACAAAACTTAGAAGAAATAAAAACAGATGCCAGTTTATTCTGTAACAATCTACAGGAATGGTGCCGAAAAAATAGCCTGATACTAAATGAATCCAAAACAAAATGTATTCTTTTTCGTGCACCCGGAGTCCTACCTGGAATATCTCCCACCATTACCTTCGGTCCGTATACATTTGGGCTGGAAACGTGTGTGAAAACGCTTGGCATGTTCTTTTCCGAGCACATGTCCTGGAACGAGCATGTTCAACATCTGTCGACAAAGCTAAGTAGGATTGTAGGTACAATAAACAAACACCGTCACACCCTCCCACTAGCTACAAGAAAGCTCTTATATAATGCCCTTTTCTATTCACAACTCCGCTACTGTATACTGCTTTGGGGAAATACCACCAAGTCAAACATCAATAAACTTGCCTTAATACAAAAACGGGTCATCCGCATTATTGAAAACACATCATTTTTAGAACACACAGGACCCCTTTTTCTCAAACATCGCATTCTAAAAGTGGAAGATATGTACTCTTATAACCTGTTAAGTAAGTACAAGAATGCAATACAAGGAAAATCTGAGACATTTCTGACCTTAGCTAGACTACAAAAACCAACAAATACCTATTCATTTCGCTATCAGTCACCATGGCTCATTCCATTTTCCCGTACAATGTACGGAAAACAACGACTAAAACACGCCATACCGCATGCGCTCAATGAACTGGATGAAAAACAAATAGACATTCTGCAAATGTCGCACAAGGGAATTTATAAAATTTTTGTTTAACCTGTACCACGGATTCCTTTTTTTCTTTTAATCTTGTTTCAAGTGTCTATTTTGTTTATTGTTCTGCACGTGACAATTCACAATTGACTGCTCTTTTCAGAGGACTGTTTTATCAATTTTGTAAAACTATGTGCTGTGAAAGTGCTTGCTGTCTGGGTGGCGGGAGCTTTGTCAAGCTGCAACTAAGCAGCTTTTTCTTCCGTCACCTTTTTTGCTCAAGCAAAATAAAGAAATTTCTTCTTCTTCTTCTTCAAACCCTCATCCCACAAAATTTTGACCATGACTGTACATGTTTGCAGCAATCAGACTGTGAACCGCATACATATTTCTTGGCCCTGAAAATTCTCTGACAGTGCTGATTTAAAGGGGCACTGGGCACAAATGCATCCAGTACAGTCGCCGGACGATTGTTTGGACTCTGCGAGATCCGAAAAGTGGTCGGAATAATCGAACAGTTCGGAAAATCTGTGAACTTAAAAAAAAATTGACTTCCTTTAAAACACCAGCTTAAAAATCACGAACTTCGCCGCTCCCCATTTCCCGCTTGCAAGCAGTAATATTAGACTTTATCTGAGCCACAGTCATGCTTTCATCATGTCCGCACCGTCTCGCATCATGACACAGTCATTGTGAGTCATGATACCAGGCAGTGCAATGCAGCCACAGGTCATGTCGTGAACGAATCCGCGTGAAGCAAGAACAACCAGTTTCCATGCACAGGGAAGTAACCCACAGGAAGACTCGAGCGGAAGCAAGGCATTCGAATGCTCTGTGGGTTGCGCTCTTCAAGCCGCGGCAGACACTACTGCTGTCCCGTTTTCAATGATTTCACCACTCTTTGTAGGCCATTTCGATGCAACCAAGAATGTGGCATTCTCAGTTGGCAGCCATGAAGAACAAATAGCCAAGACTATCCAAACCAGCCTATCACATTGAGTCCATTTAAATCCAAGATGGCGCCTACCGCAGCAGCGGAGAACCGGTTGGTTGTGACAGTAGTGCCGCTCGTGTCTATATTAAGCAAAAAAAAACAACAAAAAAACAAATTTTCAATTGAAAAACACTCTCCACATTAGTGCTGGTGCCCGTTTTAGTCTGAAATAACGAACTCCACAGAGTTCGACGTATCAGTTATGGAAATGTACACGTTCCTATGAGGTGTCCGAAATATCGCGCAAGTCCAAATTATTACAGTCCAAAAAAATCAGTTTGCCTGTTTGTGGCTATGTTGAGGTTTGTTTAGCACCAAAAGATCCATTTATTGCTGAACAAATAAGACTTTGAATTGTAAATTTTTTGCCGTGCTACTCAGTTCAAACCCTTGACATCGTTGATAAAATGACTCCACGATGAGCAGCTTGGAGTCAATAGACACCTTTAGCATACTGTGTACAGTGTTACCGCTACCGTTACCGAAGTACCGGCAGCCCGCCCACCGGTGGTGAGCACGCGCTGATTGGTTCCGACGCTGCGGGCACGAGCACAGCTGCCGGGTATGTGGCGCCATCTGGCGCTGTCAAGGCAATTTGCACATGAGTATTGGCAGTGCGCAGGCTCCGGGTACTCCGGTAATGCGGTACACGGTATGCTAAAGGTGTCTCATGGCAGTGTAGTTCATCGTAAAGATCCACACCAGTAACCAGTCTCTATGTCACCGCAGTTTGCTTTTGAGAATGGTTGATGGCTCCATTTTTTTTTACCTTTTTTTTTGCTTGCAAAAGCTATGTTTTCGAAGCCTTTTTGTCATTAGAAGAATGTGTTGAACTGTCGATGCAGGCCAGCTTCAGTTTTTGCCTCAGCGTTCCATTTCGGAACAGTGCATGCCACGTGAGCGGTGTCGTTAATCCTCGCAGGATCTGGTGGAACTGGTGAAGACCAAGAAGGCCGCTCAGCAGGCTGCCGCAGCTGTGGCTCAGGGCGGCCGAAAGTGATTGTGGGGGATTGGGGAGTGGTTTTCCCCTCATTGTCTGGGTTGAGAGTACCAATAAACAAAGATACCCCTTCATCTTCATTGCGCAAATTTTTAAAACTGACCCTGTGAGGGCAGTCTCGACGACAAGTGAGTTAGACCATGCCTGCAGGACACTGTCCTAAAGAGTCGGCATGCCTTTGTCTTGCTCGTGTTCTCAGCGAGTGCGTTGAAGTGCGTGGACAGTTTTGCTCAGCATTGTCTTTTACCCCTGTCAAGCACGCACAATAAAGTGCACTTACAAAGAGTGACACTTGCTAAAAGTGCACTCTAGCACAGCTATACAACGCTACACAAGTGCACTCGCCAAAGTGCGCACTCATGTCGGAGTGTATTCACAGAACACACTTTGAGGGCTCAGTGCGTAGCCTCGCCACCAGCCACTTTAAAGGCACAATGTGTATAGTGCATAAAAAGTACTCTTACATGCTATAACACTGTTTTTAGAAAAATTCGGTCGTTATAAGCTACAAGCGAAGCAACAAAACAAAGGGAACGAGATCAGGTGCAACATTGCTGCCTGCCGCCACCTTGTTTATTGCCGAAATTCTGGATAGTCTTGGCTGGTCTTGGCTTTCCTTCTATTTCTTTTTTTTTTCAGCGTTAAAAACTGTTGAACCTCGTTTTATTTGCGCTGTCAAGGTAAGCAATCAATTATCGTGAGTCCTTTTTCTTTTCCATCGACCTCTTCAGAAATTCTGCTCATTTTGTGCCGCCATATTTTTTTTTACTACGAGTGCACTTCTCTTTCACTCCCTGCGTAGCCCGAAGTGTCACTCGGGATGCCGAAGCACACTCCCCGTAAGTGCATTTAACTTGTGCTCTTGACTGGGGCATTTGGCTCAATTGCTGAATAGTAATATGTATGAAGAAGGCATTCTTATGTGAACAGTGCTTCCCGCTTTTACTTGGACTGTTTCATTGCAAGAAACTTACTTCTTGCTTTCTTAAGCTCTTTAGCTAAGGGGGAAGCTGTGCCATTTTAGGTGGCAGTCACCGGTCTGTGTGTTTCTTTCCTTCTGGACTTTGTGCGTGGTCAAAGTATCGAAGGGTGTTCGAACTCGTCTCACCGCATGAGCAAGCTTTAGCCTCTCACGGGCCTGTGTCTGGAAACGGAAAAGGCAGGGAAAGGGAAGACAGTAGCGCACTCCTCGTGGTGTCTACGACTGCTTGGTTGATATGGAAAGAGGTAGTTACTGTCCAAGATTTGTACACTCTAGTACTCTGTTTCATACATGGCAGACAACGCTGTGCAGATTACGAAAGTAACTCTGCCATGTATCATTCGTTCTTTTTATTTATTTATTTAATACTGTGGAGTCAATAGGGGATATTCAAAATTCCGCAAGTGCGCTTTCCCGCATAACAATGTTGCCCCAAACAAGATGGCCGACTTCGCTATAAAGGGCTTCGTGGGCTTCAGGACAGGCGCTAAAGGTGTGGATAGAATGTAAAAAACGTATTTTGGAAGAATCAAACAAAAAAACCAGTCTTTCTTGCTTTGTTTCAGCTGGAAACGCATGGTCAGCCATCTTGTTTGGGGCAACATTGTTATGCGGGAAAGCGCACTTGCGGAATTTTGAATATCCCCTATTGACTCCAAGCAAGGGTGAGCACAGATACAAGTAAAAAACAAGATACGCACGAGCGTCATGCAAGAGCAAACAGATTATGCTAAAAAGGAAGCCAAAAAGACAAAGGGTTTCACATACAAAAGGCTCTCAAATTATCAACAAACATTTCTGCATTTGGGCTATTCACTACACACTTCGGCAATTCATTCCATTCTGTAATCGATTTGACAAAAAATTAGTGTTTAACTGCATTAGAGTATGCACGAAACTCTCTCAGCATTTTTCCATGGCTATAATTTGTACTTGCTCATAAAACAAGAGTAATATAATCATGGGTGTTTATTCTAATCAGGTTATATTATATAATAGGTACAAAAATTTCAACCTTGCTTCAGTGTGCCTTATCTGGAGAGGTTCTAGGCCAATAGAATTGATCATTGCTGTTACACTATCTGTTCGTTTGTATCTATTGCAAATGAAACCGACCGCTGTCCTTTGCACTCTTTCTAATGAATTGCCGAAGTGTGTAGTGAATAGCGCGGATGTAGAAACGTTTGTTGATAATTTGAGAACCTCAGTGAATGTCTGAACGTAAACAAAGAGCGGTATAAAACAGAGTGTTAGCATTGAAAATCAAGGTCGAAGCTGTAAGACGCTCAGTGGTGGGGCCCTCTGGCTATAATTTTCACTCAGCATGAACTACTTTTTAAGCACGGATGGGGTCAGAGTGGTTTACTTTACCAGCTGCATATCATACCACCATATGTCATTATTGCTTTTCGAAGTCTCGGAACGAGTCATAGGACAAAAATGTGCCAAGAGGTAGAACAAAGTTCAGGAAGTTGCCAGTCAGGGCAGTTAAGATTTGTCACACTGAGATATGCCTGTGTTCACTTTAGCTGTATGGTGAACTACTTTTTGGGCGCGGACTTAGCCGGCACCTACAGGTGCGCTAGCTTTTGCAATGTTCGCTGCTATGTATGAAACAGAATATAGAGACTGGGGAGCCGTTGTATGGCACCACCGTTGCCTCAGCGGAACAGCTCCGCCCATGGCAAAATGCTCGTCAGAGGAATGAGGAGGGAGCGGCGTAGCCGGTTGTGCTCAGCGAGAATGCCTCTACCCGTCGTTCTGCGGTGCGGCTTTCAAAGCTTAAATAATTGCACGCAGTTTTTTCAATCAGGCAATCTCGAAAAAAGGAAGAGCCTTTACAAGACAAGCCATGTGTACGACATGCGCAAGTGTCAAGGTGTGGTCATGCACATATTTGGTAAGTGCACACCACAGACAAAGCTGAATGCGCCCAGCTAAGATATGGACTTGGAAGTAAGTGCAACTGCATTCCTTTGGGTTACCACTGTAATACACAAAACGGATTTCACATGCTGCATTACTTCCTGCATGCAGTTGGAGGCGTCAAGGAACATAATTGCACCAATATGCTCCTGCAATGCCGGCGTGGATGACCGATGCAAGCATGCTGTGGGGCTCCATTTCGCCGTTAATAAAGAAACTGCGTCGTGCACAAGCACCAGTTGATGTTGGGGGGCGCCTTCTAAGAATATTTACCTGTAAAGGAAAAAGGCTGTGCTCATGGGACGATGGTACATAACCTCATTACTTATGGCAGAATCAAGGTGAGTTTCACGGTAATGCAAGGGTGTTCACAACAGCCACCAGAATGCGTTTCTAGAATAAACACCGCTTGGCAGTGAACAATTGCTTCATGCAGAAAGGCAGTGCTTCATGGCTGAATTGGAGGAGAGAAGCGCGTTGCCAAACTTCTCTTGCTGTTCCTTGAACAAAAATTCCTATTGGGCGCACTCAAGTCTGCTTAGGTGTAGTAATGCGAAAGCATTTCTCTTACTGCTGCCGATTATGTTTCTGCGTGTTCGTCACTTCATGCCTTTGCCATTTCTAAATCGTGTTTTCGCGTTAACTTCGGTTCTACCACATCCGAAGACGTGGGTCCCGTTGCTAGAGCGTCTAGTAAGCACACCAAAGTACTAATTAATTAGTTAAATTGGATGTATAATTAACAAATTCATTAATTAAACCAGCAGTTAGATTAAACTCAATGAATGTGAGTAATTTGGTAATTAAGATAATTTGGTCAATTTAAATGCCAAGTTAATTACTATTTTGTGACTCAATGTAATGTAATGCAACTCAGTTTATTTAATTGAGAAATTAAACAATTTATAAGTTCAGTTAAATTACCACTTGATTTGTTGAGTAACTGATTAATTCGACTAATTAATTTTTGCCAAATTAATTATTTAGCATTTTAATTATCTTACTGGCCTAATTGTTCATGGCTGATAAGAAATAGTTAATTAATAAACTACTTTATTAATCCAATAATGTATGATTGATAGTTCGTGCGGACATGCTCTGATGACGCACTCTGCCGACAGGTCCTGTACACACCACTAATGAGACAAGAATTGCTTTCGCATTAATAATGCGTGGAGGTCCTCTGCTAGCATCCGAAGAGTTTCCCTCAGTTCCACACCCGAATGGTGCCATCGCAATTTTTGTTGCAAAGTTTTGAGATTTTTGCTGCTCACATTATGACTTCCTCGAGAACGTGAGCATTGAGGACCTGGAGTGCACATACTTGCAACTTTTTATTAGAGGAAAAAAAAAAGTGTAGCTTGCATTTTAATCAGTCAGCGTTTCGCAAGCAAAAGGGATATATTGTATTTAAATGTGTATGCAAAATGTGCCAAAATGGGGAACAAATGAATCGGTTTAGAAGCGTCTGACAAGTTTGCGTAGCTCTTAGTGCAGCCAACAACATAACACATCTGCCTAGACTTCGTTTCACCGGACAAACTCACGCACAACACCACCTAAATTAAGAGCACTGAAGCAAACTCCACAGAAACCAACGACGGACTGCGCACTCAAATGTGCTGCCTGGCACCGTGGCCCATTCCGGCGACGAGGAAAGTGCCGAAAGGTGGCGCCACCCGTCCAGCTGTCTGGTTCCTGTAAGTATGCCTACCCGCTGACTTACAAATAAAATGAGCAACCTTCTGGTGCTGCGCGCCTACATTTTGGTCAGACTGGTGTCTCTTGTGGCACTGCAGATGAAGGCATGTTCAGGTGAAATGAGCAAGTCTGCAAGCAAGCTTGCATTCACCTCTGTGAAAGTTTCTCATTTCGTTTGTTGTTCATGTTGTTCATGGCTCCTTCCACTCGAACCACAATCATTTTCAGCTCTCCCACAGTTACTGCTCGTTGCAGTGTAGTTTTTTGAACCAATGTTTTCAGGCTTCTAATTAGACCTTCATAAAACCCTCCCCACCATGGAGCACATTCTGCTAAATTTTTCCGATGAATTTGAAGTCTGCTCAAATAATCCTGCACCTGGCTGCTGGTGATGATGTTGAGTGTCTTGTTATCATCCTTTTCCGCCCTTTTAAAAGTCCTGGTATTGTCAGAATAAATGACCTCAGTCATTCCTCGCTTTGTAACAAATCTTCGGAAGGATCGCAGGAAATCCTTTGTGGATATGCTGCTTATCACTTTTAGATGTACTCCTCTTGCAACTGCACAGGTGAAAATGGCAACACATTGCTTGACTTCTCTGCGGCCGTCTTTTGCGTTCAGTATGCCTGTGAAGTCTATGCCACACACTTGCAAAGGAAACGCTTGTACTATGGCCCGGTCTGCAAGCAGTAGAGAAATCACGTGGCTCATTGGCCTGGCGTTGTGTCATTTGCAAACGCCTTTGTGGAGAACACGTTTGACAATCTAGCAGCCTTGAATGGTCTAATACTTTGTCCGCAATCTTGTGAGAGTATCTCTAACACCTCCGTGTAATGTTAGCATACAGACATACCTGACAAGTAAGTCAGTGAAATGCCCATCTTTTGGTAGCATGATCAGATGCTTGCTCTTTACTGCGCTGTACTCCAAGCATCCCTTTTGAGATATAATACCTTGCTCGACCGTGAACACATCTTGCCCATGCAGCGCGAAACTGTCCTTTGCTCGTATTGCTTCTTGCATGCTGCCAGTTGGAAGGTTTTCCGGGGCTCTTTTTACCAATCAAGTTTCAGCTTTGCTTAATTTGAAAGCTGTTAACAACTGTGCCAACTTCTATGTTCTTGCGTTGTGTATGAATCTGAAAACCCGCGCTATGATGCGCAAAATCTTCATTTACAAGCTGTACTTCTCAACGTCAGCGGTGCTAGGCCTCTCTGTTACTGTTTTGTCAGATCCTTCCTCTTTGCCGCATTCTTTGCGAGTGACCTCGGTATTTGTGCTGATTCTTGCTCCTATTAACGAGGCATTAATTTGTTGGTGCTGATTTCATGTGTCAGTAAGTCTACTGGATTATCTTCTCCTTGAACTATTGCCAAGTTCTCTCTCTCTGTCTTTGCATTCATCTCTCTTATTCTGCTTTATGCAAATTTTTCTTTGGAGTTGATGCCTCTGGTCCAATGTCAGACTGTCGTGGAGTCAGTCCAATAGGAAATACTTTGCACTTCGCCAGCGTAGTTTCTTCGAATGTACTCACTCAGACGTGCTGCCAAAAGCACTGTCATTACTTCTAGTTTTGCTTATGTTAACTCCTTGAATGGAGCAATTTGAAGCTATTTTCTCGTCTCTCTGTGTCCATTGTCATATGACATCATGCGTATGCTGCTCTTCCATATGCTTGCAGACATGCATCGGCGAACACATGCAGATTGTTTTTTACAAGACATTGTGTTTTATCTATGCAGCAACGTGGCAGTATTTTGAGAGCTCGCAGCTCTTTTGCTTCTTGGAGCCACTCGTTCTATCTCACCTTTCCTTCCAATGGTAAAATGTCATTCCAAGATGCCTTGAGTTTCCACAACAGCTAGAAACCAATTTTTGCTTAGATGAATCATCATCATCATCATCATCAGCCTGACTACGCCCACTGCAGGGCAAAGGCCTCTCCCATGTCTCTCCAGTTAACCCTGTCCTTCGCCAGCTGCAGCCACCATATTCCCGCAAACTTCTTAATCTCATCCGCCCACCTAACTTTCTGCCGTCCCCTGCTACGTTTGCTTTCTCTTGGAATCCACTCCGTTACCCTTAAGGACCAGCGGTTATCTTGCCTTTGCATTACATGCCCTGCCCAAGCCCACTTCTTCCTCTTGATTTCAACTAGGATATCATTAACGTGCGTTTGTTCTCTCACCCACTCCGCCCGCTTTCGATCTCTTAACGTTACACCTATCATTTTCCTTTCCATAGCTCGCTGCGTTGTTCTTAACTTAAGCTGAACCCTCTTTGTTAGCCTCCACGTTTCTGCCCCATAGGTGAGTACTGGTAGGATACAACTGTTGTATACTTTTCTCTTCAGGGATATTGGTAAGCTACCATTCATGATCTGAGATAACCTGCCATATGCGCTCCACCCCATTCTTATTCTTCTGATTATTTCCCTCTCATGATCTGGATCAGCTGTCACTACCTGCCCTAAGAAGACATATTCTCTTACTACTTCCAGCACCTCGCTACCAATGGCGAACTGCTGCTCCCTTGCTAGGCTGTTGAACATTACTTTGGTTTTCTGCATGTTAATTTTTAGCCCCACCGTTCTGCTCTGCCTGTCTAATTCATTGATCATGCTTTGCAGTTCTTGTCCTGAGTGGTCTAGCAAGGCAATGTCATCAGTGAATCGCAAATCACTTAGGTATTTTCCATTAACTCTTATCCCCAACTGGTCCCATTTCAGGCCCCGAAATACCTCCTGTAAACAGGCAGTGAATAGCATAGGCGAGATGTGTCTCCCTGCCTGACACCTTTCCTTATTGGAATTTTATTGCTGACTTGATGATAAATGGCGAAAGTATAATCCAAGTGGGTTGAAAATCTTTGCAGTCAGTTAAAGCACTAACGTCTCAGTTACATTGCCATGAGGGAGCTTTGTAACCCACTTGTTCACTGGGAAAGATAGTGTGGCTTTGTCGTGATTCCATGCACAGAGGTGTTCTTATATGCTCGTGTTTCTTTATGGGACTCATCTTTTTCTTTCTCGTCATATATTTTGTACAGATAATCTTCAATTGATGTCCATTTCCTTAAATTCATTGATCCTCGCGTGAACACTTTTTTCGCCTCTATGAGCAGCTTTATAGCTTTGACGATTGTCTATATTCCAAGAAGTACATCATCCACTTAGTTTGCTCTCTCGAGCTTCATCATTATATCAGGGAAATTCCTTCCATATCTAGTTTAGGTGACATTTGATTGTAGCTAAAAGAAGAAATATACCGTATTTTCCGGTGTGTAAGACGCACCTGCCGTATATGTAGGCTGTCATTGAAAAAGTTGGTATATAAGACAGACCCGTGTATAAGACGCACCCCAATTTGCCCAGTTAGGCTAGTGAGACTTAATTAAACATGCTTGCGCGACCATCGCGAAATTCACCGTACCTGTGAGAAATTCTTAAGCAATGCTAAGTGATCGAAAAAGGCAACACTCGCACCATACCCCCCATGTTTTAGCAAGAAAAAAACTCTCCCATATGCCCATAACAACATTTTATTTCTATTTATAACCTTCGAAGTCTTCATCTTCAGATGTGCTATCAAAAAGTTCGCACATTTCTGGAGGCAACGTGGCTGAATCATTCTCTTCACGCTACATACACGGAGCAAACAAAGTTGCAAAGGGTGGCTAAAAAAGAACGCCGGCTTGTCTTGACAATGGCGAGAAGCGCGACTGTCTCCATCTTTTGGCATTTCGCATTACATTATGTGGTGTGCCATCATCTCGCCTCTGTACGTCATTGTCGTACGTTGTTGATGTTTTGATTCTTGGACTATCCAGCCTATCGTTTCCAAAACCACAATCTTTTCTCTAGTGCACTCTATCCTTCCGGTGAAAAAATCTGAGTAGAAATCAGAACCGATGAGCCTAACTGTTGAAGCTGTACCCACTGGCCCGCTTAAGTTATCAGCAATTTCAATATGCAAGCTCTATAATTTCTAAACCAGCTCTATGGGAGGTGCACACAGCTCACTGTGTGAAATCACATCAACTTGCTATGCTTGAATTATTATGGCTTCGCTACTGCGATTTGAGGAAACAGTCAAGTGAACGGCATCGACTAACTTGACTTCTAATTTGTGCCGTCCAATCGAGTTGGTTGGCAGTATAGACTTTATAGACATTCTATGGCTGCAAGTGGGTCTCAAACACATGGTGACGTGAAAGATCAGCTTCGTTGGCCACTGCATTAGACCACTACGTTATCGCCAGAGCCAAACGTCACGCGTGTTACACTGCCAGTTTCGCACTCTGTGCTTTGGATGTCGTCGTCTTCAACAACTTCCATAGATGCGCAGTGGATCCAGGACGCACCACTATCCTAGCGCCCTCTTAAACAGAGCGCACCTAATTCGCATTTGGTCTAACCACGCTAAGTCGTCCGTTATTTTTTTTCTTCTGATCTGATGACCTTGAGCGACACATAGACGTAGCATGACGTCCTCTGCAGCATTTGCACTGAACTTGGACTTTACAAAAACATGCCACATGATTGGATCGCATACATCTGAAACACACTGCACTTTCGCTCTACATCCTTTTCCTGTCTTGATGCAATATGCTGTGACGGCAGTCCTCATGTGCGTGGCTAGATGGACTGCAGAAAACGCATGCCCTTTCTGATGCACTGTGGAAGTTGGACACTGTTCAAACCTCCCTTAGGGCACCTCTGGCAATTGCCATCATTGCTCGTTCGCATTCGGTTTCTTTGCGACACTTTACTTGCTCTTTAAGTAACAGTGGAAAACGTTTCAAGCATGCTGCTGTCTTCTTGGGAATGGGTTCATCCATTGTATCAGTCCGTGAAGCTCTTGGATGCTCTTTCTCTTTGGGCTTGAACTCCACTGCTAAGTCTGAAGGAATAACCTTTCAGCATGGGCATAAGCATTGGCAAATATTTGTCAGCTGCCCGCAGTGCCTCCTGTGCTAAAATGTAAACTTAGACTTTCTGAACAATCTTTCTAAGTCCCTCCGTATCTTTTTTCGAACAAGTTTGATCGATCTGAAGCAGTTCTTTCATGTGAATTTCGACTGCCTGCTCTTCGCTACCAAACGTTTCCTTCAAAATAGTTATGGCCTATTCATAGTTGTTCTTTGAAAACTGAAGGACTTCAATCATAGCAACTTCTTTTCCTGTGAGTTACTTCATCAAATAATTAATTTTTATGCGTTACTCTTCAGTCTAAGTCTAAGTCTAAGTTCAAAACCATTGCCACTAAAGCTTATCTCCAGCAAATTTTATGATCTCATTTTCGGTAGTTTTAGCCATTTGTTTTCTGTCTGACTTGCGTTTTGTGTCACAGTTTGGTCTGTCTATTGGTGATAATGCTACGCTGCATTCATCCGATCACGTGCATTGCCAGCTGCGACAGTACAGTTTGGAACTTCATGTCATAGTCAATGTCTCTTTGAAACTCCACATCAACTGTCTCTTCGGTCAAAAACTGGTCCATTTGCATGTTCGCTTTTTTAAGGCTCTCCGCTATTCCAGTCATCTGCACATGCGTTGTTGTAAGTCTCCATTAACTGGGGAGACATGGGAGAGTCCTTTGCCCTGCAGTGGGAGTAGTCAGGCTGCTGATGATGATGATAATGGTCTCCATTTATCAACATGGCTACTGATCTGATCTTCCGCTGTTGTCACCAGCTGTGTAATCTACATGTGTAACACCTCCCACTTCCAAACTAAGTCCTTGTTCATGATTGGAAGGGCACGATATTTGCTTACATATCAGCAGCTTTGTTATCCATTCGGTGTGCATGGTGGTTGGCTGCCATGTCTCCGCCAGGTTGTTCGGCTGCTCCTCCGCTGCACTCTTCACTGCTTCGTCGAGGCAGGGTCCTTGCTTGCAGTCTGGGGGGTGTTATCCTGGTCACGGCACCATTTTGTAAAAACGAGGGGGCCGACTGCTTGCTTTGTATGTTCTGCTTTAAAGGCAGAAAAAAAAAATCGCCCGTGGCAGACACCTAGATAAGGGAGTAATTACTCATTGGCGTCCACCCAAGCGCAGCCATACGGCTACAAAGGAAAGCTATACAGCTTGTAGCCTTATGGCTACGCTTGGGTGGATATCACTGAGTAATTACTTCCTTATTACAAATATACTCCATCTTGGGGGATTCCCCTGAACACTTGACGAGGCTCTTAGATGTCTTCATCTTCATCTTAGCCTTCGCTTTCTCTTCGAAATGTTTTACTAAGCAAAATGCTAGAGGCCCATGTACTGTGCGATGTCAGTGCACGTTAAAGAACCCCAGGTGGCCGAAATTATCCGAAGTCTTCCACTACAGGGCTGCTCATAGCTCGAGTCGCTTTGGGATGTTAATCCCAATAAACGAAACGAAACCAAATCCACTAGCGATCGTTCCAGGACATCTGAAATCTTTACTGTGCCCATCACAGGACCTCTGAAATCTTGACTGTGCCCATCCTGCAGTATTGGAGGCCATGAAGTAACAATTCAGCAATGCACTTGTGTTGCCTTGTAAGCGATGTGCATGTCACACATTGACAGCTGGTCTAGCGGTGCTTTGTATTGCTAACTCAGCGCTGAAACCTTTACCACTAACTCGGGCAGTCCGTGAGCTGCTATAGTTAGAATATAAGCCCAGTTTCATGGAAACAATAAGGTGTGTATAAGTCATGGAAAGCACTTGTTTATTGCCTTTTGTCATGTCACGGAGGTTGATACCATAATTAATACTGCTAATTTTCTGCAGTGTAAAATTTTAAATTCTTTAAATTTGTAACAAAAACTGCAATATTCTGCAGGAAATGCAACACTTAAAATAAACATATAACTTCATTTTCGAAACATGCCTTGCATGCTCCAAGTGTACAATCATGGACAAAAGTTTGCAGGAAAAAAAAAAACTTTTTGTAGTGCGATTAGGCACAGCAGGTCAGCAAGTGCATAGAAGCATGAGGAGACGCACTCCATTTGCTGGCTGAGTAGCGAGGCAACAGAAAAATAGTTTTTTCTTTCTGCGAATACACATCCCATAAACTTAAGTCCATGACTCTACCTACAATAAAATTGAATATGGCCATTTCAATCTAGCGTCCAGTAGTGCTTGGCATTCTCTTTTCTTGAAGATTGGTGCTTGTTTGACACAATGTTCCGCAGTGACTGAACGATGTGTCTGATGATGTCTTGCTGCCTGTTGTGGTTGCCTTGCCCACAGCAAGGACGCAGCCATACGAAAGATTGGCAATCGCCTAATACTACTCATTTTCATTCCTGGACAGCCTGCTTAGGAACATATTTTGTCACTGCTATCGTTATTCCTTTCAAAAGACTCGGGTATCGTCTGAAAGAAAAGTGTGAATGCTTTGTTGCCCGAGCGGCCGCACTCTGCGTGCCTGCTTGCTCAAGTAGATGAGGGAGCAAGCATCTCAAGGCATCAGCAGAACTTTGTTCATTACCAGATTCTGGCCTTCAAAACAGTTTACATGATTCATGTAATCCCACTCCCTTCATCTTGTCATTCTTACTGATGTCCACATACCCGCCGTGTTCCCTAGGTTGCAGGTTTGATCCCAGCTACGGCGGCTGTATTTTAATGTAACAAAAAACACAAAAACACCGATGTGATGTACAATGTCAGCGCATGTTAAGGTACCTCAGGTGGCTCCATTACGGCATCCCTCAGAGCCTATGTGTCGCTGTGAGGCATTAAACAGCACAATTTTCAATTTTTTTTTCATGTCCACACAGCTACAACATTAGTAAAAGAGAATGTGGCTGCTAACACAGTGCTGTGAAAGCTGCTCAAGTCCGTGACTTTTCGCGGAATTGCGGGAAACTAGGTGCTTTTGACCATAATCTATAGTTTTGCGCTCATAGAACTTATAGATGAGATACAGACCAGTGACTGAGGCATGCCCTTTTATAATTGCAACTTGTTCCTTTGTGGTAATGGTGCAGTTTTCCACAGCACTGCACCAGTCTCGCACATCAAGGCAGCATTTATCATTGTGAACAATGCATCTGTGTGGAAGTCGAAATGAACTCTCTTATCTTTTCCTTGGAGTTTTTCGAAATTGCGCATATATCGATGTGTGTGGCTATCTTTTTGTCTGAAGCTTAAAATGGCACAAATAATGGCACAAAGTACATAAAATAGCACTTGTGTGCGTTGCTTCTTTTAAGCATAGTTCGTGGGTCTGTATTTGTATTTTATAGCTTCGGAGGGACACTAAGGGCGACTCCTTCGTGAAAATCGATTGTTTGGCTATTTGTCAGTGTACCCCTCCCCCTGTCCTTTCTACTATCCCCTCACCTCTTTCTTTTCACTTCTACGCACTGCCTGCTATCCTTTATTTCCGCTGCCCCAGCTCAGGTGCTTCCAGTCACAATAGCAGATGCCAGGGTAGCAAAAATTCTTTTACCTTCCATATTCAATGCAAATAAAAGCCACTACTACTACTATTTGTGGCCATGCTGATGCTTGTTTGGAACCAAAAGTTGTGTTGCCTGCTCAGGATATTGAATTGAATTCAAATTCGTGATGTCAACAAAAACGACTTTGTGGTCACGTTAGAAAGCGAATGGCAGCTAGGGTTCTTGGAACTGTAGATTGCATGGTATCCTTGGAGTGCTTTTTGGGTTCCCTGAGTGCCTAAATCAATGCATGCTTTGACTTGGAGTCCTGAAAGAAGGAGCGGCCGTAGAGGATGACTTGGAATTAATATCGACCGCTTGTCATTTTTACAGCACTAGCTGTTAAAGTCAATGTTCCTATAGTCGGATACAACTTGAGTCTGCCGTGAAGCTCCGCCCACATTGAGCCTCCGCGCACAGAATTCCTCCACGCCGAAAAAGTAGTCCGCTGCTTAAACGTTTCTTGTTACCTAAAAAAGCAGCTTACCACAAGAAAAAAAAATTATGAGCTCTAGAATTTTAATACGCGGATTGTTTGATATAGTCAGATATTAAAAAGCTGGTTTTGCTTACTGTTGCGATTGGCCAGCAGAGTACGCCGCGGCCCAGTGTTAGCAACTGCTGTTCTTTTTTAAAGTTGTATCCTACTCTAGCCAAATGGGAGCGATCACGTGACCATCTCGTGCACATACCCAGTTCCAAAAACAAACAAAGCGAAAGTTCCCGGAATGGTTTTTGTTAGTATACTAAGCCATTTAGCGTCCTTGCAGGCGATCGAGCGTGATAGGTGGTGGTGGGGGACCACGCGCGGTCATCTCGCGCAGATTCATCTTTCTGTACGCTGCAGTCATCGCGCGCCAGCGGCTGATTTTCCGAAATGCCGGATGAGTAAAGGGCATTCACTTTTTTTAACCTCCTCGGACATGACAGAGCACACGAGTGGCCTTCACATTTAGCCTCCATCGCGGCCGGCTCCAGAGCAACCGAACGACGTAACCACCGATACACCATGGTTACAGGTACCACTATAGGTACCGCCAACGAACTGCAATGCGTGAACGGGTCATAGGCAACGGAAATTTGAAGAATACATGTACGGCCGATTGCCCCAGAGTGTATCAGATACGGGCTATTAAGGCGTTTTTGTGCAGGTGGGCGCTGATAGAGAAACATGGAGTCTCGAGTGGTGCAGCACGCCATGCGTGTGGAGACCACATGGTTGACATGGTACAGACGCGCACGCAGATCAACGTGGGCCAGAAAAATATAAAGAATATAAAGATACCCACCCGTAGATCTTTGTGATAATACGAAGTGGTCTCAAAGGTACGAACCGTATTTTGCGTATGATAGCGTCGGCTGCGGGGCTGTCGTTCGCGCAATCGCAACGGTCGTCGCGGTACAGTGGTCGTGGCGCGCGCGAAGTGCGGACGCTTTCGAGTGTTCGTTTTGTATTCTGTGTAGAGTACTTCGCATACGCATCACGTGTACGCTTTCAGCGAGTCATTGCGGCGCTCACGTGTCTGCCCAGGATGGCCACCTACTACGGCGTAACGGACGACCTCGTCAGGTGTCCCTACTATCCGCAGCACGTAATAAAGCGGGGCAGGCTGGACATTCACGTCTCGAAATGCCGCAAACACTACCAACAGCAGCTACAGCACTGCCCTTTTAATAACATGCACGCTGTGCCAGGTCCGGAACTGCACACTCACGCAGCCAGCTGTCCAGACAGGCCGGGACAGGCCGCGACGCTAGAGGTCCGGGAATTCAACGAACGCTGTGCGCGCGCCTTCCCCGTCGACCCCGAGCCCAAGGAACGGCGGGATGTGGAGGACACCCCCAGCGCCAGTTCGGCGGACCATGGTTCCGCCGAGCGGAGAAGCTTGGACTGGCCGCGGAGCAGTGCGGCCGACCATCCTATGCCCGTCGCGGACCCGAACTTTCCGCGACTGGCCCGCAGCAGATCCGGCGTCAGCGGGGCACCGCTAGCCCAAGAACAGCTGAAGCAGAGGCTCAGTGCTCTGGGGCGTGGTAGGCCGCTGCCAGAGCGCGGCCTGCGCGACTAAACCAGCGTCGGCGACGGGGGACCGCAGCCCTTCCAAGCAGTTTTTATATTTCAACACTTCAAGTATAGAAGAATAAAGTTTGTGTTTTATCCTCTCGCTGCTGGCAAGTATTATTTCGTATTCTTAGAATAGTTTGATTTTCAATCCTATAGTGTTTATTCCTAAACTACTTGCAAGCAGCCTTGCTTCTCGGCAGCCAAAGTAAAAACAATGTCCCATAAATTTGTGTTTGCATAACGCAGTTCTCAGCAAACCAAAAACCTCTCAGAGACGTCTAGCTAGACGTCTCTGAGAGGTTTTTGGTTTGCTGGGTTGCAGGACCCACACAAACAGGCAAGGAAGGAAGGACTGACTTGGCATGAGATGATTTTATGAATACTGTCAGTCCATCTGCATGGCCATTACAAAATTAAGTTTAAAGAGCTGTCAAATTCTAGGTAGGCCAACTCAGTGCTAATGAAAATGGAGCATGTCTGCAAAGCATCAGTTAGCTAATAATTGCACTCGGTGTGTGTTATGCTTGGGAACAGCTCTCGGCAGCTATGGAGCTGAAGTTACAAGCATGTCTCTTCACCTTCTAAGCCTAATGGCTGGCTCATGAGAACAGCACACATTTGGAAGCAGTCGCTGCACATTTGTGGCTGCTTCTGCATGCTCGCAAAGTGTTCTGTAAGTATAGCACTGACCAGTCGAAAAATTGGTACTAACTTTTTGATGTCATTTATATGAAAAAAAAAAGAATGTATATTTCTGGAGTGAGCCTGCAGTGCTGAAATCTGAAGATTTTATAGTTCCTTGATTGAAGACCGAAATGCAAGTTCGAAATACAGTCCTGTGTGTGGTCATTGGTCACCAGTACACAAGGTCAACAGGTGCCTGATCACTGCTGGTTAAGCTGCAGTGAACATGGAGCCCTGTAGCTCTGTTATGTTTCAAACAGTAGGGTGAAAGAATAACAGGACAAGTACTGATTTTGTAATCCTGTATGTACTGTTTGAAATATTGCTCTTACCAATTAGCCTAAGTTTCCATTTTACATGTCAAGTGCCACTACACCTTGCTTATCATGGCTTCGACTAGCTGTGTGTCGGGTAGCTTGGATAACTGACTAATCATACAGGAAAATATATGGATGCTCATCTGGAAATTTGTGGAAAAATGAATTTAAATAATCCCAGTTGCAAGGATGTTACTGAAACAGAGCCTGGAGAAGTGGCGTTTGCAGAAAACATGCAAATGCTTCGTTTTAAAGTTTGATGCAGATGGTTCTGTCAAGCGCATTTACATGTTGCTGTTATGGCCGTTCCATTATTCATGCAGGTTTTGTGGTACATTTACAAGTGTGTGGGAATGACTTAGCTGTTTGCAACAACTGGAAATGCAAAATATGGCTTATGGTTTATGGACATTTGACACCCCAAAGCGACTCTGGCTATGAGGGACACAATAGTGAAGGGCTCCGGACATTTCGACTACCTGAGGTTCTTTGGCGTGCACTGACTTCGCACAGTACATAGGGGAAATGCAAAATATGTAATTTAAGGTAAATTTTTACTTCATGGCATCCAATCTGTCCCATTAGATTTCCATATTTATTTATTTATATACCTACATTTACCCACAGAGGCATTATAGTAACTGGGTTCAACACAATATATTTCGTAGCTTTTGAAGTGAGGGAAACAACGTACAGAATAGTGCTAGCATTATTACAGGATAATTAAAACATTCTGGTAAGAACATAGGAACAGCATGCACAGAAAATGTCAACGTAAATAGACACTTGAAACAAAAACTAAAAAAGTTTGGTAATATCATGGCACACAACAAATAAATAAAATTTAAAACATCGGAGGGGAATGAATGTTTCATGCAGAAGTTGATATATAGAGCAGCGATATCAGTACCAATCAAGGGCAGCCTTTAATGATGCAGTAGCCAATGTAATCTGGACATGAATAAGAGAGGCAGTTGCCCACAGCAATGGGACATCCCGCCAGTAACGAAAGAGGAAGTAGAGAAAGCCTTAGGAGCAATGCAGAGGGGGAAAGCAGCTGGTGAGGATCAGGTAACCACAGATATGTTGAAGGACAGTGGGGAGATTGGGCTAGAAAAACTAGCCACCCTGTAAAAGCAATTCCTTATGTGCTTGAGCGTATCGGCAGCTTGGAGGAATGCTATATCATCTTAATCCATAAGCAAGAAGACATCAAGAGCATGAAAAATTAAATCGATCAGCTTACTGTTCCTTGTTTACTAGTTATTTACTATCAGGACAACCTTAGACTTCAATAAACCAAATGATGAGGCAGGCTTTCGTAAAAGATACTCAACAATAGACTATATCACATTAAGATGGCTTGTGTAAAAGTGACAATCACGAAGATGGGACAAGCACAGGATAAGACAGACTGGGCAAGGTGACAATGATCTAACTTGCCCAGCAACTCATCTTGCTGAGTAGACTATATTCACACTGTCAACCACGTGATAGAGAAATTCTGCGGAAAAGTAGCCAACCCCTCTATATATCGCCTTCGTAGATTATGAGAAAGCTTTTGACTCGGTGGAAACCTCAGCAGCCATGCAGGCATTAAGGAATCAGGATGTAGATGAGCTGTGTGTGAAAATATTGGAATGCATAGCTACCATAGTCCTCCATAAAGTCGGCAATAAAACTCCAAAAAGGAAAGGTGTCTGGCAGGGAGACACAATCTCGCCAATGCTATTCACTGCCTGTTTACAGGAGGTACTCTGAGTCCTGAATTGGGAACAGCTGGGGATAAGAGCTAGTGGAGAATACCTGAGTAATTTGCGATTCGCTGATGACATTGCCTTGCTAAGTCACACAGGACATGAACTGCAATGCATCATCAATGAGTTAGGCAGAGCAGTGCGGTGGGTCTTAAAACTAGCAGGTAGAAAACCGAAGTAATATTCAACAGTCTAGCAAGGGAACAGCAGTTTGCAATTGGTGGCTACTCAGGACATGAACTGCAATGCATGATCAATGAGTTAGACAGGCAGAGCAGTGCGGTGGGTCTTAAAACTAGCAGGTAGAAAACCGAAGTAATATTCAACAGTCTAGCAAGGGAACAGCAGTTTGCAATTGGCGGCTACTCAGGACATGAACTGCAATGCATGATCAATGAGTTAGACAGGCAGAGCAGTGCGGTGGGTCTTAAATCTAGCAGGTAGAAAACCGAAGTAATATTCAACAGTCTAGCAAGGGAACAGCAGTTTGCAATTGGTGGCTACTCAGGACATGAACTGCAATGCATGATCAATGAGTTAGACAGGCAGAGCAGTGCGGTGGGTCTTAAAACTAGCAGGTAGAAAACCGAAGTAATATTCAACAGTCTAGCAAGGGAACAGCAGTTTGCAATTGGTGGCTACTCAGGACATGAACTGCAATGCATGATCAATGAGTTAGACAGGCAGAGCAGTGCAGTGGGTCTTAAAACAAGCAGGTAGAAAACCGAAGTAATATTCAACAGTCTAGCAAGGGAACAGCAGTTTGCAATTGGTGGCTACTCAGGACATGAACTGCAATGCATGATCAATGAGTTAGACAGGCAGAGCAGTGCGGTGGGTCTTAAAACAAGCAGGTAGAAAACCGAAGTAATATTCAACAGTCTAGCAAGGGAACAGCAGTTTGCAATTGGCGGCTACTCAGGACATGAACTGCAATGCATGATCAATGAGTTAGACAGGCAGAGCAGTGCGGTGGGTCTTAAAACAAGCAGGTAGAAAACCGAAGTAATATTCAACAGTCTAGCAAGGGAACAGCAGTTTGCAATTGGCGGCTACTCAGGACATGAACTGCAATGCATGATCAATGAGTTAGACAGGCAGAGCAGTGCGGTGGGTCTTAAAACAAGCAGGTAGAAAACCGAAGTAATATTCAACAGTCTAGCAAGGGAACAGCAGTTTGCAATTGGTGGCTACTCAGGACATGAACTGCAATGCATGATCAATGAGTTAGACAGGCAGAGCAGTGCGGTTGGTCTTAAAACAAGCAGGTAGAAAACCGAAGTAATATTCAACAGTCTAGCAAGGGAACAGCAGTTTGCAATTGGTGGCTACTCAGGACATGAACTGCAATGCATGATCAATGAGTTAGACAGGCAGAGCAGTGCGGTGGGTCTTAAAACAAGCAGGTAGAAAACCGAAGTAATATTCAACAGTCTAGCAAGGGAACAGCAGTTTGCAATTGGCGGCTACTCAGGACATGAACTGCAATGCATGATCAATGAGTTAGACAGGCAGAGCAGTGCGGTGGGTCTTAAATCTAGCAGGTAGAAAACCGAAGTAATATTCAACAGTCTAGCAAGGGAACAGCAGTTTGCAATTGGTGGCTACTCAGGACATGAACTGCAATGCATGATCAATGAGTTAGACAGGCAGAGCAGTGCGGTGGGTCTTAAAACTAGCAGGTAGAAAACCGAAGTAATATTCAACAGTCTAGCAAGGGAACAGCAGTTTGCAATTGGTGGCTACTCAGGACATGAACTGCAATGCATGATCAATGAGTTAGACAGGCAGAGCAGTGCGGTGGGTCTTAAAACTAGCAGGTAGAAAACCGAAGTAATATTCAACAGTCTAGCAAGGGAACAGCAGTTTGCAATTGGCGGCTACTCAGGACATGAACTGCAATGCATGATCAATGAGTTAGACAGGCAGAGCAGTGCGGTGGGTCTTAAATCTAGCAGGTAGAAAACCGAAGTAATATTCAACAGTCTAGCAAGGGAACAGCAGTTTGCAATTGGTGGCTACTCAGGACATGAACTGCAATGCATGATCAATGAGTTAGACAGGCAGAGCAGTGCGGTGGGTCTTAAAACTAGCAGGTAGAAAACCGAAGTAATATTCAACAGTCTAGCAAGGGAACAGCAGTTTGCAATTGGTGGCTACTCAGGACATGAACTGCAATGCATGATCAATGAGTTAGACAGGCAGAGCAGTGCGGTGGGTCTTAAAACTAGCAGGTAGAAAACCGAAGTAATATTCAACAGTCTAGCAAGGGAACAGCAGTTTGCAATTGGTGGCTACTCAGGACATGAACTGCAATGCATGATCAATGAGTTAGACAGGCAGAGCAGTGCGGTGGGTCTTAAAACTAGCAGACAGAAAACCGAAGTAATATTCAACAGTCTAGCAAGGGAACAGCAGTTTGCAATTGGTGGCGAGGTGCTGGAAGTAGTAAGAGAATATGTCTATTTAGGGCAGGTAGTGACCGCAGATCCGGATCATGAGAGGGAAATAACTAGAAGAATAAGAATGGGGTGGTGCGCATATGACAGGTTCTCTCAGATCATGAAAGGCAGCTTACCAATATCCCTCAACAGAAAAGTATAGAGCAGCTGTACCTTACTGGTACTCACACATGATGCAGAAATATGGAGGCTAATGATAAGAGTTCAGCTTTTGAGGATAACGCACTGAGCTGAGGAAAGAAAGTGATAGGTGTAACGTTAAGAGATCGGAAGCGGGCGGAGTGGGTGAGGGAACAAACGTGGGTTAATGACATCCTAGTCGAAATCAAGAGGAAGAAATAGGCTTGGGCAGGGCATGTAATGCGAAGGCAAAATAACCGCTGGTCCTTAAGGGTAACGGAGTGGATTTCAAGAGAAGGCAAGCATAGCAGGGGGCGGCAAAAAGTTAGGTGGGCGCATGAGATTAAGAAGTTTGCGGTTAATGGGTGGCCGCAACTGGCAAAGGGCAGGGTTAATTAGAAGCGCATGGGAGAGGCCTTAGCCCTGCAGTGGGCATAGTCAGGCCGCCAATGATGATGATGAAAAATCCTTGATTGTAAAATTTCTGCTCAATAACAAGATTTGTATCCAAATTTGAGGGTAAAAAATATTGCTCTGTTTTTACTCCGGACATTTCAGAGAATAAAACCCAAAAATAAAGCACACTATTTATAACTCCTACACAGGTGCGAAGTGTTCAAGAGGTATTTCGAAATGCTAGGCGGATTCTTGCTGAGCGCGGTGCCCGACCCATTGGGAACTACACAAAGAGTGCAAAAACCGGCTACTTTTTGCATGCTCAAAAAGTACATGACAGAGACCATGAATATACTTCTGCAGTAACAACAAAACTGTTTTTTTTTTTCAGGCGTTTTTATTTATTTATTACCTCAAAGGCCCCGGTTGTGGGGCATTACATGAGGGATGGGAGATTATATGGGATTATATGGGAGATGGGAGGAGATTATATAAAGATTACAGAGTACATAAAGATCAGGATACATAAAGATTACTGATTACATAAGGATGGCCTCAATATTTTTCTTGAAGTCGATGCAGTTGACGATGAGTACGGCTTCCGGCGGCAGATCGTTCCAGTCCCGAGATGATATGACAAAAAAAGAACGGAAATGAGATGTAGTTCTTGCAGCGGGCGGGTATACGGTCTTGATGTGGTTGTTGCAGCTAGAAGGACGATGAGCTGTTGATATGATAGATGATCCTAAAGGTGAATGATAGAACTTGTGGAATAGGCATAGTCGAGATATTTTTCTTCTAGTTTCAAGGTTAGGCAAGGATGCTCTGGATTTTAAAGAGGACACGCTAGTGTAGTAAGAGTAGTCACAATAAATAAAACGGATAGCGCGGTTTTGAACTTTTTCAAGGATTATAGAAAGGTTAGATTGATGAGGATCCCATACTGCTGATGCGAATTTTAGTTTAGGTCGGACGAATGTTTTATAAGCTAATAATTTGATAGAAGGGGTAGTAAAACGAAGATTTCGACGTAGGAAGCCAAGGGTGCGGTTAGCGTCGTTAGCGATGTTCGTGATATGCGAAGACCATGAGTTAAGGTATGCCAAGATACTTACAGGAAAGAACAGATGGTACTTCAGAACCGAAAAGAACATATTTTGAGGGAATATCGCAACACTGCAACTTCTCGCAACACTGCAACTGCTGAGCCATTGTGGTGTGCAGTAGGGTAACAAGCACCACAACAGGCAACCTGGAGGATCACATTCTGACCAATGTCATGACACTGCTGTGTACACTAGCTGGCTATTGTCATGCAACAGGCCATGTGATGTGGTTATGATCCAAGTCTGCTCTGGAAGCTTTGCATTTGCGAAGATGGGTGGGGGGTAAATATAAGGTGATAAAAGTGCTATTGTCGCTTCTTTATTCCACAGAAGGCCAAGAATTCTGGTGGCCTATTTTCTTCACTCCCCCAGAAAAAACTTTCCGGAGAGAAATGAAATGACTGGTGCAGTTTTGCTGGGCCAAACAGAGCTGTTGCAGTAAAATGAAATAAAAGGCAGAAAGGGAGGAACCGATGCCAAGTACTGCTGCATCACCTCTGGTGGCTGCTGAATGAACAGTGCAGAAAGTGCTTCGAACTAATTTATTAATATCTCCCATATCAGTTAACAGCCCACGTTAAACAGGTGGCAGCAAGGCATCAATTAAGCCACTGTGATCTCAATTTCTGACAACCTCCGTTACATTTTCGTAACGTAAATGACAGAACCAACTACGATAGCTTTCATGGGGCCTGCACCCATAGCAGCCTTAACCATGGCAGAACTTGCCTGGCGTATGCAAACTTCCGCTCCAGCTCTGTGTCAGTCACAGTCAGAGAAGTGATCAGCTTTTTCAATTCCTCATCCTCAACGCCAGCGGAATGGCAATGTTTGCGACAGTCGTCCTGACTGCGCGCAAACTTCAAAAGCAGTTCTGGAAGACACACACAGTGACCTTTAGATAATAACAGTCTGCACCCACAGTCGAATGACACAGTCACCTACGCGTCATGACAAATTTATTGCTCTCCAAAAAAACTGCTCATGGATATTCATGACCCAACAGAATTCCCTATGCAACGGACGTGTCAATTTGTTGCCGTAATAAACAAAGCATTTGCTGCAGTAAGACATGTAGTATATACTACTAAAGTTGGCATGACGCGAGCAATTATTAAACTTATACCCGCAAACAAAGATTCGAAGATGCATGCGAGCTGAGTGGCACTCACTGAACACAATTCTACTCTCGAATAAAATGCGTGTAGCAAAGGGGGTGGAGGACGGTGCCAAGCAATATCTTGCAATTACGAAAAAGAGTTGAAACAAATTCTAAGGCAGAGCAAGACCCATTACACACGCTCAATTGGTTGGGAGGGCTGAAATAAAGACCATTCATTTCGTACAGACCTTCATATGAACCGCCGCTTCATCTTCACCGCCCTCACGCCCTCATCATCGGCCATTCCTTCAGTTTCCCACCGCTGTGCAGCAGGCCTAGTTTTGAGAACTCTATGCAACGCGCAGCTTTCCCTCTAGAGAACTGAAAGTTATGAAACTGACAATTTTTTATTGATTATAAAACATTTTATTCGCCGGAAGGAGCTTGGTGCTAAGAGATCATGTTAAGTGGTCGCGAGTACAGAGCCCTCGACGACTTCATCAGCCCACTCCACCACCAGCCAGAACTTGCATACTTGAGTTGTGGGGTCAGATCTAACTAGTCAGCACGTATGGTCTCCCGCTGCTCGGGAGGAGGATCGGTAACTTCCGACAGTTGCATTAATCAGAGAAAACCGAAAAAAAATTCCTTCGGCCTAACGGCCCGCTTGTTAGAGCTCAAAATTTGCACAAGGGTGACATCTGGCAGTCATTTTTGTTTTATATTAAGTTTGGGTGGCGTACATGCCTGATTAGGTCAAAATTAATAGGAAATGTTCACAGTCTGTGGCGATGGTGAAACAAAACTGCGAGCTTTCGCAGTATACTGACATCGGTAGCGCCATGACGCTGTTGCAGACGAACGAGCACTGCACCGTGCAGGGAGGCTGCAGAGGAAATCATGGGAGGAGCGAAAGGTGCAGGGTGGGGGGGCATTTGTGTGCAACATTTTCAGTGCCAAATTTTGATAAAATAGCTGAGAAAGCACTTTCAAACGAACCGCGCAGCCGCTTTCAGCCCTCTTGCGTTTCGCCGCAGCCTCTATGGTAGAGCGCTCGTTCCTCCGGCGGGCACAGATGACGCTACGGGTACGACTGCTGCAAAAGTTTGCCGCTTCGGCCCGCCGTCACCACACACGATGCTGATTTTCAATTAATTCTGACCAAATCAGGCAAGTACCGCATCCAAACGAAGTGTAAAGCAAAGCTGACCACCAAATGCCACTTTGGTGCGAAATTGGAGCCTGAGCAAGCAAGCGGTTAGGCCGAGATAATTTATCAACTTTCTCTGATCGACACAAGAGTCGACAGGTCGCCCGGGGTTGGCTCATGAGGGTAGCCATACAGAACACCTGCAATGAATTCCAAGAGTGAGTGATGAGGGGCTAGTTGGTACGACATGATTATCTGAGCTTGTTCTGTTTGCTTCTCTCCTGTGTCCAGTCCCCTGCTCAGTTTTAGGTGTTGTAATCGACCTACAAACAACTGAATGAAACTAACAAGGAGGAGAAGGAGATACACTTTATTAAAGGAGAGGTTTTAGGAGCGGGTTGGGGTGGTTACCCCCTCCCTGCGGTGGGATTCTTTTTTAGGCCGGATGCCAGGCGTCCGACCGGTGACGTCGTTCGGAGACCTCTTCGGTCCGCTCCATGACTCTGAGTTGAACCTCCAGCCCTCCGGGTCCGAGCTAGGCAGCGTGGCCTCCCACTGCGATAGGGTAGAGAGCTGTTGACTCTTCGAAGGCTTGTCTTGATTACATGAGAATAGGATGCATGGTGCACATGTTTGCCTTTTGGTGCTCACAGAGTGAACAAACGGGGCTGAACTACTCTGAGAATCGATTGCAGTACATGTACAGATTAAAGAAAATATCCGTTTGGAGCTGCCGCCAACTGACTTGTGTTTTACTTAGAGATATCTGTGGGGTTCAGGGAAGATCTTAATTTCTTCTTGAATGGGTTGCTATTTCTTTGCAAGATATGTCACTCTCTCCTTGGCCGACCTGAGCTCGGGGCAGCGCACTTCTCAGTTAACTACGAAGCCTCGGGCAATTTGGTGTGCCGCCTCGTTTCCAGGATATGGTCCGAATGGGCGGGAACCCAGACCAATGTGATCTGGCGGGTAATGAAGATGTTTTGTAAGATTTTGATGACTGCGGAGTGGGCCCTTCCTTTGGCAAAATTCCGAATTGCGGTCAGAGTCACTAATGATGTATTTGGCAGTGGTAGAGGTAATGGCTAAAGCTATGGCAGCTTTTTCGGCCTCCTCCGGGAATTTTGATTTATCGATCGTCGCTGATGCACGGAAGAAAACCTTGGTGATCGATGACTGCCAGGGAAAAGGTGTGTCTGTACGCATGTTCCATCACGTCCATTTGCGTGTACGTCTTTCTGAACTGAAAATATTTCGTGAAGTTTTGTGCCCCAGCCTTTCTTCTGTCTTTATCCTAGTTTGGATGCATGTTTTTTTGGGCAGAGGACGGACTTTTAAGTGTTCGTGCACGTGTCTTGGAATTGGCAAGGTGTGTGTACGGATACCTTCATATTGTACTCCTGCTTTCTTTAGGATGAAATGTCCCGTTGCAGTGCCTGATAGTCTCATTTGTGCGGTGAGGTGTGCATCCAACATTTCTACTAAGGTGTTATAAATTCCTAACTGTACTAGTTTTTCATTTGGAGCATGACAGGGGAGGCTGAGCGCAATTTCGTGGGACTGTCCAATTAGAGAATCCATTTAGTCTCTTTCTCTGACTATGAGGGTGATGTATGGTGTAGAGTAGATGACTCTGCTGAGAACGAAGGCAGTCCTTCGAAGGACTGCCTTCTTGCATGTTCTTGTTAGTTTCATGAAGCCGAGACCATGAAACAAGAATACGCAGGAAGGCAGTTGTTGAAACCGCTGCCAAAATGCCATCCTTGGTTGCTAGATCTATATGGACGGAGGTGGGAATTGGAGTGAAATTCATTATTTTTCGTAGTAGAGCAATAAAATTTAGCACAGTTATTGGGGATTGAACTGAACGACCAAATACAAAGTTTCATTGATATATCTCCAGCAGTTTTGACATTGAAAATTTTAATTTGCATCATTGTTATACTCAACTTGCAGAAAGTCTTGCGTGAAAAAAAAAAAAAAAAACACGGTAGAAGCTCACAGCTGCTTTTATATTTTAGCCAAATAAATAGTTCATGCAGTGACATTATCCAAATATTTTTATCACCCTTATTTTTTTTACACAGGACATTATATCCATGTTTGAAAAATGCAGTCGCCATCAACATGCCAATTTACCTAAACAGTAAAAAAAATGAGATAGCTATTAAACATATAGAAATGTCACTGCACAGAGAATTTACTAAGAAATACAATGCAACAAACCTCACGCAAATCCCACAAGTCATAGTTGTTCTATGCTTTTTGCAAGCAGGACAGTCGGCTCAAAACTCACTTCTGAGAAAACTGGCTCTAAAGTTGCACAGCCACTACATGTTCTTCAAAATGCCCCGGGGCTGTGTCTTTGCTTGCAGGGGCCTTTGGTCTATCATTTTTTTCTGCACAGCGTGCTTTATTTTTTCTTTGTTAGTCCTTTTCCTGAGCTCTGTGAAGGGCAAGGCTACCAGGTTTGATGCCCACAGACTAGCATACTTCAGTGTAGGCAAGCAAGTTCCCAAAGTTGTAGCGTGCAACTGCATCATGGACTGCAGTCTCCACTGCAAACAATGAATCATGCTCACCTCTTGAAGTCATTGACCAAACGACAGAGGCTTTCCGCAGCATTATGCGTCCTGTTGCCCTTACAACGCTCCAGCTGTTGCGGGTCAGACGGGCCTTGGTAGACAGGTAGCAATGCCTCTGCTACCCATCTCGGTAGCTTGTCCTGTGCTGACCTATGCCTGCTAAACTGTCAGGGCCATGTGGGCACAGCTCATGATGAGGCTCGTCATCTGTAGAATCACCAGGGTGTAAATTTGGGTAACTCCGTCGACGACACCGCGCGAAGTGTATTAGGGACGCTGTACCTTTGCTCCTCAGCTGCTTCGAAGGACACAAAACGTGGTTCCAGGTGTAGTACCTGAACGGTGCGCTTCTGCTTAGGCAAAAGTTCGCCGTCGCAAAAACGGAACTTTGCCCGGGTCGGTACTGCATTGCGGTATCACGCCTACCCTTTGAGAATGGCGCCACAGGTTCCGTTGAACTACGCAACTGCGGTTAGGCAAACGTTATTAAAAGGTCCCTAATTTAGCAAAACCTTTGTTCAGTTAATCATAATGCCAAACGCCGGATTGAGTGTATTACATAAAATTGACATTGCCTCAAAATTTGCGAACTTTTAACTGACCTGAAGTAAAGCCAAAAACAAGTCGTTTTAAGACACTGCTGGATAAATCCACAGCCAAATTAGCCTGGCGTTTGCGCATGTGCTGTGTGCTCCCTGTGCTCGAAGCGCTGATTTTTCGACAACATACAAACACGTGCTTGGACATGGCCAGCGTCGACGGCAGACTTATGAAGGACAAGAGCCAGAAGCGCGACAGCAAACGCTCGAAAGACCTCCTTAGAAACGAAGTCATCACACGTAAGTCTGAAAAGCGCTAGCAAACCGCGCGTGAACGAAAACGCGCGCGCGCTGAAGGCTAACGTGTGCGCGTCAGCATTGTGCATGAATGCCGACGTGTGTGTAATTTGCGCTTATTCATGAGTTAATGCTTTATTTTCCGACGCTGTCCGTAGGTGAAGACCACATCCGCTCTCTCGTGCAGTCCAAGGGGCCGCCGAAGACGTTTCAAGTGACCAGTTCCGGTGAGTGGACGGTCCAAAATTAATTACTACCGCGGAATTGCCATACAGAGACAAGACGAACGCTGCAGTTCGTGCGCACGATCGATGCAGCCTCATGGAAAGCACGCCCCTGTGCAGGATGTTGGGTTCTTTGAACGGCCTTTCCGCCTCGCAAGACTCTCGTTTCCCCCGTTGCGTCAAATGTCAAATTACAGAGGCGTAAAAGCGCCATATATTCTACAGTGCTTCATCAAATGACCGGCGCCAGCTAGTGCTGAGGTAGTTCCAATCGATCATGTGAATCTTCAAGTTTGGCCGGATTCTGTCGCAGAAAAGCGGAATAGCAAGCTTAATTAGCACAAACTCTGCACTGAATGTAATTCGTGGCGTGTTACATTTCGAAACCTGACTTTCCTTTTCCTTTTTTTTCCCACGGTGACTTTTTTCTCTCAGTGAGTTAAAGCCATACCATCACAAAGGGGCCCCAGGCAACATTTTTCGTCCACTTTGGGTTTCAGGTTCCATTAAATAAATTGTGATCATTCAAAACTACACAAAATATTAATCACCAAGTTGAACTGCCTGGGTGCTGTAATAGCTGACAGATATATGGGATAGTGGGTTGCCACTTGCCCATTGGCCACGTTTTCTTTGTTGCTGTAAAGGCTTCCCTCTCTTCCAAGGCCTTCAGCCTCCAGAGCTGTCATTTTCTGGGAGCAATCCACCATGGCCACCTGTTCCATGCTGGCCAGTCGCAGTGTATTGTGGGCGCGACTGTTGCGGTGCTAAATGCGGGCAGTTTATCCCTGATTTAACAGCTTTTGGTTAAGCAGTTTTAGTTAAGCTTATATACTGGTTATGGAACATTTAAGCTGAGATGAGACTGGACTGCCTGTGCACGCCGCATGTGGCCAATCTAAGCCTTGCTCACACAGCTTCAAATGGGCTGAAGCGCGGTGGCTCAGTGGTTATGGTGCTCGGCTGCTGACCCGAAAGACGCGGGTTCGATCCCGGCCGCGGCGGTTGAATTTCTTTGGAGGAGAAATTCTAGAGGCCCGTGTACTGTGCGATGTCAGTGCACGTTGAAGAACCCCAGGTGGTCGAAATTTCCGGAGCCCTCCACTACGGCGTCTCTCATAGCCTGAGTCGCTTTGGGACGTTAAACCCCATAAACCAAACCTAAACCAGCATAACAGAACTTCCTCTTTATGGCACCAACAAATGGGGCCTGTAAGCCCCATCTCTTGGATGCTTTTGGAATTGTGTCTTTCTGCGAGTTCACTTCTGCTGCAAGTGAACGGAGTGCATGTTGAGACGTGCTATGCTCAGTTTTGTGTTTCAGTACTGTGATTGAACCAGAGCTGTTCCGTATGGCAGACTGCTACAGTGCAATGGCTGAGAGATGGCATTCACAAGTGCTTGTGTACTCGTCCTGCGTCGTCACTGGCACGTGCATGCTTTGTTGCTGGTGTTGGTTGCTGTGTTTTGTTGTTGAATCGGGATGAGGATGGATGTCGTGAACACTGTTGTGAACTCGTATGGAAGGGCTGTTTTCATTGTACTAAACTTGAAGCTAGCAGGTCACTGAGGCCTGATAATATTCCCAATATATTCCTTCAGAGATATACCGGAGCAACTACTAATGTTCTGGCTGTCATATTTTATGCCTCCTTGCTAACTGGGAGGGCACTGAATGACAGCTTATTCCACTCCTTGGCAGTTTCCTTCGCTCACCGGCTCAGCTGTTCTCTCGCTGTTCTCCAGCCCTCTGGTCTTCCGTTACTCATTTCTCAGGAAGGGTGGTAGTTCTGGTCTCGCAGGAGATGCCATTGACTTGGCCTGACAAATGCAGCCGAACTCAGGTACCAAGTGACAAAATGGGGAGGTTGTTTGGTGTCTAGCTTTCTCGGGTCGCAAGCCAGAGAATGGGTCTTAGTCAAGGATTCGCTGAACAACTTTTTACTCTAAGAAGTGATACAGAGGAGTTACAAATCATTCACATGAATACATGCAAAGCATTCTCCAAAGCAGTGCAATACATGGAAAGCAATACTTGACAGAGGTCACAATTCAGAGAGAAATATTGCAACCATAGTGCGTTAATGCATGAGACAGGCAAACGAAAGCAACAAAAGTTGTTCACCAGTCCGATGAATGGGAGCTCACGGCGAGGTCGTCTCCAAGACTAATGCGCTTTCTTTCATAGGTTTGTGGCTGAGCATCAGTGCTGTAACACAGGAGTCGTGTTGGAGGGCTTCTTCGAAGCTAAAACTATGGCATAAGCTGACTGCCGGTGCTAAACATTCTCCATTTACATTCTGTTAGTCACTTCATGTCTAGGCTGGCCTACATACACATAACCTCGACAGTACAACCGTTCTCTCAGCCTCATGCCAAAGCCCGCTTTGCCATTTGACAGGCGCCGAAGGATTCTCCACAAACTTCTAGTTTTTTTGTTCTCCGGTTGGTCACCACCCCTTCTAGACAAAATGAAGAGGGCGTCACTGAAAGAGACCCTGAAATGATTTCGATGGGCATATTCTAGTGAAACAGATCTGTAGAGGTGTTCTTTGGGGGAAATTTGGAAGCTCTGCATGTACCTTATAATTTAGAAATTTTTTTTTTGAAATCGCTGCTCGCAGTAGCTTGTGACCGGTTATGGCAACACACCTCACCGCACGTCCCCTACCCCGATGACGTGAGTGGACAGACAGGGTTAGCTTGAACGCTGATGCTTCTGCCCACTGATGTCATCGAGGCAGAGGACGCACGGCGGTAAGACGTCGCCCTAATCGGTCACGAGCAACTGCAAGCTGCGGTTTTTAAAAAAATATTTCTGAATTATAGGGTCCAAGCAGAGCTTTCAAATTTGACTCGAGTACCCACAAAGACCACTCAACAGATACGTTGCACTAGAATATGCCCATCGAAATCATTTGACAGTCCCTTTAACACATGCAAGGCTATATACCCTCCATCAGTGGTTAGTGGATTTCTATCCGTTGTTCATTCGATCTTTCTGCGCTGCTATGGCGTAAGCGAGCGTGTTTTTGTTTGCGCTGTGCTTGATTCATAAATGTGTGGTGAATTTTGTGACAGTGGCAGAGTACAATGAATACTCCTGGAACTAAAAGGGTGGCATCATTTGCACTTAATTTCTTTGGGGGAAAAAAAAAGACCTTATGTCTTTTTTTTGCTTCCCACACCCTGCTTCCCTTTTTTCTTCTTGGTGTTAGTGCAAAACACTTCCTGAAACACCGCTCCTTTCCTTTTTCAGCATCGATGAACGATTGCTGAACTGGTGGTGCTACTTAAGGGCACCTACATGTGCTTTCCACATCCTGGTGTTTTAGCTGCGACCACAGTTACCGGGAAAGGTTGCCACATACCTCCTTCAGTCACCAGTGCTGCTATCATGGTAGCTGTCTACCTGAAGCCAAGACAATGGCGGAACACTAAACGCAGCTGCAGTTGGTGTAGCTGTAGTTTGCTTGTTGGCAGCTTGGCAGTTCTTTCTGAGAACTGATTATTGCGCACAGCCAAAGCGACAGATGTTGGTGTGATGGAAGTGGAGGCAAAGTAGAGTGGACCTTTCATGCTTGTTAAATTTGTTAAATTAAACTTGCCGCTTACATTAGACTTTGCACTCAGTTACCACAGCGGTTGCCTAGTGGTTTGAGCATTCACGTGGCATGCAGCAGGTACGGGGTTTGGTCCCCACTGCTGCTGGGTACATATACCAGTGGTAGAGTGGGTGCAAGCTTTCCCCTGGCGTGGTGCTCGGAATCTCCAGGGGGAAATGCTTGGGAAATGGGACTTTGGCCCCACCTTGAGCCAACTTTGGGACTATTTGGCCACGGATGCTCATGTGCCATAAAAATACACCACTACCACCACCATCATCATCATAAAATCATCATCATCATCACAATGTATAAAATTGCACCCTTTTCTGTGGAATATACTCTTTCGTTATGTGTTTTATTTTCTGTTATCTGTGTTTTTTTCCCATACTCATGTAATTACTTGCAAACAACAGTGTTTTTAATGTATACCATTCCATTTGTATTCGCTTTTACTATGTGCCCATCCTGTAAAAATCCCAATGGGATTGACAGTATCTGAAATAAATAAAATAAATAAATAAATACTTTCAAGTTGGTGTACACTCAAGAGTTGTATGGAGTGCATCTGCTCTGCATATACATGGCTCGTGGTCATCATAACTTGAAGGAGTTTTAATGATTACGGGCTGCTTGAATTTGAGCTGCTTCATAGGCAGAGTGGAGGTGTTCGTTGTCAAAGCATAGGGTCAGTCACACTTAGAGGGAACATGGCTCCGCGTGGCCACGCACCTGCGGAGTGCCATTGAATCTAACCTGTTCATGGCTCAATACAGAGTGCCGCATGAGAAGAGGGTGCTCGACGTGGTGGTTCATGTCATCTGCCCCTTTGCACGGGTCTGCCACCGGCTTGGTTGCAATAGCGCTCCATGGGCCAGATCCTACTTCGGTTCTGTCTCTGAACCGTTCCTTTACGGAGTGACGTAAAAATGACGACAGCAAACTACGTGCGGAAAAAGAAGGGAAAGCCAAGGGCCAATCGGCAAGCTCCCGACCTCGCGAGAGCCCGGCCCACGACTGCCTGGATTTTTCGGGGGGCCGTACACTAATATATAGGTTGGTTTTAAAAAGAAATCAAATATAACAAATAAATAGTAATACATATTATTTAATAAGAAGTCGCAATACATGCCAGAGAGTGCAGTAAACAACTATTTTGAGGTTTCTTTTAGTGCATGTTTCTCCTTCATGTCGGTAGATGGTGTCGCATGTGCGCACACGGCACCATCTGTGTGCTATCGGCAGCGGTAAAGTGAGCAGTGGTTCCCGCAAAGAGGATCTACTTGCCGTGGTTATCCTGTGCCGGCAGGCGGAACGGTTCCTTTCGGCGCCATGGCCACGCCCCGTGATGTAGGCGAAAAACGCGGAGCTGCCTCCGGAAGTTTTTCGTTACGCCGGACATGACGCTGGTTGGCCAATGAGAAGGGGCGAAAGGAACTGGTTCCCGAACGGAACCGCAGTGGGATCTGGCCCCATGTGTTGGCAGCCACGCGGAGCCGTGTTCCCTCTAAGTGTGATCGACCCTGTACATTGTAAGTCATCTCAATCGTTTCTTTGTGCCTAGCCCTGGCCCAGGTGAGGTCCTTCCTTCCGAAGCTGGCCGAAGCAGAGAAAGCGAGGCTGGAGGCTGGCTGTGACGACAGTGTCAACATTGAGGCGGAAGATGCTGCAGGCGAGGGGCCGTTCATCGAGATGGTGAGGCATGCTGCGTTGATTTTGAAACGGGCACTATGTGGGACAAAAAGCAAGAATACTGTTAGTGAATTGGTGGCTGTATCTGCGCTAAATTTCGGCCACTGTGTCAGAAGTTGTAGTCATCTCAAAAAGCTCTATCAAGGAGTCTGTGAAATTTTCTTTGTAAAAGTGTCATCTTTACTAGAGAATTTGACAGCATTCTGGCTAACTTCTGGCTATCCTGTGGTCAGATATACATTGGGCAAACGGGACGTTGTATCAACACACGACTCGGAGAACATCTCAATTCATTAGAATCTAGTCGCTCCACTAATCTAGTTGATCATTGCCGAGAGTGTCAATCATGTTTTCCGTCCTTGCATTTTGCTGACATTTTGTACAAACACCCCGACCAGTTGACCAGGGAAATTATCGAGGCCTACAACATGGCAAAAAAAGCAAGATTGTGTGTCAGCAAACCATCCCTGCTCCTGCGTGACTGTGAGGTTGCATATCTGGACATCACATAGTAACACATGCATTCTGATTTTGGTGTTTTTTTTGTTTTCTGTTTCCTTTTATAAGCGTGTTTTCTGTGATTAAACTTTAGTTGAGAGTCAGCGCTTGTTCCTGTGTATTCTTCGTCTAGTCTCCGTTTGTTCGCACTGTTTTTTTGCATTATGTATCACCAACTCGCCCGCTTATCTATCCTGTTAAAACATTTGCTGTCGTAGACGCCCCCTGAAGTCTTCTTTCTTGCTGCTTGAAACTGTCAGTTTCTTTCTAGAAACATGAATTTGTCTTAAAAAGCTCAATCAAGGAGTCTCTGAAATTTTCTCTGTAAAAAAGCTGTCGTCTCTACTAAATTTGCGGGGATACGGTGGATGCAGCTAGCAAAGGACGGGGTTAATTGGAGAGACATGGGAGAGGCCTGCAGTGGGCGTAGTCAGGCTGATGATGAAGATGCTCTGAAGGCACGCTTTGCCACATAATTTCAGTAATTGCATGGAATAAATGCGTGGCTATTCCAAAGTTATTAAAAAAAAGGGGGGGCACACTTCTTTTTATCAATAATTTATTTTTACTAACTGCCCCTGTATTCAGCTTTCGTGTGTAGTTACACAGGTTCTTTGTTAGCATACCATTCCAGATGACAAATAAGCCATTTGGACATCAAACTCTAATGGGAACATAATGAGTGAGTCAAGATTTTTATTCTTGATTGAATTAACAGCGCCAATAAGTACTACTTGCAAGCATGGACACACCCAGTGCAGCGGCACTCCAAGTACCACTCGAAGGCACAAGGCAGCTGACCATGACACCATCACAATCAAAAGGCACTATTTGCTTGAAGTGCCTCTTTTGAGGGGCATTTGCCACTTCGTTCTGGATTTGTACCTGATTATAGTTAGCCACTGTTAGCTATCTATCTGGCCATTCTAAAATGGTGAAGGGTGAAGCTGCCCTTCCTTGTTTTTTACTGGCCAAGACAAATTCATTTTTCTATAAGGAAACTAACAGCTTCAAGGAGCAAGAAAGAAGACTTCAGGGGGCGTCTACGACAGCAAATGTTTTAACACTAGCATGCAAGAAGTTAGCCAGAATGTTAATCCCATCTGCCCACCTAACTTTCTGCCGCCCCCCTGCTACGCTTCCCTTCTCTTGGTATCCACTCCGTTGCCCTTAAGGACCAGCGGTTATCCTGCCTTCGCATTACATGCCCTGCCCAAACCCACTTCTTCCGCTTGATTTCAACTAGGATGCCATTAACCCGCGTTTGTTCCCTCACCCACTCCGCCCGCTTCCGATCTCTTAATGTTACACCTATCATTTTTCATTCCATAGCTTCAGAGCAGCCTAACTCTACTTGTTGGTGGTGGCAAATTTCAGCTCTTCTGGGCTTTCCTGCAATGTCCTTGTTAGTTTTGCTGCACGCTAGGATCTGTGCATCTCTTTCCTGCATGACGTCCAATGGGGTGACCCTGGAGTGCGCTTCATTCTTATTGAGTGAGGGCTGTGGAGAATAAGTGGCCATTCTGGTTCGGCTTGCAGTATCTCACTGCTCGTTCCAGTTGATTTGATCCGGTAGGGGGCAGCACAGGTCAAAGCCAAGGACCGGCACTGCCGACTCTGAGTGAAGGATGTAAATGGTCTGAGGCCTTCTTTGAAAGAAGAACTGTCTAATTACGTTATGTGCAAGGAAGTGGGAAACTGCACAGAATCTACACGCTTGTTCACCAGGTGCCGGCATTGTACCGGGTGTTTCAGCGAACACTTTCAAAAAGTTTCAAAAATGGGCTTTCTGGCACAGTACTATTACCAGTGTTGGCGGACAACAGAAAACTGGTGAATCGTCTTAGTCTTAAGTAGTAAGCTGGCTAACTAGTTTTGATAATTTACTTTTTAACTAGTAGAGTTAGGTGCCTAGTTGCAATTTGAGATTTATAGCCGGCCGTTAGTAAAATACATGTCTGTTTTTAGAATTTTTAAAATGCAATTAGGTACCATTGGTGTCGTGACTTGTCAAAATTTAGCTTTTCCGACTAGGTGCGTGTACTGGAGGAGTTGCTTTGCCTGCATGCTTTCGAAAACGCATGTATTTCTGCACAATGCAGCCAGATTTTGTAGAGCTACAGCAGCGAGGGTAATCGCGTTTTCGAAATTTAAAAACTGATATGGCTACAAATCTCTGATTTCTACCTAGCTCTACTAGTTAAAAGGTTCATTATTAAAAATTAGTTTACTGGCTAACTATTTAAGATGATTCACCGATTTTCTGGTGTCCACCAACACTGGTAATACTATGCTGCAAAAGCCACATTTTCACCCCAAAAAGCCTATATTTGAAAATTTTTGAAAGGGTTCGCTGAAACACCTGGTATAGTGCCGACGCTTCGTCACGTCCCTAGAAATCCCTAGATGAAGGCCAGGCTTGCTGAAAAGGGAGCTTCTGGAAATTTCTATTCACTTGCATGTCATACTCGGCCCTCCACCAGTGTCCACACCATGGTGAGGCAGCTGGTGGCATGAATGACTTGATGCGCAGGTTTGAAGACTTGAGAAGTATTAATAAGCCACGTAAGTGTGCTGAGTGTAGTCAGGCTGATGATGGTGATGAGTGGCCACAGCGAAGACATTTTATTATTTTTTATTTCTATTTATAAATACTGTGGTCTTGAACAACAAGACCATCGCAGTTGGGTACATAATTTGTGCAACACCAAAGGACAAAAAAAAAATAAAGAAATACAGCAGACAAGGCGTCACCAGCAGCGAAATTACTACACACTGTACTGTATCGTTTCACAACATTAGAATACATACACTTAAGTCATCAAGCCAAGCATATAAAGCATATAACATACAACATTCTTGCAAGAGAAAGAAAATAGACACATCTGAGCTTCATGAAACAGTGATTACGGTCTAGATACCCATCACTCTACTACCTGGGAGCAAATGGGTGTCCTTGCTGCCTGTTAAGGTGGGGAAAATAAGTTGCAGAACTAATCCCAGGCGACGGTGAATGGGAATAAAGTTGTCCAAATTGTATTTCTTTTTTATTTTCCAGAACTTTGCCGTTGCTGGCCTGGTGTCCAGCAGTGATGATGACTCGTCATCCGGTTCAGAAGCCGAGCTGCAGTCCAGTTCTGGATCTGAAGAGGAGCCAACCGTGCAAGTTAGGCCTAAGAAAAAGGCAGTTCGCCGGTGTCCTGCCAACGGTTCTGCTCTGATAAAAGAACTCCCAGGGACAGATACAGGGCCAAGGCCGGGCGGTTCGTGAGTGCCTTTGTGGGTGCAGTCTCCTGCAGTGACTCGTGGAGTTCCGTGGAAGCTGTAACCCGCAACATAGGCTTTCTATGGCATTTGTGGCTGCTGTACTGCTTGTAAATAGAGGTGTGTGTAAGGATCCAGGCTCCCACACATTGAAGTCACATTGTCTCGGTCTGGTAAGATGTCTGTCTGTAGGCCTGTCAGCTCAGTGAGGCTGGAAACATCGTGCTCCAGAGAAGGTGTAGTTTATCCCACAAAGTGGTAATTCTGGGACATGCTTCCTTTTGTTATTGAACTGGGAATGCGCATTTCTTTTAGAGAAATGCAGTGTTCTGCAACTTTATCATAACCGTTTTGAAAAATTCTCCCGCCTCAACTAGAGGCTCGTTTGGGATGGAACCGCGCAAAAATCTTGCTTATTGTTGTCCCCTTTGTTGCCCTGCCGCGGTGGCTCAGTGGTTACGGCACTCGGTTGCTGGCCCAAAGGATGTGGGTTCGATCCCGGCTGCAGTGGTCGAATTTCGATGGCGGCGAAATTCTAGAGTCCCGTGTCAGTGCACGTTGAAGAACCCCAGGTGGTCGAAAGTTCCGGAGCCCTTCACTATACGGCATCCCTCGTAGCCTGAGTCGCTTTGGGACGTTAAACCCCCATAAACTATAAACCTGAATGTGCTGTATTCTGCTACAGAGAGGAGCTCTTTAATGAAATTATGCCAACGTGCCTGAATATAGGTAGTTGCAATTATGTGAACTGAACTGCAGCCAACGTAAGATGGTGGGAGCAGCGGCCTGATTAGAAGGCCATAGCTCGCATGTTTACTGTATGTGGTATGAAAAGGTAATGAGGGCCATTTATGAAGTCAAATCTTGCTTCACCCACATGCACTTGTTTGTGGCTGTGAATGGAACGGTGGTGCTGCTTTATTAAAGCCAGTATTATGTAAAATGACCTTCGCGAACGCATGAACTGGGAAAGAAACTGCACCCCCAATGCATGTAACATACGGCTGTCTAGGTCGTGCTGTTTTTCTTACTGCTGGGCCAGCCGTTGGAGGTCAGTGCTTGAAGCATGTGGGGGTGCCTGTTCCTAGCTCCCATTGTTGCTGCTCCACTTCATATTTCACAGCAGCAGCTGTGTGGATGTTGTTCAACGAAATCATGTCGGCAGCATTGTTGGCATGGTGTACGCGTTCTGCACATCCCATGACTCCTCCCACCATATGAGGGGAATTTAAAAAAAAAAAGGCGGGAGCCGGACGTTAATCCGATTTAATTAGGGAAATCGGCCGCACAGGGCAATAAATTGAAGTTTCTAAGAATGCTGGGAACGTGTAGGTCGAGTTCCCGCGGCAAAAAGACAAGTTCAGATTCCTCTTCAGTGCACCATTAAGAGGGAGGTACCAACTGAAGTGGCAGAATGGATGCCTGTGAAGGTGAAATGGTTGGTCATTGGGGTGTACGAGGCTTGAAGATCGAGTTACCTATCTCGGTAGCTGCCAAGCACTATTTACTCGAGCAGGAAAGAGAGAATAGATCCAGGTGTGTGCCAGATGCTTCAAAAAAAAAAAAACCAGTATGCTACTTGCTCGTGAAACTGAAATTGGTTTTCTACTCATGTGCTTTGAGGTAGTGCTCAGGATTTCTTTGAGGTCTGGTCAAAAGGCAGCTTATATTTTGAAGTGCGCAATTTTTTGGGTTTGCCTGATTTTAGCATAGAGCTCCTGCTGCAAAACATAGGCAGGCTGCTTTAAATTTATTTTGACCTGTTGGAAAACGTGCATCAAAATGCTCATGACTATTCCCACCACTGTGTAGTTATTAACTAGGGGTGTGCGAATATTCAAACTTTCGAATACGAATCGAATATGTTTGATATTCGGGTCATATTGATATTCAAGAAATTTATATTTGAGATTTTCTGAATATATTGAAAATTTCCGAATATTCGGACATTTTTTAATATTCTCCAGCGATTGTATAACGCCAACTATCACAAATTTGACCATGGCAAAGGCATAATATCTGGGCAAATTATCTGATAATTGAGTTTAGTGGGTCAGGAAAACAATACAAATGTGTCCGCCTTGCTTTCTTCTCTGGCGTTTATCATGCGGACCAACCGCATTCAGCTGCTGCTAGGCTTGACCTCGTGTGAAATTTCGCAAGTGGGCTTTCTCACATATGATACCTGATGAGAACAAGATTGCCGATCACCCGTTGTGAAAAATCCCAATGACAAAGCACGCTGTTTGTTCTTTGGTCCTTCCATAGTGTGTTATGTACTTAATGCCCACACACACATGGCATTTGTCTTGTTGCCTTCATAACTCCCCTAGCATGAGCTGCGCTATCTTGTTTTGGTCAACTATGATATGCGGGAAAGCGCATTTGCGGAACTTTTCGTATCAGAAAGTTTCAGTACTCGCACACCCCTCGTTGTTACCGATATAAATGCTAGCATAGCTCTACTTTATTGAGAAGTACACAAAAATTTTGACAGCTGTTGTTGGGGGCGGCAAGGTGTATGTTTCTTGGTGCACAATTTTTTAAATTGCGTGCGTCGGTCATTGCGAAATAATGATTTGTAAATAGAAGAACAAAATAAGGCTTCTAATTGTAAAATTTCACAGCCTAGATAAAGTGTAACTATGAGATTGATTCACCACTCTTTTTATTGTTATGCGACAGTTTACACATCACTCTTCCTTTGTATATACATATGTGTATATAAAATTTGTTTTTCAAATAAAGTATGGCCACATTTTCAGTGCTGTTCTGTGCCTTTTCGCCTTATTATTTTGGCGCTCATGCTCTTCTTACAATGTCATCATCATCAGCCTGACTACGCCCACTGCAGGGCAAGGGCCTCTCCCCCATGTCTCTCCAAGTAACCCTGTCCTTTGCCAGTTGCGGCCACTGTATCCCCGCAAGCTTCTTAATCCCGTCTGCCCACCTAACTTTCTGCCGCCCCCTGCTACGCTTGAAATCCACTCCGTTACCCTCAAGGATGCACTAAAGAGGATTCTGAGCTTGTCTTTGTACTGTGGGAACTCCATCTACAGGCTGCAAGCATTCTTAGAAAATTTCAAATTATTGTCCTCTCCGGCCAATTTCCCCATTCAATCAAATTAAATCTCCCTGTTGCCTTTTTTTTTTTTTAACTCACCTCTGAACGTAGGAAGAGCCGGCCATTGCATGGATATGGTGGCTAGACGGGGAGGTGAGAGCAACGCGGTGGGCAGTGCATTGCACCTGCTGACGCAGTAGTTCATCCTAGCGACAGGCGACACTCATGTGGCTTGTTAGATGCCTGTTTTGCCTGTTTTCAGCAGCAGCACTGAAGAATATCGGTCATGTGTTGTGCCAGCTTGTTCGAAGACGTGTTCCTGGATTTCTGTCGTTAGTGTTCTAGTTAACGTTGAATTGTTGTCATGACATGATCGACGATGGATAGGCCTTCGAAGCGCCAGACACATTGCTTTGCTGTTGTGAAGGAGTAGGTTGTGCAACCACGGGACGAAGCACGAAGAAAAGAACACAGAGACACACACAAGCGCTTGTGTGTGTCTCTGTGTTCTTTTCTTCGTGGTTGGTCCCGTGGTTGCACAACCTGCACCTTCACAACATCATGTACCAACTAGGCCCAACCAAAGTTTCATTGTTTTGCACCGGGATGCACAAGCAGGTATGTTTCCTCAAGGAATAAAGACATGAAAGCATCAGTTTTCAGTGCAAAAAATGATAAAGAAAGGTTCAAGGCTTGGCAGCGAGCAATTCCACGAGTGGACAGACCTCTTGAGAAAACTTCAGTGCTGTGTGAGTTGCACTTTGAACCGAGATTCATCGCGCGGGACTATACGCATCGTAAATGGTGTGGTTGTCAAGATTGTCAAGCCGACCGTGTCTCAGCGAAGATGCTCTACCTACAGTCTTTCCCAACACACCTCATTACTTATCAAAGAAGCTCCCGCAAAAGCGTCTGTCAAGGACTTCAAGAGGAGAGGTAGTGGGGGAAAAAAAGGAAGGTAGACGGCGGCGTGTAGCGTGACATGGCTTCGTCAGGTGACGACGGCACCAGTGACGCAGCAGCGGATGACGCAGTAGACTACGATAAATGCTCCCTGGAAAAACTGGACTGCCTACTTAGCGAGAAGCTAACCAGCAAGTACTGGTCCAAAAGTCATCACGAAGGAGCCCCGAGGACTGTGGCATTTAGTGTTTTTGCGCAGGCTGGACTAGGTGCGTGCTTCAAAAAGCTGGTGTTATGTTCTGCAAAGGACACTCATTATCACTGTTCTGTATTTGTGCAAGGTGTGTGCTTGAAAAAAGAGCACCTGCCAGACGCCGAGTCTGTAGAAAAGCTGCTCTGCTCAGTAGATAACATGAACGCGTGCTGCGGTTTGAGAAAAACCATGTGGAGGAAAGATATCAAAATTTGTCTCAAGCAAAGTACAGAATGCACGGGAATAATGTCGACAGCAAAACCTGCTCAGGCGCATCGCTGGATGAAAGGGCGCGCATCTCAGTGCAGATACCTGAGGAAGCTGCTTTTGAATCGGGCATCGTATAAAAGAAGGAACAAGAAAGTGACCCCTGCCTTCAGCGCTGCAAGAAAAAGCTGATGAGACGTAACCAGCAGTTAAGGCATGCAAAGGCAAAGGTGGGTAGCCTGGAGGGAGTTCTTCCAAGGATGAAAGATGAAAATGCTGCCATTTCATCATCAAAAATTGAAGACAGGCTCACTGGACTGCCTGAAAAGCAGCAAGAACAAGTGGGAGCATGCTTCAAAGCATCAAACAGGAAGGGGACCCAAGGCATGCGATACAGCCAACAATGGATACCTGAGTGTATTTTGATGCGGCTCAAAAGCCCGAAGCTCTATGAGCATATTCGGAGGCACAAAATAATGGTGCTTCCTAGCAAGAGCTGCTTGCTTTAATACATGAAAAACTATAAAAGCAGCTTTGGGTTCAATGAAAATGCTTGCCGCAGTTTTGGGAAAAACCAAAACTACGGATGAATATGAGAGGCACGGAGGAATCCTTATAGATGAAGCTCTCGGAGAGCCTGAAGGTCACCAGCAGTGGGTTCATTGAGGGCTTTGTTGATTTGGGGGCCTACACTTCTCCAGACCAAACCATGGAGGGATGTGATCATGGCTTAGTCATACTTTTTCAGCCATTTTCCGGACAGTTCCAGCAAATACTGGGGGTATTTGGTTCTCGCAGCAATGTGAAGGCAGATATCCTTTCAAAGATTATTTTGGATGCAACATTAGCTGCTGAGAAAGCTGGCCTGTTTGTTGATTTTGTCACAACAGATGGTGCTTCGTGGAACCGTATGTGGCGGCAGTTCGGCATCAAAGGAAGCCAGAAAAATACTGTGTGCAAAGTCAAGCACCCACTAGGTGGCAGTAGAAGCCTACATTTCCTGTCAGATTTTCCGCACTTGGTGAAATGTGTCAGAAAAAGTGTTGTGAAGACCGGCCTTCAGATACCAGAAGGAAGAGTGAGGCCCGATGTGTTGAAAGAGGCGTGGAAGTGCAACAACAGAAAAGTTGTCAGACTGCAAGCAATGCCTCACGTGACAAAGGCGGTCATAGAACCCAGTCGGTTTTAAAAAATGAAAGTAAATCATGCCTTCACTTTTTTCAGCGATGAGGTCCTAAGGGGGCTGTCGGCGTACAAAAATGACATTGAAAGTGTGTGTGGCAAAGGCTGCAGTGAACCAACAGTATCGTTTATACGTAGGATGTCTAAGCTCATCTCTGCAATGACATCAAGGTGCAGCCGTGATGCTATGCATCCAAAATTGCAAGCTCTTGGCGAGGTTTATTGCTACGAGGCAGTGCACAGAGACGACGGACAAGAAAAGACACACAGCAAGGCGCTAACTATCAACTGAATTTTATTTGGGAAAAACATCTCTTAAATATCGCTGTTCTGCCCGTCAGTTGGTTGCACATCACGTGGAAATGGTCGATCTGCAAACGTGTCAATGAACGTGAATTCCTTATCATGCAGAGGCAAGGTCGTACTGCTAACGCATGAGTCTCCTCTTTTCCTTATATGATACGCTTCTGCGAGCTCTCAGGTCACTTTATCTCGGTGCCTGAACAGCACCACCGCCCTGTCAAGGAGGGGCGAACATGCTTGGCATGAACTGCAATGCTCGGCTAAGTTCCTGAAAGGCCGACTATGTTTTTCCACACGTCAGCGGAATGCTGTATACTACGCCAACGGCACATGAGACATATCAAAACTGGCGCCGGACGCTACAGCCTGTATTGGCTCGTGACTGCCCTTCTATAGGCCCATGCGCAGATCCGGCCAAGCTTCTTTAGAACGGAAGACACTACTTCAGTTGATAGTTAGCGCCTTGCTGTGTCTTTTCTTGTCCGTCGTCTCTGTGCGCTGCCTCGTAGCAATGAATCTTTACCAGCTAGCCCAAGTAGCCATTCTTGGCGAGGTGGAGAATTTTCTTCGCTACCTAAATGCTTGGGAAGCAGAAGTAACGCTAGGCTTCATCAGTCAAGGAACTGCAGAGGGGCTACGTGTCACGTTAAGCAGTACGATATCAATCCTTGACTACATCGCAGGAAAGTTGGGTTATAAATATTTGCTAACGGCACGTTTCAGCCAAGACCCACTAGAAAATATACTATTTGGGATTTTAAGACAAATGTCCAGAAGTAACGACCACCTGACCCCCACCCAATTCCTGCTTTCAGCAAACTGTCTCTCTTTTTGCAGTTTAGCAAAACCACCAGGCAACGGAAATGTGTCACCAGCCGCAATTAGGGGTGTGCGAATATTCGAAATTTTCGAATATATTTCGAATATTATACTTTTAGTATTCGAATTCGATTCGAAACCCAAGTATTCGTGTTGTTTAGAATATTCGACCCGACGCGAATATTCGTATCTAGCCGAATATTCATTGTGAGCACCGGCGTTCATTTCGGTCCGCAAGCCCTATCGACAGATACATAACAACATGGCGGCGCCTACACGGAAGGAAAATTCTTTCTTCCTCCAAGGGCCATGCCGTAGCTGACTGCACTGGTGAGCATGTTCGTGGCTATACCTGCGAAGCTGGTATAGTCAGAGCTGTGCACGAAGTACCTCACAATACGTGCCAGGTCAGTGCCAAGTGAGAGGGCATTTTCTGTGGCTGGAGGAGTCGTTTCAGTTAGAAGAGAACTACTTCTGCCTGACCATGTGGTGCAGCTGGTTTCCCTTCACGACAACCTTTTATCTTCATCGCAGCAACGCGCTTTTGTGCTGATGGCAAGCTGGCCTTAATCAATGCTGTGTACTAGCCATCCTCTCTGATATTTCTACTATTCTAAGAATAATGTTCGAGACTGATACTTTTTGTGCAGCCACACACACCTTTTGTGCTCATTTAATCATCGATAGTTGAACTGTGATGTTCTTGGGTGCCCAAATAAATGTTTTGTAGTGATTAAATGCGTCGTCCTTGATTATTTGATATTCGATTCGATATTCGGAACTTAGTATTCGTATTCGATTCGTATTCGAAAAATTTGATATTCGCACACCCCTAGCCGTAATCAAAAGCCTCTTAAGGAAATCCGAAAATTCAAAGGAAATCCAGTCAAAGCTTGATCAGCTGATGGACATTGGATGCCTTAATGAGGTAAATGAACTCCTTAATGCATGCGATATGATTTCTGACCACACTTCAACAGCTGCTGCCAGAAGTGACTCAAGAATAACTTATTATGTCACCGGCTATGTTGCCTGCAAGATACTTAGCAAGACAAAATGTGAAGAGTGCTCAAGAGCACTGCTGCTCCCTGCTGGGTGTGAGGCACCTTAAGCTTGCCTTACGAAGGAAGTTGACAAGGGTGGATTACTTTACCCCTCTGAAGACCTCCAAGCCTTTATTGCAAAGGTTGAGGACTCGTTCACTTATTGTTTTATTCACAACAAGCTAAAAGCAAACAGCTACCTTGCCTGACACGAAACAGCATAAACTTCGTCGGCTGCCCTCAACACAGAGAAGATGTCACAAACAGTCTGGTTAAGTTTTATACACTAACAAGGCTGCACTTCCTTGTGAAGGCTCAAAACTGTGCAATGCAGGCAAGGAGACAGAAGATGCACTTCCTCAAGATGCGACGTGTTACTTGAGCTTATAATCTTATATTTATGAGTATCGGTTGCTTGTTTGCAAAATCTTCGTGTAGTTTGCCGCATGTTTCCTAAACTCAAATAAAGTTTTCAGCCTAAATGCGATGTATTTTTTTTTTTTTTCAGAAAACTTTGAAGCCTCAAACATATCGTGCTAAATTGCGCTCGACTTTGATTACAATCGACCATACTACTGGGAGCAAGCTGGTCATAACAGTAGGTGATGAAAAGCATTAATTAGCACATGTTCGACAGAACATTTCAGATCCACTCTGGCGCGTGTGATCAAAGGGCAGTGAACCCCAGTCGATAGCTAATTCGAAATATCTGCGTCTTACTGCTAATAACCATGCTGCGAGTTCGATCCCCGCCGTGGCGCCTGCATATTGATGAAGACGAAATACAAACGCTCCCCTGTGCTGTTATCGGCGGTCGTCTACAACGGCGCACGTAGCCCATATTAGCCACCCTACAATGCATCGTTTCACCTCAATTGAATCGTTTTAAAGAGTCATCGTCAACCGCTCATTTTGGAGTGACTTTTGCAGTGGCTGAATTAAGGCGCTAAAAGCGTTTCATATGTACAAGAGGCTCAACTCTCGGTACCCATTCAGGCACTTGTGTCAATGTTTTGTAGGTTTCCAAGAATCTGCCTACAGATTCGCGAAAGTACTGCTGCGCCGGCCTTGCAACGACGTCAGCATGTTGGGCCGCCATGCAGGCCTTCCAAATACAGTGCAATCCCATGAGCATTACTACGTCAAACGGTAGTACACCTTCATTTCGCACTGCTAGGAAACGAATTTCCCAGGGGTCAAGGGGCAGATCTTTTTTCAGTGTTCTTTGATGAATATGTCCCAAAAGAACACTCCTCCCCAGCATTCCAAGAAAACATGTTCAATAGTTTCTGGCTTTCTACCTATAAAGCAATGATCACCCCATGGAACATAGAATCCTTTCTCTGCCATCCAAGTTTTTACCTCTAACGTTCCGGTGTGCAGAGTGGCAGAGCGCGGTTTCGATCCACGGACCTCTGGGTTATGGGCCCAGCACGCTTCCACTGCGCCACTCTGCTGGACGAGGGAGCAGAGAAAAGTTCCACGTATTTAAATTTCAATTAACATATGGCGGCCAAGCTACAGAGCCTGCCACAGAAGAGAGAGAGAAAAAAAAGTAGCAGAGCGTGCTTTCGATCCACAGACCTCTGGGTTATGGGCCCAGCACACTTCCACTGCGCCACTCTGCTTTTTTTTTTCTTTATTGCCTGGCTTTGACACAGAAAATTGGGCAGAACAAACACTCAACAAAACACAATAAACGCTATGTACATACGACTCGTGGTCAGCCAGCATGAATCTGGCTTCGTCAAATTAAAATTCCCGCAAAGTACAGAGCGGCTCTAGCCTTGAGAGTCACTCCGGAGGCTCCGCAGCGGCTTTCTGAATGGCCAGAAACATGTCCATACTTTCGCGAAAGTAAATTCTGGCAGGACTTGCGTCTGTGTCACAATGACAGCCTGCCATTCTGCAGCGCCATATACAGTGGAGGCCTGTCAGCATTATTAAGTCAAAAGGCACCCCATCCTCATTTTCAAACTTATAAAAACAGCAGTTGCTAACACTGGGCCGCGGTCCGCGGCATCTTGTTACAGTGAACTAGAATATTTTCCAGTGAAGCGAGCGGAGGGGGCAGCGCCTTGCTACGCGCGTCACCGAGAGTGTCTCCTGAAGCGGCGGCGCTGTTGTCGCCCACCCTTGAAGGCGGCCGGCGGCGGCGGTTCAGAGCACGCCCGACGGCGCTTCAGTTGTGCGCTGGCTTTTCGTTCAGTGTGGTTGCATTGCACGAGAAACCGCATCCTGTTGACAGCAGCCGTTTCTTATATTTTTTTTTTCTGATTTCCCACACCTTGTCAAAAATATTCGAAACAGTCTTATTGTCACAACTTTTGACACCCCCGATGGAACGGTTTCAATGCAATTTGCTCGAAAAGCTTTCGAACTGGACAGAAATGCTGTAACAATGAAAGCAGTGTCTGGCATAACTACCGTGCACATCAGCCCCAACAATTTCGAAAAAATGCGGGCAAGTTATGCATTCCAATTGTTCGGGCATGGTCCTTTGCGAGCCTTTTTTCTTTACCGCACTCAGCTAGAGCAGAGCTGCGGTAAACTTGAAGCTACAGAAAAGTTTTTCATAAGAATGAAGTCCTTCATTGCTGTGATGACTGGCAGGTATACAGCTGAAGCCCTCAGGCCTGCTTCTGATGGTGTGAAGTTAATGAAGGAAACCCTAGGTTTCCTGGACACCTGGGAGCGCCACGCTGATAAAAAAAAAATTCTGAGCGAATCTACCGCGGAAGGCCTAAGAGTCACGCTAACAAGTACTCTTGAGCTCCTTCAGTACTTGCACGACCAAGTTGGCTACAGCTACCTGTTGACATCACGACTGAGCCAGGACAAAGTGGAGAATTCTTTGGATTGGTAAGGCTTTCATCTGGCTGCAACTCCCATCCAACACCACAACAGTTTGTTATCACTGTTCACGGCCTCTCTTACTACAACTTGGCACACAGCGTTGCAGGTGGAAATGCAGAGAGCGACATATTAAGTTCTCTTCTTGACGCGGGGGACAAAGAGGAAACTGCAAATCAGCAACTGATGGAGAAAGTGAAGGTTTGCTCCGCAAAAGAGGGACCGTCGGCTTTATGTGGCAGTACAGCTGTGCAACATGACTATAACATCCAAAGAAGTGACTCAAGGTTGATCTATCACATCTGTGGGTACGTGGCAAAAAAGTGCGTGCTACCGACAAAATGTCCTGCATGTATCGATTGCGTCTTATTGCCAGAAGAGCAAAGGCGCCGCATGCATGCTGCAGAATTTGTTAAACATATTGACGAAGGAGGCTTACTCTACCCCTCGGTTGAACTGTTCCGTTTCATCACAAGGCTGGAGGACATTTTTACGAACTGCTTTAGTGCGCGCAAAGTTCATTCCGAAAGTGTCATGGACATATATTACACATGATTCATTCTGCTGCTCCTTTAAATGTGGGATGCAATGCACATGCTGAGAGTATCACTCCTCGCATAGTGAGTTTTTATATTACTACGCGGCTTCATTTTTTTATCAAAGGACTAAACAAGTCAAACATGCTGTCGAAGCGAAAGGCAGCGCAGCACCTCAAGCTAAGCAGATTAAATTAGCTATATTTGTAGACTGTTTGCTTCATGCATTGGAGCTTTCAAGTTGATCTCAGTGAAAATTACGAACACCTGCATTAAAATCGTATTAGCAGTTTTTCAACTGTTTTTTGCGTCAATCGCTTTTATGGTGTATACCATATGTGTTGACTGAAGTGCATTCTCGTATCAGCATTGAATAATTAGTTATACACACCTAATATTCGGTGAATTTGTGTCTTGGTTCATAATGAAAACGGTATATATATATATATATATATATATATATATAATTTTAATCGCGTATATCCCGTGAGAAATGGTCCCACGAATAACTGTTACTTTGCGAAATTTAGTGTCTCGAAATATGTCGGAACTGCGACAGTTTGTAATACTTAACTAAAAAAAAAAGACGTTTACAGTGCGCTCAATAGCCTTTGTCTGTTATTGCTTGCTATGGCGGGATCGACATTGTACACTCAATTCAGTAAACATCCGCACATGCCAAATATCTTCAAATATTAAAGACATATAGCAAGCGCAAAACAAAACTACGTTAAACGCGCAGCTAAATAACGAAGCAGGCTTTCCAGTCTCATGTGCTGGCATCGCACACTGCGGAGGCGAGCCGAGCGTTCAAGGGTGGTCGATCGCAGCGCCGCCGCTGCAGGGGACACGGCGTGCGTCAGGCTGAGAGGCGCGGTCGCGCCACTGGAAAATATTCTAGTTCACTGTAATCTTGTATTACTCCGCTGGCCAATCGCAACTGTAAACGAAATCAATTTTTTTATGCTTGACTATATCAAACAATCCACGTATCAAAACTCGTAACTTTTTCTTGTGCTAAACTTTTTGTTTACGTAACATGAAAGGTTTCAGCCACAGAACTTTTTCGTCGTGGAGGAATTCTGCGCGCGGCGGATGAATGTGGGCGGAGCTTCATTGCAGACTTAAGTTGTAAATTCTTTCTTTAGGGCTCGCTGCAATACATCCCAAAAATAAACCCCTTCCCAACAGTGTAAAAATACATGGTATATTGTTTCCGGCTTTCTGCAAATCAAACAGTGAGATCCCCAGGGTAAAAAAAAATTCCTTTCCCTCTAAAAATTTTTTGACCGGTAAGGTTCCGGTGTGCAGCTTAAAAAAGAAGGTTTTTGTTCCTGGCGGCACCTGCATTTTTTTTAACTCTCTTTAAGACATCTCTGCCTGGGCCTCCACTGTACAAGGCCCTGTACAAGGGCACTGGGAACGCTACATCGCACAAAGCACGGTACAGTTTCTTTCGCTTCACAGTCGACAGAGTCATTAGAAAACCGAGTGGTAAGGAACCTTACACTGGCAACGATTTCCCGGTAAAAACCGCTGACCCTACTGTAAACCTCAGCAGTTCCGACAACGCACTCCGGCAGCAGACGCCGCAGCCTACCTTGGCATACGGTGCGCAAAAACGGGCCTCTTGTGTCCCGAAAAAACAAAAAACGATTGACCAGCTGCCGCTAAAACAAATGGCCCAGTCCCAGCCCGCCGTCTTGAACCCGTCGGAACAGGTTGGTCCGGCTGCAGCGCTCGATCCCATTCAGACGACCAGACGAAGACGGCGAAAATTCGGTGTACCTTTTGAATACTTAACCGTCTACAGTGCAACACCTGCATTATGTACCAGAGCCTGCTGATAAACAAGTTGCAAACAGTGGCTTTGGCAAAAATCGACAAGTTCGTTCCTTTCCACTTATCGCTCTCTTTGACCTGTCCTGTCCAATACTGTTCACTGTCACGGCAAGCATCGAGCGGAACGCCCAAGTATTTATCTGGTGTCGTCGTCCAAGGCACACTGGCAAACCGTTCAGGCGTAGATGCCCACCTTCCATGGCAAAGCCCGAGGCACTTCGACCAGTTAACCCCGCTTCCAGTAGCTTGGCTGAAGTCGCGTACACATTGAACAGCCTCGCTAATGCCTCCCTCGTCGACCGCAATCACAGCAATGTCGTCCGCGTACGCCAAGAGCTTTACTTCAGCTGCTTCTAAACTGAATCCGTTAATACTCCTGTTTTTCAGTATCTTCAAACAAAGGGTCTCCACATATATACAAAATAAAAGGAGGCTGAGGGGACAGCCCTGGCGCACCGAACGCTGCACGCTAATGGGGGCCCCCAGACTCTAGTTAACGATCAATCTCGTCGTGCAGTTCCGGTATGCCAGGGCCACACCCTCGCGGATAACAGAACCAACATTAACGTGGCTGTTACAGTTTCGTTTTCTTGTTTGTGTTGTGGCGCCACCCGGTGCCGACGGGATAGAACTTGCGAGGCAGCAAGGCAATAAAAAGGACACAGCTCTAGGAGCAGTTGTTCGTTGCGCAGTGGAGCGCGGTGCATCATCGTCCGTTTCTTCGAGCCTAGCCGCTGTCGGCGACCGCCGAACCGGTCCGCCTCTCGGCATTGCTCGGTCCACTAACTCGTTACAAGTTCTAGGAGCAGTTGTTCGTTGCGCAGTGGAGCGCGGTGCATCATCGTCCGTTTCTTCGAGCCTAGCCATTGTCGGCGACCGCCGAGCCGGTCCGCCTCTCGACATTGCTCGGTCCACTAACTCGTTACAAGTGGCGACGAGGATGGGATCGGCGCAGTTTTGGCACACCGAGAATCTGATGGTCGAGAACTGCCCATTGCTTTTGCCTCCAGATGTTTGTCTCGTGCAGAGCAAAACTACAGCCAACTCGACAAAGAGGCATAGCCTTTGTATTTGGTGTTGAAAAGTTCCACCAGTACTTGTGGGGCAATCCTTTCACTGCTTATACGGATCACAAGCCTCTACTAGGATTACTGAATGATGACAAACCCATTCCAGTGCAAGCATCACCACGACTAGTCAGATGGGCATTGAAACTTTCTGCATACAAGTACAAGCTTGTGTACAAGCCTGGTCTGGACTTAGGTCATGCGGATGCTCTCAGTAGGTTGCCGTTGCCTGCAAACAACGTGGATCTACCTGCACCTGCTGAAATGTTCATGCTTGAACAAGCATACCCAGGACTGTTGTCACCTGCCATTGTGGCACAAGCTACAAAAAAGGATCCATTCCTGAGCCATGTAGCTCTTGCTGTCCTGCGAGGGGAAAAACTTCCAGCAGGACCAGCAGGAAATCCATTCACAGCAAGGAGCAGCGAACTCAGCCTCCACGAAGGTTGCTTGCTGTGGGGTTCCCGAGTTGTTATCTCAAAATCTTTGCAAGCCAAAATCCTAATGATACTTCATGCAGGGCATCCTGGCATTGAGAAAAGCAAGACAAATGCCAGAAGCCACATCTGGTGGCAGGGAATTGATGGAGACATCGCTAAGAGTGTAAAGAGCTGTGAAACCTGCCAAGCTTACCTGCGTGCACCGCAACGCATTCAGCACACGCCATGGCCGTTTCCACAGAGGCCCTGGTCAAGACTTCACGTTGACTTTGGGGGCCCATTCATGGGTCATACATTCCTGGCCATTGTTGACGCCTATTCAAAGTGGGTCGAAGTTTTTCCAGTGACGTCAACATCAGCGGATGCTGTTATCAATGCTTTGCGAACAACATTTGCGCCGCATGGATCTCATAGTTTCCGACAATGGGCCTGCCTTTGCAAGTGATCAGTACTTGGAATTCCTGGCACGTAATGGAATACGTCGCATGCTCGTGCCTCCTTACCATCCAGCTTCGAATGGTGCGGCAGAGCGCGTCGTACAGACTGTCAAGAACAAGATCAAGAAGAGTGGATCTGGATCTTTCCAAACCCAGATTTCGCGGTTCTTATTTCACTACAGAACCACACCACATGAAGTCACAGGCAGAGCACCGTGTGAAATGCTCATGGGAAGGATGTTGAAGACACCTTTGGATGTTCTTCGCCCAAATCTACACACTTCAGTGCTGCTGAGACAGTTGAAGCAGAAACTACAGGCCGATAAAGGGTGTCGTTCTTCTCCATTGCCGAATGTGGGAGACAACGTAGTCGCAAAGAACTTTCGTCGAGGGCCACCGTGGGTACCCGCACGTGTCACGAGCACCACAGGTCAGTCAGCAGCTACAGTCTGTCTCAGTGACGGTACTCTCTGGCATATGCACGGCGACCACCTACGTCCTCAAGTCGAAGAAATCGTTGAGCCAACCACTGAACTAAGGAGGCCTGGACCTACTGGAACACAGGGCGTTTCCAGCCACCCATCAACTGAGTGTGACACCAGCTTGTCTGTGGACTGTGACCTCACCGTGAGTGCTACTAGTGGCACAGAAGAGACAACTGTGACCGTTACTGGTGGTACAGAAGAGAGTGCTATGAACTCTCCCAAGTCAGCGTGCAGCACGCCTCAGTTGCGAAGAAGCATAAGAAGCCGCAAGCCAGTGCAGCGCTACTCTCCATAAAGCTCTTCTTGAACAAACTAATGGGGGAGGACTGTTACAGTTTCGTTTTCATGTTTGTGTTGTGGCGCCACCCGGTGCCGACGGGATAGAACTTGCGAGGCAGCAAGGCAATAAAAAGGACACAGCTCTAGGAGCAGTTGTTCGTTGCGCAGTGGAGCGCGGTGCATCATCGTCCGTTTCTTCGAGCCTAGCCGTTGTCGGCGACCGCCGAGCCGGTCCGCCTCTCGGCATTGCTCGGTCCACTAACTCGTTACAGTGGCCTAATACTGCAAACAAAAGTTCATGGGCAACGCAGTCAAAAGCCTTTTCTAAATCGATCTGGAGAATAGTCAGCTGTCCATTAGTGTCATCACAGGATTCTAAGACACTGCGCTCAACGTGAATATTTGTAAAAATGGACCACCCTTTAATCCCGCAGGTCTGATGCGGACCAACCGAGTAATGAATCACGGTCTGCAACCTTCGCGCCAAAACCTTCATATAAATGTTGTACTCGACGCTAGTGAGTGCTATCGGTCGGTATGCTGTTACCAGTCGTAATCTGTCTATGTCGTCCGTTTTGGGAATCGGCACAGTATGGGATGAACCATAGGACGGAGGCAGTGCTTTTACTTTAAAGGCTTCATTGAAGATTACTTTCAAGACCGGGGAGATTACATGCTTAAATTCTTTGTAGAATGCCGCGCTGAACCCGTCCGGTGCAGGCGACTTACCTGCGTTTAAACTGTCTATTGCTTGCTCAACTTCCAATTGAGTTATCTCCTGCTCTAGTCTGTCTTTAGTTTCGTCATCCAGACGCGGCATCTCGGCTAGAAACGCCTCCTTAAATGTGATAACATCTACCGGATGCGATGCGAAGAGCGCCTGGTAATGCTCGAAAAAGGCTGCTTTGATGTGATCGATATCTGTTTTTGAAACACCTCCCCATTCTATTTCGTTAATGTGATTTCTTTCGGCACGGGCTTTTTCTAAACCAAGCGCTCGCTTCGTTGGCGCTTCCCCTGCAGCTATGTCTTCCGCCCTTGCCCTCACCAGCGCTCCCCGATAACGTTCTTCTTCGGTAAGCTCTAGCTTTTGTTTGGTTTTTCTTATGTTTTCTGCCCATTTACCAGGCGCTTGGCATTCCTGTTTTAGCATCTCCTGAAGCAGTGCCTTTAGCTCCATTCCTGTTTTTTTCCTCATGACGTATACAGGTGGCTTCTTTCTATGGCTTTTAATTTTAAAGTTTCTTTAGTGAGCTCCCACTGCTGCCAAATCCTCATGTTGCTACTTCGTTCTATACTTGCTATTTCTTCCCTTACAGCTCGCTTACAAAATTTGTCCTGAAGTAGCTTGTCGTTGAACTTCCACATTTCCTACGAAAAGCCATTCCCCTTCTTAACGATTACTATGCAGCATTGAGCCAAACAGTGGTCAGAAATAGAAACCGGCAGTACTCCATAACTATTGCATTTAGGTACAGTATCCGCGGAGGCATAAATGCGGTCTAGCCGTGCGTGACTTGAGCCCTCGAATCGTGTGTACCTTACAGCACGCGCTCCTTCAAGACACTCTGCCACATCCTCGAGGTTGCAGTTCACAATCATTCGTAACAACACTTCAGTGCTTTGTCTCGGAAACCTCGGACGCTTGTCTTGTCGCGCGCACTAAGGACACAGTTGTAATCGCCCATAACAATGAGCTGTCTGTCCGTACGAAGCTGTTCTTCGATATTATCAAAAAACGCAGCTCGGCCATCAATCGCATTAGGTGTGTACAGGCAAACAATGCGCCAGTCAATGTTGCACAGCGAAAAATCGGTAGACACGTATCGACTCGTCATGCATGAATGATGGCCGTGTACCTCTAGCCCCGGCAACTTCTTAACGAAAAGAGCACAACCCGCCGATGTGCCAAAGCGTGGCTAACGACGGCAAAATATCTAGACGTGAAACGTCGCATCATGCTCCCGGTCTCTTCCCCACCGTCGATTTTAGTCTCCTGCACTGCCAGTATATCAATATCTTGCTCCGTTATAAGTCTGTACAGCTGGCTTTATTTTCTTTTACTTGCCAGGCCTCTGACGTTTAGGGTGGCGACCTTAAGCGGAGTTGCAGAAGCCATTTTAACTCAGAAAGAAGAGACCGAAAGCACGGTGCTTACCTCCCGCGCCTAGCATGTCGCTAGACAATGCCGTCGCCACCGGTGTCATCCGGCGCGGGCACGTGCTCCTGGTCAGGAGGCGCCTTGTCGCCGCCACGCTTGTCGGTCTGCACCTTTGGCCGCAGCCGCAGTCTGGGCCGTCGTGCTTGAGGCGCCTTTGCCGGTGGTTCATCGACGCTAGGCTCTGTTTGTTGTCCCCGTCGGGCTTGGTCTCGGCGTGCGGACGCTTAGCAGGGGTGGTCACGCCGGTGCTCATGCGGGCGTCGGTCTTCTCGTCGCGGTTCTCGCTGGCTGCCTTTGTTTCCGCGTCCACGTGCTCTGGGGGGCTCGGGTTATCTTGGGCGTCTCCAGAGGCTTCAAAGGTTGGTCACAAATGGGCGACCCGCTCTCCTGTCCGACAGCCGTGTCGGTGCTGCTGCTCGAGACAGCTGGCTCAACCCCCGCTGATTTTCCCGCGTCGTCCTTACCGCTCGCTGCTTCCTCCGCTTCGACGACGTCCATGAGCTCTGCGAGGTCGCTCGCCGCTACACGCCCAGTAGCCGACGCGTAGGTGCGCACGCAGTCAGCCTCGGAGTGTCCATAGCGTCGGCACTTCGAGCGTCGGCACCTTGCAATCACGGCGAACGTGCCCCGTGCCACCGCAGCGCAGACACTGCATCGGCCGCCCGGGCACCACCACGAGAGCCAACTCGCCAGCAACTTGAACCTGGTGGGGCAGGTCGTCCACCTTCATGCTGTCACAAAATTCGGCGCAATTTTGGAAACAACGGAACAAAAGCAGCGCCGCGCGAGCCCAACGGGGGAGAAGGAAAAACCCCCGCTGAGCACGTGGCTCTCTCTCCGCCCCACCACCGCTCACCGACACGGCGTGCGCGGAGGGAATGAATCATCCATGCCGATTTCTCTAGAACATCCGAGTTGCTTCTACAGCTGACGGGGGGAAAAGGGGGAAGCCTTGCGTGCACTAAGACACGTCCCCCTCGCCCGTCGGCGACGGCGCCACGCCAGAACACGCTCGAATCTTCGAGATGCGACCCCCGACCTCTGACCAATGGGGACGCGCGGCCGGTGAGAAGAGGGAAGGGAGACAGCACTGCCGAAGCTGAGTGTATGTGCGCGCCTACTTTGGCGCGTAGAACAAACAGACGTGAGAGCGAGCCTATAAAAGAAGGACGTTCACCGCTGTCAAGTCAGTCCGGACCGCCGTTTAAGCTTCATCGAAGCGCGCCCGTTCGACTCCCGGGAAAACACCACTCGGCCAGCATCGGACCAACGAGGCAACGTTCGCCAGTCTGTGGGACGGCATCGTCGTGGAACTCTGGTCGTCGGTCTGCCGCAGTGCCCGGTGAACAAATTGTGTTTTGTTTGTTTACCTCTCTCTCGTGTGCTAGTGCAATTTAGGTGCAATATTGTCTTTGTACTGTACTCTCTCTCTCTCGAGTTTCTTTGCACGCGTTGCATTCTTTTGTTAATCACTTTGTATGTGTTTGTACTAGTGATTGTGAAATCCTCTGTATCGTCTCTTTGCTGTATAAGCTTTGTTTTGTTTGTGAACCTTTGGCTCCGACCCATTCTCTGGCTTGCGACCAGCGAAAGCTGGGCACCGAACGCCCAAAAACCACTTGTCACTTGGTGGCTGGTCTCCGCTGAGTTTGTCACGCTGAGTCGAGGGCATCTCCTTCGAGTTCGAGACCGCTACCCCCACGCGCTCTAAGGGTGTCTGGGAACTTCCCACGTAAAAGTGCGCGAAGTGTGGGTGACAATATATTCTGGCGTCCGCGACAGGACGTTTGGTGTTTGTAAGCGCAGAGAACGGAGAAAGAGTCGGAAGGAGTTTACGAAGAGGTCGTAAACGAGTGTTAGCAGCAGAGCGATATTGTGAGGTGCCGCGCTGAAGTGGTTAGTGAGGTTCACCGTGTAGGGGTACTCATTGCCTTAAATGTAGAGTTCGGTCTGCAGATATGAGCTTAAAAGAGCTAAAGGAGCTAATAGAGGTCGGTCTCCAGATGGGGATGACCGGAGCCGAACTGCGAGAATGGGTGGACCAGGAAAGAGAGAGGGCTCGAGAAGAAAGAGAGAGAGAAAGACAGCGCGCTAGAGAAGCCGCTGAGAAAGAGAGACAAAGAAAACGAGAAGAAGCCGAAAGGGCTTTTGAAAGAGAGATGGCAATCCTTCAGAGGAAGCTTGCCGAAGTTCGGCGTTTGAAGAACGTCGGGGAGCCAGTGGAGCTTACCCCCGGAGAGGCCGGGTGGAAGACTAACGAGTCTAATTTGTTGACAACCACTAGTGAGTGAGTTGACACTAGTGAGAGTGAGGTTGTGGAACAGCCAGTTCCTACAACTGAAAGCACAGAGAGTGAAGAACAGACCGAAGTGTCGCTTCCTCTAGAAATTGATTGTGTAGCTACTACCGAGGTAGTAAGCACTGAGAAAAAGGCCAACCTGACGCTTGAGTCAGAGGGCACCTTAGGGCTCTCGCCTGAAGATGAAGAAAGTTCGAACTCTACCGACAATTAACTGGGCTGCACACCCGAGAGTGGCAGTAGGGATCGTGAGGTAGAGCGGTCAAATGTCGCAGAGAACGAAAGCTCTGGCGGAGTAATAGCTGAAGAGAGCGCACTTAGTGAAAACCCGGAAACTGTTCCGAGTGAACCCTCGAGCTGCGTGGAGGCTATTGCCTATGGGGAAAGCGAGGAATATTGTGCCTATGAGGAAGGCGACGAAATTTTTTCCACTGATGAAGGAGAATGTGCATTGGAAGGAGAGGAGCAGACTGGGGAATGGTTTGCTTACGACTGCACTGAAAGTAACCACCTTACGGAAGGAATTGGGGAAGAAGGACTGAACAGTGAGCAGAACGATTCTTCAAGGCGTCCCGAGCCATGTTTAGAGTGCCCCTCACTAGAAAGGCTTCAAAAGGGGAAGAAAAGGAAAAAGGACTTCGAAGGAGATAAAAGCGCAGTCCTCGAAGAACAAAAGAGACCTGAACCAGTGGCATCATCGCGAGAAAACAACTCGGATCACGCAACTTTCAATGAACCGGGCTGGAATCGAAGGAGAATTCGGAACAAAGTAAAAAGAAATGAGTCGGACACCGCCAAAGCAGGTGAAACCGAAAAGCAGAAGCCCTGGAGAAAATTCAGGAAGAAAATGAACAGAGACAGAACCAAGCTGAAGACAGCCGAGCCGAATGCAAGCGAGCTGCACGAGCACCACAGCAAGGCCAGAAAGAAGTTCAGAGGAACGAGCCCAGCGTTCAATAAGGACTCCTTGTGGAGGCGCAAAAGAAAACAGAAGAGCACTCGCCGAGAAGGAGAACACGAGGAGCGGAGCCGTCATGAGCGAACTGGCGTAAAATTTGTTCGCAACAGACGCGCTAGCCGCAGGAAAAGGGGAAGGGCTCGAAGTCTCAGCAGAAAACCAGACAGCAGTACGAACAGGAAGCTGGGCCAGAACAGCGTTCGGAAGAGAAGCCTCAGCATGAGGCGGAAGAAGAGTAGAATTCGTGACAGGAGGAAAGGTCAGAGTCGCGTAAGAAAGAGAATTGAAAGTGCGACTGAAAGATTGAAGGAAACAATCCTGCTCCGAGCCCGCTGATTAGGCCAAACTTGGAAGTATAGGCGAAAGTGTGCCTTGTACTTGCGTGCTCCATGTTTGTAGTCTTGTGTCATTGTACTGCAGAATTCCGGCGTGTTTTGAAGTGCATAGTGAAAATTGCATTGAGTTACGTATGTGGAAACATCACTGTATTGATGTGTGTATTTTGGCACTCACCATTGAATTTGTGAGCGCATGCATGTGCGCGCGAATTCTACCGCCGAAATGCGGCGTGTCTTGATGTGCAACCTGTCTACTGCACTGGGTTATGTATGTGAAAGCATCAAGGGATTGATGTGTGTACTTCGGCATTCGCCGTTGACTTTGTGAGCGCATGCATGAGCGCGCGAATTTTGTGATGTGTGAATATTGTTACACAATATTCTTAAAGGAAGGGACAGTGTCACAAAATTCGGCGCAATTTTGGAAACAACGGAACAAAAGCAGCGCCGCGCGGACGCGTCTCGCCGGCGCGAGCCCAACGGGGGAGAAGGAAAAACCCCCGCTGAGCACGTGGCTCTCTCTCCCCCCCCACCACCGCTCACTGACACGGCGTGCGCGGAGGGAATGAATCATCCATGCCGATTTCTCTAGAACATCCGAGTTGCTTCTACAGCTGACGGGGGGAAAAGGGCGCAGCCTTGCGTGCACTAAGACAAGTCCCCCTCGCCCGTCGGCGGCGGCGCCACGCCAGAACACGCTCGAATCTTCGAGATGCGACCCCCGACCTCTGACCAATGGGGACGCGCGGCCGGTGAGAAGAGGGAAGGGAGACAGCACTGCCGAAGCTGAGTGTATGTGCGCGCCTACTTTGGCGCGTAGAACAAACAGACGTGAGAGCGAGCCTATAAAATAAGGACGTTCACCGCTGTCAAGTCAGTCCGGACCGCCGTTTAAGCTTCATCGAAGCGTGCCCGTTCGACTCCCGGGAAAAACACCACTCGGCCAGCATCGGACCAACGAGGCAATGTTCGCCAGTCTGCGGGACGGCATCGTCGTGGAACTCTGGTCGTCGGACTGCCGCAGTGCCCGGTGAACAAATTGTGTTTTGTTTGTTTACCTCTCTCTCTTGTGTTAGTGCACTTTAGGTGCAATATTGTCTTTGTACTATACTCTCTCTCTCGAGTTTAACTTTGCACGCGTTGCATTCTTTTGTTAATCACTTTGTATGTGTTTGTACTAGTGATTGTGAAATCCTCTGTATCATCTCTTTGCTGTATAAACTTTGTTTTGTTTGTGAACCTTTGGCTCCGACCCATTCTCTGGCTTGCGACCAGCGAAAGCTGGGCACCGAACGTCCAAAAACCTCTTGTCACTTGGTGGCTGGTCTCCGCTGAGTTTGTCACGCTGAGTCGAGGGCATCTCCTTCGAGTTCGAGACCGCTACCCCCACACGCTCTAAGGGTGTCTGGGAACTTCCCACGTAAAAGTGCGCGAAGTGTGGGTGACATATGCCAGGCTTCATCTTTAGGAGCACGTTCCTCGTGGTGGACCCCTTCTCCTTCATGCCGGCGACGCGCCAAAGCTCCCGGGGGACCTCGGTCACGTTGCTGAACGCCGCGAAAGCTGTCCGGATGTCCTCGTCGGCGACGCCGTGTAGCACCCAGTGCAGGCGCACCCAGTGTAGCACCCAGTGCAGTGACTTTTAGGGTGCGTTTGATAGCGTTTGGCACCCCCTCGTCCTTCGCTTCTTTCGCAGCCGTGGTCTCCCTTACAACCTATATCGCCTCTTGCGCTCCTTTCTTTCGCAGCGCACGGTAGTCTACCGTACACGCACTGGTGAGGAGGTGTCTGCCAATCCCACTCTCGGCAGCCCTCAGGGATCCCCCGTCTCACCCCTTTTGTGGAATGTGATAATCGCAAGCCTTCTCGAGTGTCCAATGCCTCCTGGCGTGACAATACAGGCGTATGCCTATGATACCATTGTGCTGGTTCCGGCCCGCACGCGCCACGAGCTGGAGCAGCTGTGTGCCGAAGTCCTTGACAGAATCATCCCCAGGATTCCGGCCCATGCGCCTCGGAAAGCCGGTCGCGCCATCTCGCGACAGCCGGCGGCGCGGCGGCGCGTAACTGAATGGCGATGAAAAATAAAAAATCAATATCTCGTCACGCATAACAGTTACAAGCGAGCTCTGACCCTGAGGGGTTAAATACCTCATAAAGTTTCTTTTAATAAAGTTTCATCACTGTGGCTTAAATATTGCGTTTACCCTGCGCGATGAGATATGGTCGCATGATGCCTATGACGAGGTCGCGAAAAAAAGCCCACTTGTCCTCACTTGATCACTCACCGCTGCCATGATTTAAAATATATCGGACTGCTCTAGGAGCTTTAGGTAGCGAAATGTCCCATCTTTTAATAGACGTAAAGTATTTTACATTTGAAAGAGGCAGAATTTTTCCCTGGCTATTTTTCTATTCATCATGCATCCTCAGCATCGGCAAGAAACGTGTGGCGACCTCTCTTGGTGCGTTTGGCTAGGCGCACGTCTACGCTTTTTTTGCTTGCTTTAAGGAGATCAAGTCACGCCTTGTGAATGCGCGCTTTTATTAAAAGTGTCCCCATCGGATGTAGGCACACAAACATGGGCCGCTACAAGAAAGTGCTCGCCATGAATGGGTATTATAGAGGACTATAAGCAAACTCCAGAGCTTTACAGACACATTTACTATTGCAAACGCGTACAGTGGCTACTTGAGGATGAGTGATAGTGGAAATGCGTGCGCATTAACTATACAAAGCCACGAAACTTAGGTATTAGCGCATTAATCGCTACATCTTAAAGCTCAATAGCGTTCAGCTCTTCGAAAGTTTAGGCGATGCGGTCAAAATGCAGCAGGGATGCGTTGAAATCAGTGTACCTCTGTAGTCTCTTTATTGAATATAAAGCTATTTCTGTAAGGGTACAAGCCCAATCAAGCCGAATTCGTTTGGCTTCTTGCTGTACTCCTGTCATCTGTACATATATAGATGCCCATAAGCTTGTACGTTGCAGGATTCTATGCAAGAAACCTGGTGCTCCGTTTCGTGCCTGTTTCACTAACTGATTGTGCGCATTAGGCAGTTTGTCCAGTGTAACAATTCGTAGTGTGGTAATTCACAGCATTTCTTCTAGGTTGTTAAAGTGCCTCCAGTTATTCGATCATTCGCCGTCGCTAAGGGCTTTGCCATTGCCGTAACCGCTGCTAATTTCCGCGTTCATGTCAAAAGTGTGTGCAAACTATGAAGCGATAACGAAGAGTTCATAGAACGGCATGTTGTGAGCTATTCTGACAAATCTGCCATTTGCTGTGCAGGAAGCTACGCCTTTTCCCAAAGCTGCAACCCAGAGGCAAATCCAATTAAAATTTTATGACTATAATTTGCATTTATTTGAGAAGTAAACGCCAGCCAAATAAGTTCTTGTAGGATAACACGACGTTTCAAAGCCGGCTCTGTTTCTGCTTTAAGGCGGCAGCTGGGCGCTCCATCCGGGCCACTTGCGCAATGCGCCGCTCGCGCTGTCCATTAGCGACAGGACGCTACGTGCACGCGGCCTAGAATATGCAGTTAATTTACGCGCGTTGTAAATGTGTACAACAAAGCTTAGGCACTACTAGCTTGCGAGCGGCGCGAACTTGATACTTTTTTGTATTTTGTGAATGGACAACTTGCAGAATAACGAGCGCCCTCTACAATTTTCCAACCAAGAACCCTCGTACGCAGACGGCAATCTCTCATTCTTCTTCGAAAAGAGAGAGGAGAGCCGTCCCTTTATCTGTATGGGAGGGAAATTGTTGAAAGGACACAATAGAGCCGAGACGCGAAGGACAGGTGCGGGTCGAGACAGGCAGTCGTCAAGGGAATGCATCATTGTAACCTTTGCACAGCTTTCCTTTACACTCTACCTCGAAAGCTGGCAATGTCTGGCGGGGCTTCAGGTTCACGCAGATTTGTGGGGCGCCCCGCACACCTTTTCGAAGAAGGACACAGTGCAGGGCTGCTGACTCATCTCCCCTCGCGGTTAAACCCTTCATGCAGCATTGCAGGAAGCGAAAACGTGTCTGTGAACGAGGGTTCTTGGTTGGAAAACATCTTCCTGTTAGTCAGCTTTCCCGCAGTTTTGCAAGTTGTCCAAACAAAGCTCCCCCGTCTTTTCTGCCGGTCGCTTTCCTCCGTACTTTTCCTCGCTATCCTCTCCCTGTGACTTCCGCCGGCTCTGAATTCCGTGAATTCCACCGGCTGCAGCTCTCGTGCTTCCTTTTTGTATTTTTTTGTCAGTAAACGATTACTACTACTTCTTGAAGGTGCGACTGCGGGCGCGTTGCGGAGCCTTTTTTAAGCCCACATAAGGTCGACCGCAGGGTCATGGAGCTTATAGACCGTTTACAGCGCGCAGTTCTTCTGTTTGAGACCAGATGGCGCCACAGGTGCGCTCAGAACACGGCGCCATTACTTTCCTCGTAAGTCGCCGGCGTGTATGCCTCGACGCAGCAGTGGAAATGTGGAAAGAGAAAATACGTGCTCTGTTGTGGATTGCGAGAATTGCGACAAACAGTTAAAGGGGCGGGATGCGATCGTTTGCGAGCTTTACGGAACCGAACTGCACTAGGACGTACTGCCCCTGTTCGCGCCCGTTGGACATCCACCCTTTCCGAACGGGCGAACGCAGCACACATGTTCGCCAGCGCTAGACAGCAAATATAGAAAGAAAGGTCTCGATCTTGGAAAATCTGCGAGGGTAAGTGCGCAACATAGCCGCATGAACAAGCTGTCCCGCCACCGAAACGTCACAAAAAAAAAAAGACGACTAACGCTACTGCATATTGTGCAGTGCATAGCCGTGCGAGCGGACAACGCTTACCGTCAGTTCGTGTATTACACACCGCCTTGGTGCTACTGTTGAACTTCGCTCCAAATAGCGTGGTTTTCGTGGACCACAATCGGAATAAAGCATTTGTGTTACGGCTGCTGTGCTCAGCGGTTGTCACTTCCTCGCGATCCATGCGAGACAGTCACTAGAAGTGACTACGGCTGATTGCTTACAACCAACGAGACCTCGAGCATTTTCATGTCCGCATATCGAGCATGGAGCGTACCACAATTTTATACTATGTGAGGCTGACATAATTGTGAACTTCTTGTAGTGAACGCTCTGCCATGCGCGCGTTATCACAAATATATCGCGGAATCCTTGTAAACGATTACATGCAGGCTTGTGAAGGCTTTTTGATGCATGGTACTGCTTACATGATTGGGTAACATTTGTTTGTTCATTTATTTTTGTCGCCTTCCTTTGTTTAGCAAACCAACAGAAAATATTTTTAGGCTTCCTAAGCACCTTTAACAGGATGTAAACAAATGAGTACGATGTGCATGTGAGCGTTTTAGAGCAGTCTCCGCATGCATGTACACAATACCACAATGACCTGCGCAGCCGCAGGGTCGTTAAACCTTGCTGTTTTAGATAATAACACTAAAAAAATATTAAGCAAAGCCTTGCGCGGCATTCAGGCGATCCACCCGTTGCCTCGAACAGGCGGAGAGCTCAGCAGCTCTTCGCGACATGAAGCCCGATCACGTATTCACGCCTAACGTCATCAAATTAGGGTTTTCACATGTCCTTCGAAGCTTCGGACCAAACACAGTGTCGTGTTTTCACTCCTTTCCAAACTTTTTCAGCCGAAACACTGCCTGTCGGAACTGAAGCATCAGACGCAGCAGCCGTCGCGACGAGGCGCGCGCCGAGCGGTCAGGAGGCGAGTAATGGCGGCGTGATCACGTGATCAAAGATGGCAGCTCCCATGATACGCCGCTGTAAAGCGTCTATACCGTGGATGTAGGAAAAGGGAGTTATTCCCAGAAAACATTCAACATTCTCCTCCGTCATGACTCAAGTAGAAGGCTTCTGCGCAGTTTGGTTCGGTTTCCACCACAATAGTGCCGTCAAAGTCACCCCTGTGGTGGCATGGCTGGGAAGTACGGCCACTGCGCTTCTGTTCATTTGCTTGACATAAGCTTTTTGCTGCTTCACTCTTTCCGTCATATTGTTGGTGTCCCCAGCCTAAGCCTCGTTTACATAAACCGGACTGCGGTAGATCGAATCGGGGGGTCAAGTTGTGTAAGGTCAGCCCGACTCGGCGATTGCGTGTTTACATGAACTAGATTTTAGCGAGTCGAGACCGGTTCAACTGCAGCGACACCAAGCGTCGAGCAGCGCAGCGGGTGAGGGCAGTGGCAGCCTCCAAGATTGCGGCACGGCACCGCTGTCTCGCAGGCGCGATGGCGCAAGCGTAAAAGCAGGATCGTAATTTATGCTCTCCACTCCCGCTAACCCGACTCTTCGTCTGTATCCGGTTTACGTGCTATCTTCCGTTGGAATTGAGCGAGTCAACCCCCCCCCCCTGCAGCGGAGTTGACTGGACTCACTTCCTCGACTCCCGGAACCGACTGTGCGGTGTTTACATGAAACCAGTAACCGGTTTTCAACTGAATTCCTCAACTAAACCCCTTCAAGTAAACGCCGCTCTAGACACCATGCACTCGAGCAGGGTTTTTGCGTACCACGCCTTGCATCTTTTCTGTAGGACGATGGGTCTTCGGGACAGGGGAGGAGGCGCCTGATAATGATGTCCGGCTGGTACCCAGTTTCCACCGCTTCCTTTCCGCGAATGCTGGCCAATGTTTTGCTGACGCCTTTTACGTACAGATTGCATACGCGTTTTTGCTCCTGGCGTGTACTTAGCCTACGCGTAGAATTGTTTTCGTTGCGTTTTTTCCCATAAGGATGTTTGCTTTTGTTGACAAGTTTTAATGGTGCAAGGGCCGCCTTGCACCAAAGAGCGCCATGGAACAGTGTTTTCTTCTACATAAGGTTAGGTGAAAGACATTTTTCGAGTCAATTCACCTCAGAGAAACCACGAAAAAATTTGTATGCATTGGAAAGCGATAGGTACCCGGGGGGCACTGGGAATCGAACAACCGAACCGCCCGCGAACCGCATGCTAAAAGCACTGCTATCGCTGATTTTAAAATAAATAAGGAAGAATTGGGCATCGCTTTCAACCTAAACTTGCTTGAATTTCACGCTACCCTTCCGACACAACTCTTTGACAATATGTTCCTCTCAGAAAGGCTATGACAACGCGACACAAGATTCGCAGAATTAAATGGATGACGAACACAGGGAGAAATGGGCGTTATTTTCAAGAGGCACGTAGGTGACCGGTTGCGGGGGTAAGGGGGAGGAGAGAGCAAAGGGCAGTAGGGAGAGGGTGCTGTCTCCTGCTGTACCTTTGTGTGCGCCTTTCTCTTTTTCCCCTTTTACTTCTCCTCGAGCCGTGGACCGCAGGCCGCGAATTCTTCTAAAATGCGCTGTTTTTTTTACTTCCGACGCTGAAGAACGACAAAGCTGGCGCGTCTGCCAAACCGGTCCTGAAAGGTCTCAAGCATGAACGCATCCTTGCCGGCTCACGTAAAAAAAAAAAAAACCCTTACAGCTGCTAATGTGCCACTCCTGACTGAAGCGGTCAAACATTTCCCAAAAACCCCATCAGAGTTTTTGGAGAGAATCAGTTGCATTCTCTGACGTCCTGGTTACGCAGGACTGCCACCAGCTTTGCGAAGAGAGCAGTGCAAGGCAAAAAGAGTGGCACAAAAAGAAATTTTGGTCCATTTGTCGTGGCTACGGCAAATGCGAATTAGATGTGTTAGCACTGCGGTTTCGATATTCGAATCCGCTGATCACGGCTGCAAGTTGATGCAGAAGATACCCAAAGCACAGCGCGAGAGACGGGTAGTTTAGGACACGGGATGTTCGGCTGCGGTGATGTAAGAGCGAGTGCTGTGGTGCTGAGGTGTGTCGTATTACGTGTCATGTCGATCTGCTACTGTTTTCCATATGGTTTGAACACGGTTCATGTACATAGAACAAAAGGCAGTGATGTAGTGGTCTGATGCAGTGGCCAGCAAAACTAATCTATACGCGCCGTCCGGATTCGCAACCCACTCGGTCCGTAAGGTATTTTCGTTTAGTTAATTTTATTTAAGGTCAAGAAAACTCCAGACATACAGACGGACCTAGGCGAACACTAAGAAGCCTCAGCACCGAGTAAAAAAAAAAACTTTGATCGCATCAGGTCGCTGTTGTTCCACTGCCATGTGGAGCAAGACCTTTCTGCGGCCACGTAATTGGTGGAAGCTTCGGAAACCACGTGTCCTCAGCCTGTGTGTCAAGAAACCAGCCGTAGTGCGTTTATTTTTTCTTTTCTCACCCAGCGTGTTCAAGGCGGGCTGACTGTGCGGCTGCCCCCCGTGCTCCCTTTGTTGGCGTGCAGGAAAAGGAAAAGTCGGGTCGCGGCTAACAGGGCTCTGTGCCTTCTTCGTGCGACTTCGAGCGATGATTTGTCAAAAATTACTGCAAGTATACACATAACATAAGACATGACTAAACGTCCCATAAGCGGCACAGAACTTTTTCGAGACAACGGGACAAGATTTTGCTGCGATAATCAGAGAGCGGAGCCCTAAAAGCCTGACAGTTGCTATCATTAACAACATGGTCGGGAAGGTATCCAAACTGTGAAGGATGAGGTAAATGGGATAGTTGGTTCAGAAGCAACAAAACTTTCCACCACACCAGCACTTCTCAGCATGAGGGGTTGTTTTAATAAATATTTTGTGTATTGGAGCTCCACAATACTGGTATTACTGCAACAAAATGGCGATATTTCTACTTCACAGCTGCATCAGAATGCACATTTTTCGTTCCATAGTTGCCCCAGAACGCCCATTTTTGTTCTCCAAAAGCTTTTAAAAAAAAACATATTTCGGCCATTCCAGCACTGTTGTCAGCGCTCCGTCACTCAGTCGCTAGCTTTCGTTGCGAGCAGTCTCAGTCACCGGAAGCAGGACTCCGAAAGTTCGCGAACAATGCTGAAACGGTGAGCGCAAGCGGCGCCTATGTGTTGATCCTGCGTGAACTGAACGAAGCCTTCAACGGTGGGCAGAGTCACGCGCGATCTTGCGATGCCACCATTATTAGGAAGTGCGCGCCCACGAAGTCAAAACCGCCAGACGCAAGAACCAGCAAAAACAAAGAAGGTGCCATTTGGGCATTCGAATGCCAGTTCAGCGTCAATACATTCGGCTTTACGTGTTTGGCCAGTGAAATGCAGACTAAGACGCTGCCAGGTAAGCTGTAGGCACTCTGAGCAGCTCCGTTTTTCATAGTGAGGCGGGGCTAACCAAAGTGCAAGCGCAGAATAGAAGGCTTGATGATCGATACAACTCATGAACGGTACGACGAATACACCCTATGGCTTCACCGATTGGCATGACGCCGTGACATCTTGTACCTGTCAGCCTGTCATCACGAGTTTTTGCACGTTAAATGGGATTACTGAGGATTAGGCAGATTAAACACGACGATAGCGAAACCCGGCAGACGGCATTTGACGGAAGGCCTCCTTTCAGCGGAATTTGTCGATTACGGTTCTTGAGTTCTATTCGACAATTTTGACTTCTCAACTTCTCAGATTATCGGCTCTTGAAAAAAAGTATAATATGTGATTAACGTAAATTAAACCAAGGATAAAAAAATGGAGTTCCAGAGCTACGTGAAACCACCCACAGAGTGTTTCCCGTCGTATGGTCCTCCTCAGAGTATTTTATAAATTCCGATCAATTAGTTAATTAGGTAAGATTAATTATGCTAAATTTTAAACATTCACTTTAGGTTAACGTGCCTTTTGTTAAGTTGTAGAGGAGAGTTACGAAAGAACCGATCAAGTTTTTTTGTAGGAGCGTGTCTTCTACGTGGTTCTTTCTTCAAGTTTTTTTTTAAAAAGCCCGCGAAATATGAAAACACCACGTGTTTTCTCTCTTGCGCTACCGTACTGTCGCGTTGCAAGCCAGCTCTGAATGAACGAAGCGTGTGCGCTCACCGTGGCCAAGTAAGCGGCCGGGGCGTAGTTCGACGGGCTGCAAAATTATGAACAAAAAAAAAAAACGAAGACTGCACTGGAATACACGACTTCACTACTTTCACTTCATTTTCTGGTTTGCCTGCGCGATGTCTCATAAAAGCCCTATCGCAATTGGCAGATCACGCCGTGCGCTTTCCATGCTGGAAGAATGTGCTGATCGCACTTTCAAGATTATGCTAAGAGCGGCGTCGACTGCTCACTTCCAGAAGGTGAGCGCGCACGCTTCATTCAGAACGCGCTTGGCAGCGCTACAATGCAGTAGCGCAAGAGCGCAATGAAGTGTTTTTTCTTTTTCATATTTAGCGAGCATTCCATGAAAACTCGAAAAAAGGGCCACGTACGTTGCTACAAAAAACTGGATCGGTTCTTTCGTAACGCCCCTGTACAACTTAACAAAATGCACGTTCCCTTACAGTAAACGTTAAAATTATGTATAATTGATCTTAAATAAGTAACTAATTAAGCGAAAATAAGAAATACTCTGAGGAGCGCCACACAGTGAGCAACAACATGTCGTTGGTTTCACCTGGCTACGCAGCAACCCTTTTTTTTTAATCTTTGGTTCAAGTTCCGTGAAACACCCTGAATAGATTTGGCCTGCAATTGCGTCTATCTGGAATGAGGCAGGGGCCCTTGTGCTTGCCTCGTCCTCTGGAATAATGACACACGCACCCTATGGCGCCTCTTGGAAAGCGCTTGGGTGCTTTATTTCGTTGCTAAGGCGTTTCACTAAAAAACCTAGGGTTCCGTGTTTTCAGTATTTCTTTTTTTTTTCCATTTGGGGGTTATATGGGGTTTATTTTTTCTCTTTGGTTCGATGATTTTCGCTTTCTACTTTCAATGCCGGAGAGAAACCGGCGTTTATCGGGATAGGTGTTCTAAAGCGGCTGTATAGTTACTGGAGAAAATATAGCGCACCTGAATTTTTTTATTAAACACATACCAAACACCCTACCCAATGAATTAATGCCCAAACGAGTAAAAATAAAAGAGAACTGCTATGACAGCAACGGAACGCTGTACGACGTAAGGTTATTCAAAATTTTGGCACGAATGTAGTTGGGAATACTGCCACCGCATTGAGCCTCTGCCAGTGATGGCATCGCTTGGATTGTCTGTAGTGTATGTAGTACATACGCACGCAAATACTTGGAACGACGAACGCACGGCGCCGGATTTTCTCGTAATGGAACTATAAGGCTTTAAAGAGTATAAAATGTTATATTTACACGTAGTGAAAAAAAATGGACACGTACATTGAGAGATTTGTCAACCATCGGAGGAATGCGGTCAGAAAGCACACGTTTTACATTTGCGCTTGATGGGGGGATGGCAAGAAAATCAAGAGATGGTTTTAACAAGACCGGCCATTCTTTACAGCGCGCTCTCCATATGCTGTGAAAGCAAACGTCAGCAGATGTAATTTTGAACAGCGATTATTCTGAGATCCTTCTTTCAAAAACGGGTGGTCTGCAGAGCTCACAACAGGCGAAAATAATCCATTAAAGACTTCTTTGTCATCAATTCCTGCTCTATGGGCGGGTCCACAACTTGCACTTGATGCCAGAAGTCATCGCTATGAAGTGAGTTTTCGCGGAAGCTGCGCATATATTTCTCGCGGACTTCATAGCTTGTCGAGTAGCGAATATATCGGTCTTCGCACCAAACGCTGACCATTCAGGAAGGTATTGACCAGTGAAGGTGCAGGCTAGATGAACCAGGATTGAGTACACGCAGCAGACAAGTGCCTCCTCTGATTCCAATGATTTTATTGCTGTGTTTATTGCTTCGATGTTCTATACCACGCGATTACACTCCACAAAAACTATATATACAGTCATGTCTTCGGGGATAGCGAGTACTGCTAGCAGGTTCTCGAGCTTTTCACCTTTTGTTTGATTGCTCTCCAGAAACCAAGAACATGAATGAACGCTAAAAAAAAGTACCAGCTCTCAGGGGAGCCACAGTGGCAAGTT